>NC_072013.1:12261100-12576100 GCF_027791375.1 Indicator indicator | reverse complement strand
CATTTCCTCTCATCCTGTCAGTAGTTACTTGGGAGAAGAGACCAACACTGGCCTTACTCCAACCTCCTTTCAGGGAGTAGTACAGAGCAATGAGGTCTCCCTTCAGCCTTCTCTTCTCCAGACCAAACAGCTTCAGTTCCCTCAGCTGCTTCTTGTATGACTGTGGTGGTTTGAAACTGTCTTTTTAATTTTTCCTTGCAAAGTTCAGAACAGAGAAAGTGAAAGAATGTAAATAAGTCACTATTGGGTGTAAGAAAGCAAAATAATGATTGTTCTAAACACTTCCATTGGATAGATAGAAATGTTTAAGAACTATTACCCAAAACAAAGTAGGCATTCTGCACATTCTGCGTTCGGCAGTGGGGGCAGTTGCTGGGCTGTCTGGCTGCTGTTTCTTCTTCTCTTCTGGCTGAAGATAACACACTGACCTTGGCAGCTAAGTTAACAACTTTCTGCTTAACTAACTCTGCTTCTCTGTCCAGGGGGGTCTGGGGGGGAAGCTCCTGGGAGAGGGAGGCCCCTTTGGGAGGGTCCCCTTGGGGGGAAGCAAAGGGAGATCGATTGTGCTTTTTCTGTTGATTGTATATATTTGTGAATGTCGTGAATTTTGTATATTTGTACATATTCATTGCATTTCATTGTAGATTTTAGACTTTGCTTGTAAATACAGCTTTTCATTTGCTTCCAGACTGGGCTAGCCTGGTTATTGTCGGTGGGGGGGGGAATTTCAGCTCACACCGACACACTTTTTATTTTTGGCGCCCAACGTGGGGCTCGATTGCTTGTTTGATTTATTTCTGCTCAGATTAGGAAGCAAAATGAAGCTGTTTTGGATTTTGAGTAATTTTATTTCCTCTGTTATCAGTGTGATTGTTTACAGATGGGCTGTTTCCTGCATGATAGACAAGATTGTGAGATATGTGGCATATAAGTCATTTCTTTGGGTTAAGAACAAGTTACTGAATGTTGGTGAATTCTGTTATGGTCTTATTGGGCTAAGAAGCTATGGTAACTCAACTATGGATCTGCTAGCAGACACATATGAGTTTGTTACTCCTCTTACAACTACAGAGGGTCTTTGTAACCAGTGGTACCCTAGATATCTTGTACTAGCCTTAATCTTAAATTTGTTGCTTCTTGGAATAATCATATGGCTACTGATAGCACTGTGTCAAGAAAGACATAAGGCTACTTGCTCTTCCAACTCTGCTGTGAATGTGAAAACCAAGCCAGTAAATTTGGTGGCCACTGTAACCAGAAAGCGTAAAGGAGATGCAGATGCTGCAGGAGATGGTGCAGATGGAGATGAGGGTCCTTCTACTCAGGGTCCCTCTGTTAAGAAAGATCCTTCTGATGAGGAAGAGAGGGTTAGCCTTAAAACTCTGGTAGACCTCTTGAGACCCCACATGGATGATGGAGATGTAGGTCAGGATGTAGACCCTAGTAGATTAGCAGCTGCTGGTAGTGCCTCTGAACTCAAAGAAATTCAACGGAGGATTAAAATAGGATTATGGGGACAGCGACCTCAGGATGATGATGATGATGATGATGATGAGGATGACATACAGTCAGCTAATGCACCCAGACAGGAAATTAGACATGTGAGGAAGGATTACATCAGAGGAGATAATGAGCCAGTCCTGTCTTGGCTAGCCAGGTGTTTTGATATGGGAGCCCCAGCATTGGTGGTAGGCGACAAGTCGGCCTCTCAGTTGGGGATGCTCTCAAAGGATACAGGCATAGACAGGCACCTAGGCAAGTGCATTGGTAAAGTTTCTCTGTGGGCACGCCTCCTACTGGCAGTCTCACTGAGGTACCCCAGCAGAGATGATTTACCATGGAACCCTAAGCCTTGGACCACAATAGCTGAGGGAATCAAGCGTCTGAGAGAGTTTGCTGTGAGAGAAGTAATGTATGGAGATCATAAGACTCTGAATCCTGATGAAATTCCTGTTGGAACAGGCCTTGCCAAAAAGCTCATTAAGCTTGCTCCTCCTAATTATGCTACTATTCTGGCAAGCAGGATTGTGGCAAGAAATTATGGTGGAGCACCTCCTACTGTTGGCCATTTCACTGACCAAATGAGGCAGTTGGAGGATAGTCTTGCACGTACTTCTTTGGTTTCAGCCATTGAAACTCTGTCTGGAAAGATGGAGAATTGCATGAAAGAGCTGAAGGAGGAACTTAAAACCTCCATATCCAACTTGATGAAGGGGGATGATTCTAATTCCTCTTCCTCCAGATGGATACAAGTTTCAGCTGTTAGGAACAGACGTGCTCCAAGGAGGCCATTCCAGAATAGGTCAGACCAAAACAGACAGCAGAGGCAATCACGTGGCAGTATCTGGATAACTCTGCGTGATCAGTTTGGTGAGAACATGAACAGATGGGATGGTCAACCAACTTCTGATCTTTTCAAGAGGTTACGGGAGCTGCAGAGGGGCAGATCCCGAGGTAGCAATACCAGGAGGGTAGCTGTCGCTTCCTCAGTTTCCCAGAACAACTCTGATAGCTCCAACAGTGATCCTAATTCTGGTGCTGGACGTTGTGCCAGCTGTACATGTGGAGGTAATCCCCACCATTAGGGGTGCCCTGCCTTCCGCCAGGGGGAGGTAAGGGATAATGGAGATAACAGAATCTATTGGGATGTGTACATCCAGTGGCCTGGCACTTCAAAATTTCAGAAGTACAGGGCCTTGGTTGACACAGGAGCTCAGTGCACCATAATACCATCAAATTATCAAGGGGGAGAATCTATAACTATTCAGGGAGTCACTGGTGGATCTCAAGAGTTGTTTAAGATAGAGGTTGATATAAGTTTAACTGGGAAGCAGTGGAAGAAACATACTATTGTAACAGGTCCTAATGCACCTTGTATTTTGGGAATTGACTTTCTGAGAGAAGGGCGTTTTAAAGACCGTAAGGGTTACAAATGGGCTTTTGGAATAGCAACTGTAGAAATTGATGGAGGAAAATTGAAGTTGTCCATTAGACCTGAGCTTTCAGATGAATCTGCAGTTGTGGGACAACATGAGATAGAGGATGTAAAGCTGCCGGTTGCTTCTCAAACTGTGCATCACAGACAATACAGAACCAACCGTGACTCTTTGGTGCCCATTCAAAACTTGATTCGTCAGTTGGAGAGTCAGAAGGTCATCAGCAAAACTCATTCACCTTTCAACAGTCCAATCTGGCCTGTGAGAAAGCAGAATGGAGAGTGGCGTCTGACAGTTGATTTCCGTGCCTTGAATGAAGTAACTCCACCCATGAGTGCAGCTGTGCCAGACATGATGGAACTCCAATATGAGCTGGAATCCAAGCAGGCCAAATGGTATGCTACCATAGACATTGCTAATGCTTTCTTCTCTATTCCCATAGCAGAGGAATGCAGGCCTCAGTTTGCTTTCACCTGGAGAGGCATTCAGTACACATTCAATCGTTTGCCCCAGGGGTGGATTCACAGTTCAACCATCTGCCATGCAGTGATCCATGATGCTCTGGAGAAAGGTGGAGCTCCAGAACACATTCAGTTCATCGATGACATCATCGTCTGGGGTGAGACTGCTGAAGAAGTCTTCGAGAAAGGTAACAAAATCCTTGACATTCTCTTGCAAGCTGGTTTCGCTATCAAGCGAGACAAGGTGAAAGGACCTGCCAGAGAAATCCAGTTTCTGGGAGTGCGGTGGCAAGATGGTCGCCGTCACATCCCAATGGATGTGATAAACAGAGTCTCCACCATGGCAAATCCCATCAATAAGAAAGAAACTCTGCGTTTCTTAGGCATAGTGGGATTTTGGAGACTGCACATTCCTGGATACAGTCAGATTGTGAAACCTCTCTATGATGTGACTCGAAAGAGAAACAGTTTCCAATGGGGTCCTGAGCAACAAGCAGCCTTTGACCAGATCAAGCGAGAGGTAGTCCAAGCAATGGGTCTGGGACCTGTCCGAACTGGTCCAGACATTAAGAACATTCTGTACACGGCCGCGAGTGACAATGGTCCAACCTGGAGCTTATGGCAAAGAGCTCCAGGGGAGACACGAGGACGTCCTCTTGGTTTCTGGGGTCGTGGCTACAGAGGCTCAGAGGCAAACTACACTCCAACAGAGAAAGAGATTTTAGCTGCTTATGAAGGAGTGAAAGCTGCTTCTGAAGTGATCGGAACTGAGTCACAACTTCTTCTAGCTCCTAGATTGCCAGTTCTGAATTGGATGTTCAAAGGCAAAGGTTCTTCACCACATCATGCAACAGATGCTACCTGGTCTAAGTGGATGGCTCTGATAACACAGCGAGCTCGAATGGGAAATCTCGAAAGGCCTGGTTTGGTGGAGGTGATCACAAACTGGCCAGAAGGCACAAGCTGTGCAAAACCTCCAGAGGAGAGAGTAGCTCGTGCTGAGGAAGCTCCTCCTTACAGTGATCTGTCTGATGATGAAAAGAGATATGCTTTGTTCACAGACGGTTCCTGTCGTCTTGTTGGGAACAAGCGGAGATGGAAATCTGCAGTGTGGAGTCCAACGCGCAGAGTTGCAGAAGCGAGAGATGGAGAAGGAGAATCCAGTCAATTTGCAGAGGTAAAAGCTGTCCAGCTAGCTCTTAACATAGCTGAACGTGAGAGATGGCCAAAGCTTTATCTCTACACCGACTCGTGGATGGTAGCCAATGCCTTGTGGGGTTGGCTGAAAGACTGGAAGAAGAATGGCTGGCAGAGGAAAGGAAAGCCAATCTGGGCTGCAGATCTGTGGCAAGACATTGCTGCTCGCATTGAGAGAATCCCAGTGAAAGTGAGACACATCGATGCTCACGTTCCTAAGAGCAAAGCTACTGAGGAACAACAACACAACCATCAGGCAGATCTAGCTGCAAGAGTTTCCCAGGTGGACACAAACTCTGATCTTGATCCTGATCTTGACTGGAAACACCGAGGTGAGCTGTTCTTAGCTCGGTGGGCCCATGACTCGTCAGGACATCAAGGCAGAGATGCAACCTACCGATGGGCTCGTGACAGATCCATTGACATTTCCATGGATGCTATCACACAAGTCATCCATGACTGTGACATTTGTGCTGCTATTAAGCAGGCAAAGCGGATCAAGCCTTTGTGGTACGGTGACCGATGGTCCAAGTACAAGTATGGTGAAGCCTGGCAGATTGACTACATCACTCTACCTCGTTCTCGATCTGGTAGGCAGTATGTGCTGACTATGGTAGAGGCAAGCACTGGATGGCTGGAAACTTATCCAGTTCCTCATGCAACTGCACGTAACACCATTCTTGGCCTGGAGAGACAAATCCTATGGAGACACGGAACTCCAGAGAGGATTGAGTCAGACAATGGAACTCATTTCAAGAACAATCTTGTAAAAAACTGGGCCAAAGAGCACGGCATCGAGTGGATATTCCACATTCCCTACTATGCACCAGCTGCAGGGAAGATCGAACGCTACAACGGTTTGCTGAAAACCACTCTCAAAGCCATGGGGGGTGGATCTTTGAAAAACTGGGAGAAACACTTAGCACAAGCAACCTGGTTGGTGAATAGTAGAGGTTCAGTGAATCGAGCTGGACCTGCCCAATCAGATTTGTTGCGAAAGGAAGAAGGTGATAGAGTTCCTGTTATCAGAGAAAAGAATCTGTTAGGCAAAACTGTTTGGGTATTTTCTCCTTCAGGAGAGGCCAAACCTGTCCGAGGGGTGGTTTCTGCTGAAGGTCCTGGTCACACCTATTGGGTGATGCAAGAAAATGGTGAATTTCAGCGCATTCCACAAAGAAATCTAACTTTGGCTGAGAGAGGTTAAATTCAGAGTGTTGCGCAGATACAGCATCGCGCCCAAGAGGAGAGTTCATGAGATCTACGGTGCACGAACCCTGAGAGCCCTGAGTCACCTGAGAGTCCCTGTTCCTTCCTTCGCTCCATCTGTGAGGAAACAAACTGTTTGCTGTTTTTCCTGTGATTTGACTCTTTTGAATCATCTGCATCTGAGATAGCCAGAATGGACTATGGTCTTTATTCACCTATTGTTGTAGATATTATTTTAGGTTAGATAAATGATAGTAGCAGCCAATGGAATTGTTTAGAAGGGGTGGACTGTGGTGGTTTGAAACTGTCTTTTTAATTTTTCCTTGCAAAGTTCAGAACAGAGAAAGTGAAAGAATGTAAATAAGTCACTATTGGGTGTAAGAAAGCAAAATAACGATTGTTCTAAACACTTCCATTGGATAGATAGAAATGTTTAAGAACTATTACCCAAAACAAAGTAGGCATTCTGCACATTCTGCGTTCGGCAGTGGGGGCAGTTGCTGGGCTGTCTGGCTGCTGTTTCTTCTTCTCTTCTGGCTGAAGATAACACACTGACCTTGGCAGCTAAGTTAACAACTTTCTGCTTAACTAACTCTGCTTCTCTGTCCAGGGGGTCTGGGGGGGAAGCTCCTGGGAGAGGGAGGCCCCTTTGGGAGGGTCCCCTTGGGGGGAAGCAAAGGGAGATCGATTGTGCTTTTTCTGTTGATTGTATATATTTGTGAATGTCGTGAATTTTGTATATTTGTACATATTCATTGCATTTCATTGTAGATTTTAGACTTTGCTTGTAAATACAGCTTTTCATTTGCTTCCAGACTGGGCTAGCCTGGTTATTGTCGGTGGGGGGGGGAATTTCAGCTCACACCGACACAATGACATGTCCTTCAAACCTCTCACCAGCCTCATTGCTCTTCTCTGGACACCCTCCAGCACCTCAATGTCTTTCTTATACTGTGGCACCCAGAACTGAACACAGTACTCAAGCTGTGGCCTCACCAGGGCTGAGTACAGGGCTTTCCCTCCAGGGGCAACTTTCCTGCTGGAGGTCATTAGGATCTACAGGGCAGCCTTGTTCTTCACATGCTTTGAGACCCATGCAGCTCTGGAAAGAACAAGGAAAATTGCTTCTTGTTGGTGGTGCTGTTTTGCAAAAGCCCCTGAAATTGTTGTTCCTTCTGGGTTTTTTAGCCAAGCTCTTAAGCTCTCCTGAAGTTTGGCAAAACAGTAATCCCATCTGCAACCTGCAACTGGTTAAACCCAGTCCCCATAGACAGGATCTTCAAAAAACTGTTCATCATGAGACACTTCAGTGTCTGCCGGTGATTTAAAGAGCCTTGCTTGCTGCAGCTGCTGGTCTTTGATGGAGAGCTTAAAAATGGCACCTCAGCTGGCAAGCTGCTGTGCCAGATTTGACTCAGGTCAAGTATGGATTTATTTGTCCAACATTTAAAGGTATGAAGCTGAAAAGCCTGGACACTAGAATTGCTTTTGCCTGGTGGTGCATAGATGCACACAAGAAGCAGCAACACCTGCATCTCTCCCACGCTCTGGCCCATGCATCCACCTTCCACAAAAGCCCTCACAAGGAGGTAAGAGATAGGCCTGCCTACATGTCTGCCCTTTTCTTTGGGTGACCTTCTGAGCTAGGTTTGACTCAAGGGATGTTATGAAGTGGGGACTCTTCCTCATCCACTGCCCATGGGTGATGGAAGAACCATTTGTGCCAAGCAGTCCTAGACCAACTGCACTGAATAACCCACAAATTCTCTGTGAAACCATGAGCCTATGAGGGAAAACTACGAAACTCTCACAGTTTATTTTCTGCTGTAGGTGGCTTTCCAAATCTCTGTGTCATTCACTTTGCCACCAGTAGCACCTCTGTGCTGACAACTTAACTGTAATCACTATGCCTACAGTAACAGTCCAGAGTGGAAAAAGAAGACCCACCAAATTGCATCGAGGTTTTTCTCCAACCTCAGGAACAGACAGAAAGGTTTCACAGCCAGAGTTCATCCAACACATTTTTCTGATGTGTCCAAAGCCCCATCTGAATTCAGGTCTCTTCTCACAAGTAATTAGTGATAGAACAAGAGGGAATGGCCTCAAGCTGCAACTGGGTAGGTTTAGACTGGACATTAGGAAAAATCTTTTCAGGGAAAGAGTGGTCAGGCATTGGAATGTGCTGCCCAGGGAGGTGGTGGAGTCACCAACCCTGGAAGTGTTTAAAGGTGGTTTGGATGTGGTGCTTGGGGATATGGTTTAGGGGTCAACCTTGTAGAGTAGGGTTCTGGGTTGGACTTTGGATGCAGAGACTTTATTGATCCAGCATCATCTCTGTTCTTGAGATGCCAGCTCTGGTTAGAAGTGCTGAAGGACTGACAACTGTGGGGACTTGAGGAGGCTTGTTTATTCACTCTGCTGAGAAGAAAGGCAGCATCAAGTAATATTTCCTTCCCAGCACCTTCTGCCAGCTTCATTCTTCTTGCCTAACAGTCCTACTGAAGCCCTGTTCAGGAGCTCCAATGAGTTTCCACTCCCTCTGCTGAAGCACTGTAAAAATAGATAACCTCTTTCATTCCAGTGAGCAGGACCAGGAACAGAGAGCACCTTCCACTCCCCTGAGACTCCCAGCGTAGCTGCAGGCACACACAACGGGCTTTTTCTGTCTGCAGGCTCATTTCATGCAGGGAACAGAGTGAACATCTGGCATCAGCTAATCACTCACCACCTACTTAGGCTGTCATCAAAATCCTGTGTCAGCAAGACCCCAACCTGAAGCCGTGGCACATGTTTTTGAGCAGTACATGTGCTTCAGCCAAGAGGGAAGGAATGGCAGGAGAAGGGAAGCTAAGAGAAGGGGATGGTTAGTAGAGGCAGCACATCACTGGGACACCTGCTTGCCTCAGGAGCAGCAGAACAAGACAAAGCAGAAAAACTCCACATGAGCCAGCAATGGTTGCTTGCAACCCAGAAGGGGCTGCATCAAAAGAAGTGTGACCAGCAGGATGAGGGAGATGATTCTGCTCCTCTACCATGTTGTGACGAGACCTCAGCATGAGTATTGTGTCCAGGTCAGGTAGCCCCAACACAAGAAGGACATGGAACTATTGGAGAAGGTTCAGAGGAGGGCCATGAAGATGACAGAGGGCTGGAGAACCTCCCCTGTGGGAAAAGGCTGAGAGATTTTGGGCTGTTAAGCCTGGAGAAGAGAAGGCTCTAGGGACATTGCAGGGTTCCAGAGAAGTCTCCAGGGTCAGCGCATTCCTGTGCAACCTCTGCTAGATTCTATGGTCCTGCTCTGACAGAGGGCGTTGGACTCAATGATCTTCATAAGTCCCTTCCAACTTCTAATATCCTGTGACCCTGTGATCTTAGAGCAGCCTTCCAGTACCTGAAAGGGGCCTACAGGAAAGCTGGGAAGAGATTTTTTACAAAGGCCTCTAGTGATAGGACAAAAGGGAATGGATTAAAGCTGGAAGAGGGGAGATTTAGACTGGAGATTAAGAAGAAACTCTTTCCAGTGAAGGTGGTGAGACACTGGAACAGGTTGCCCAGGGAAGTTGTGGATGTTGGAGGTATTCAAGGCCAGGTTGGATGAGGCCTTGAGCAACCTGGGCTAGTGGAAGGTGTCCCCACCCATGGCAGAGGGTTTGGAACTGGGTGATCTTTAAAGACCCTTTCAACCCAAACCATTCTATGATTCTATGAAAATTACCTTCAGTGGTCAGGGCTGAAGTGAAGAACCTGGCAAGAGCTTGATTCTGGGGGAACTCCATTGAAAGGAGCTGGCATCCCCATTTGGAGTCCATCCATTTCAGCACTCAGTGACAAGTGCAGCCCTTCAGCATAGATCAGTCTAATTGCATCCTCTTTGCTGTGTAATTGCCCTATAAACAGACACACACATACAGCATGAGAAGAGAATTGGGATCCATAATTATATGCAATTAGCAGCATTCATTGCTCCCTGCTCTACTTATCCCTAATGAATGGCCTGTGCAAACAGCAGGCTTGGTGCTGGGGCAGAGTTGTGAGTGACATGGGCAAAGGGAGCACCAGAGATCAGCAGCCTTGGTCACGGAGCGAGGAGACAAAGCACAGCTGGAGCACTGTGTCCAGCTCTGGAGCCCTTATTAGAAGAGGGGTCTGGAGGTGCTGGAATGTGTCCAGAGAAGGGCCACAACGATGATCAGAGGGCTGGAGCTGCTCTGCTCTGGAGACAGACTGAGAGAGTTGGGGCTGTTCAGCCTGGAGAAGAGAAGGCTCCCAGGAGACCTTCTTGTGGTCTTCCAGCATCTGAAGGGGGCTCCAAGAAAGCTGGGGAGGGACTTTTGAGGGTGTCAGGGAGTGAGGGAGTGATAGGACTGGGAGGAATGGAGCAAAACTAGAAGTGGGGAGATTCAGATAGGATGTTAGGAAGAAGTTGTTCCCCATGAGGGTGGTGAGACACTGGCACAGGTTGCTCAGGGAGGTGATGGAAGCCTCATCCCTGGAGGTTTTTGCAGCCAGGCTGGATGTGACTCTGAGCAACCTGCTGTAGTGTGAGGTGTCCCTGCCCATGGGCAGGGAGGTTGGAACTGAATGATCCTTGAGGTCCCTTCCAGCTCTAACAATTCTGTGATTCTATGATCTTTGTGTGAAGCAAGATGATGCTATGATTCTATAAGGCCCCCAAGGCTTGAGAGTGGTCAGATGGACAGAAAATGGCCAAGGGCTCAGACTCTGCTTTGGAAGCTGGCAGTGTGGTTTCAGCAAAAGAGTTTTGGCATCTTTATGTTATCTGTTTCACTATTTACAAGACAGCTGGCAGCTTCCCCTGCTTGCAACTGGAGGTGGGACATAGAGAAGAAAATGTTTATGGAAGAGGTACGATATACTCTTATTTCAGCAACCCACGTGTGGCTCTCATATTTGAGTCCAGAAACACTTCGAAATCTCAGTGGGTACAGAAAAATTAGATATATAACTTTAAGGTGTTAGCAGGGCACCTGATGAGAGCGGCACCATGTGCAGAGGCACAAATGTGTGGCTGAGGAACTTCTCCAAAGTCAGAAATGTTAGAGCTGGGCAAAGCCAGATCACAGTATCACAGTACATTAGAGGTTGGAAGGGACCTCAAGAGGTCATTGAGTCCAACCCCCCTGCAGACTTAGGGTAGTCTGCACAGGAATGCAAGCAGGTGGGTTTTGAATTTGTCCAGAGAAGGAGACTCCACAACCTCTCTGTAAAGAAGTTTCTCCTCGTGTTGAGTTGAAATCTTCTATGTTCCAGCTTGTTCCTTATCTGATTACTGCACACCATCTAAAAGAGCCTGGCCCCCTCCACTTGACACTCACCCCTCAGATATTGATAGACATTGATCAGATCCCCTCTCAGCCTTCTCTTCTCAAGACTAAACAGCCCCAGGGCTCTCAGTCTCGCTTCATAGGGGAGATGCTCAAGTCCCCTGATCATCCTCGAGGATCTTCATTGGATTCTCTCCAGCAGGTCTCTGTCTCTCTTGAACTGGGGAGCCCAAAACTGGACACAGTATTCCAGGTGTGGTCTCAGCAGGGCAGAGTAGAGAGGGAGAAGAACCTCCCTAGCCCTGCTAGATGTGTCTGAGATGTTAACAGCAGACCACAGGGGAGCAGGGACAGCCTCACCACGACAGGCTTATAAAACAAAGCAATTAGATGTTGGAAAACTGTGTTGTTGGGTGTAAAAGAAGTCCTTCTGTGCCTGGCAGATGGAGAAAGTGGAGTGTTCTGTCCCTGGGAAACAGAGCCGGGCCCTGAGAGACTCCAAACTGTCTGCAAGGCTCTCCAGCAGATCTGTCACTTGCTCAGCAGTGGTGAGAGTGGTGAAAAAATAGCCATGTGCCAAAGAAATCTGCTGAGAAGGGAAACCGCCCAGCTGGGCTTCCACT
Organism: Indicator indicator; assembly: GCF_027791375.1. NCBI lineage: Eukaryota > Metazoa > Chordata > Aves > Piciformes > Indicatoridae > Indicator > Indicator indicator. The sequence continues at coordinate 12,564,392 of NC_072013.1, read as the reverse complement.
CCCTGCGCAAATCCAGCCTGTGGGACGAGCCGCGAGGCTGCCTTCCTGCTGGCAAACCAGGACCTTCTGGGAGAGACAAAAGCAAAGCATTTTTATGGCCCAGCTCTCCTAGGGAGATGCCTCCTCCCAGGAGGAATTCAGCAGCTTAGCTCAGAATTGCTCTTTTTATCTCTTCCATTTTCCTCCTTGCATTCCCAGCAGTGCAGGTCATTTCCTTTGGCCTCCTCCGGCTCACCCTTGCAATGTTCAGTCTCTTTTCCTCCCAGAGGACCATGTCCCCTCTGGATTTCACCTTAGATATTTATATGCATTTACAGGTGGTCATGCTGCCTTGGAAGGTCAACACTCCTCCCTGATGCTGCCTGATGAGCCCAGAGCAAGGGCAGAGAAGCCTCCTACATGCAGTTTGTTTTGAGGAGGAAAGCCTGAAGGAGCTGGAGGTGCATTTCTGTTCTCTTCTGTTTGGCTACAGCCAGCAGATGTCATCTCAGCAGGGCTGCTGTCTCTTCCCACATACAGCCCCTGGCACCCAAGGCTTCTCCTCTGTATGCTGGGCTGGTTGTGTCCATGCTGGGAGGGCTTCTTGAATGCAAGCTCTCATCGAATGGCCAAGTTCCCAGACACAGGCTGTCTCCTGCTCGGCCCCAGGAGGTTTAAGAACAGGAGGAGGAATTTCTCCACCCACGCAGAGCAGTGTAAGCCATGGGTGGGTGGGCAGCAGGCTCAGATCTGGCAGCTTCAGAAGACAGCAAAGCATCTCCCTGGAGAAAGGCAGCTCCAACGTACCCTGGCGATCCATCCTCCCTCTTCCTTTGAAAACACACCAACAGAGGCTGCTGCTGGTTCACTCCCTTCCCGTCATGGGCTTGGGTATTTTGGACTTTTGTTTCCATGAGATTGCCTGAGGTTTTTTTGTGCTGTATCACAGAATCCCAGAATGGTGAGGGTTGGAAAGGACCTCTAGAGACCACCTAGTCCAACCCCTCTGCCAAAGGAGGGTCACCCACAGCAGGCTGCCCAGGAACACAGATGGGTTTTGAAAGTCTCCAGAGAAGGAGCCTCCATAACCTCTCTGGACAGCCTGCTCCAGTGCTCAACCACCTTCAGAGTAAAGAAGTTTCTCCTTAAGTTCAAGGGAAACCTCCTGTGTTCCAATCTGTACCCACTGTCCTACTACTGGCCACCACTGAGAAGAACCCAGCCCCATTCTCATGACACCCACCCTTTAGCAATTTATATGCATTTATAAGATATACTCTCAGTCTTCTCTTTTCCAGGCTAAACAGCCCCAGGTGTCTCAGCCTCTCTTCATAGGACAGATGCTCCAGTCATCCTCATGGCCCTCTGCTGGACTCTTTCCAGTAGTTCCCTGTCCCTCCTGAAGTGGGGAGCCCAAAACTGGGTATAATACTCCAGACAAGGCCTCCCTAGGAAAGAGTAGAGGGGCAGAAGAACCTCTTTTAACCTGCCGACCACACTCTCCTTGGTGCACCACATTAAGGTGTCTTCTTGTCCAGGAGGGCACATCGCTGCCTCATGGTTATCTACTGTCACTCCCAGGTCCTTCTCTGCAGAGCTGCTTGCCAGAAGGTCAACCCCTCACCTGTTCTGGTCCTGGGGGTGAGTCCTCCCCAGATACAGGACCCTACACTTGCCCTTGCTGAACGTCATGAGGTTCCTCTCCATCCAACTCACCAGCCTGCCCAGGTCTGGCTGAATGGCTGCACAGCCTGATGGGGTGCCAGCCTCTACTCCTAGTTTGGGACCATCAGTAAACTGGCTGAGAGTAAACTCTGTTCATACAGATGGGGAATGATGAAAATGCTGAACAAGACTGGACCCAGTCCTGACCCCTGGGAAACCATGTACCATTGATCACAACCTCTTGCCTGGTCCTTCAGCCAGTTCTCAATCCGCCTCACTGCTCATTCATCTAACCCACATTTCCTAAGCTTGTCTAGGAGGCTGTGATGAGAGACAGTCTCCTCTACAGAAGGTTTCATTCAAATATCAGCATCACTTTCTCATCACACCTTTTGCCTCCCTTAAGTCAGAGGAGCCCTGCACTCTCCACCACTTCCTCAGACCACCTCAACCCTGTGGAGCACAGCATCACACCAGGACAGATTCCTGTCTCGGTGGGACCCTGGCAACCCAGCAGGGACTGCCACTAGCTCTGCCTGTGCCACGGAGCCTGGCACAAAGTGCTATTGGCTGGGCATAAGCTTGTAGACTAGAGGAGAGCAATGCTGGTCCTGCTTTAGCTGGAGAGCTCAGCAGAGCCATGGCAACCTCTGCACATCCCCTGTGCTCAGCAATTGCTATATTTGATGTGAATAAAATCATTACAGGCACTTCCCTCACTGCAGTTAGAAAGAAAAAAGCCTGCCTGCTCCTTTGGTGTAGAGTACCAGCAAGGAGCTCCTGCCAACAAATGTCCAGTAAAGAGGTTAGTCATGAAGTCTAAAGGCGCTAACATCCCTCATCAATGAGCTTTTCTTCACTGGTTATAGAGACAACCTGGAGAAACCAAGTTCCTTATCCTGCCGCTGAAAAGAGTTTGTCTCTGGAAAGACACTATGGCATTCCTGAGGTGTTTATTGCTTACAAATACATGAAGAAAGCATATAAAGAAACGCTGGCCTAGAGAAAAATGTCCTGTGTCTATGTGTGCAGGACATGTTCTCACAGCTACTCCAAGAACCTTTGAGGGGTGGGGGAAGACATGACACAGGAGGCATCACGCCTGCCTGGGAAGAAAAACAGCAGCACTCCCACCTTCCCACAGGGTGACATCTAAAGGTCAGTAATCAGCACAGCTGGAGACTGCCTGTAGTATGGAGCTCTCAACACAGGAAGGATGTGGACCTGATGGAATGGGTCCAGAGGAGGGCCACAAAAGTGATCAGGGGGGTTGGAACATCTCTGCTATGAGGACAGGCTGAGGGAGCTGGGGGTGTTCAGCCTGGAGAAGAGAAGGCCGAGAGGGGATCTTATCAATGTCTACAAATATCTGAAGGGTGGCTCTCAGGAAGATGGAGCCAGTCTCTTTTCAGTGATACCCAGTGATAGGATGAGGGGCAATGGACATAAACTCAATGATAGGAAACTCCATCTCAACATGAGAAAAAAATTCCTTACTGCGAGGGTGACAGAGCACCAGAACAGGTTGTGGAGTCTCCTTTTCTGCAGATCTTCAAAACCTGCCTGGGTGCATTCCTGTGTGACCTGCCCTAAGTGGTCCTCCTTTGGCAGGGAGTCGGACTCAATCATCTCTGGAGGTCCATTCCAAACCCATAGCATTCTATAATTCTATGAACCTGAGTGTGAAGTCCAGAGACACTGTGCTTGACAGGAGCCCTCAAGTTGGGGTCTCTTCAAAATCAAGCTGTCTCCTCACATCTCCACCTTTGGCATTCCACAATGGACAAGGGCAGCACCATGTTGCTGTCAGAGGAAGCCTCCAACCCAGCTCTCCAGAGAGCGAGGAAGGAAGCACCATGGCACTGAGGAACAGCCATGCCAGGGGGCTCACAACCAGAGAGCAAAACCTTGCTTGGACATGGCTGGTGGCAAGCTCCCTCCACCCTGCTTTATCTTCTGACAGATTTTTCTTTGCCCTGGCACCAGTGCTGGTGGTTGAACACGTCCCATGCCTCATGTGTTGACTCTGTTTCATTTTGCCTCTTTTAGCAGGTCTAAAGCCAGTTCCCCGTATTGCAGAGGAAAATGTTTATCCTCCCCAGAAATGGAACACTCTGTGATTGTGAGTAGTGGCTTGCCATGAATGGGTAACTACAACAAGCATCGTACCTCACCTTTGCTTTAGTTAAGCTAAGTGGAATTTAGGTGATGCACAAATGGTGGTGGCGAGACACAGAGATAAGTCAGGACTTGCAGTCAGAAAACGTCAAGAGATCCAAGTACCAGCAGACTCTTCGCCTTATTTAGACTGAGGTAGGAGGCAGGAACACACTCAATTACCTCACCTGGAATCCAATACTGTGTGTTACTGATTAAGCCTGAACTTGCTGGCTCACACCTGCAGCCCATTGCTCCTTGGTGTGCTGCATGGTTTCACAGAACAGAATGGTTTCAGTTGGAAGGGACCTTAAAGATCATCCAGTTCCAACCCCCCTGCCATGGGCAGGGACACCTCCCACTAGCACAGATTGCTCAAAGCCTCATCCAACCCAGCCTTGAACATCTCCAGGGAGAGGGCATCCATAATCTCCCTGGACAACCTGTTCCAGTGCCTCACCACCCTCACTGCCAAGAATTTCTTCCTAATCTCCCGTCTAAATCTGCTCTCCTCAAGCTTCAGTCCAGCCCCTCTCATCCTATAATTACAAGCCCTTGTAAAAAGTCCCTTCCCAGCTTTCTTGCAGGCCTCCTTCAGGTACTGGAAGGCTGCTCTAAGGTCTTCCTGGAGCCGACCCTTAGCTCATCTTCTCCTCACCTATTTCCATGAGGTGGTCTCTGCGAACTTCTGTGACTGCCCAGCTCATGTCTGGGGGTTAACATGGTCTCAGCTCTTGAATGCCAACTTCCTTGAGGCAGGAGACAGGCTGCGAGCTGCGGGCACCTGGGATGAGCAGGCAGCTGCATGTTTCTATTCATCCAGACACGGCTGTCTGTCAAGTGCAGATAATGGGATATTTATCCATACATTTGCATGAGGATAGCAGAGAAACTGGCTGAAAAGCAGAGATCCTGCATTTCAGGGGCTAGCTTGGATCCCTTCCCCCCTTTTAAAATGTCACCCTCCAGTAGCTTCCTAGAGGGTGGCTCTGTACCCAGAGCTGTTATGGCTGCGGATCCCAGGAAAAAGTTAAGTATGAATAATAAAGAGAAGGGAGGAAAGAACTCTGTGCTCTGTCCTTTTGGCATCAGGCAATTACTGCCCAGCTCACTGCAGAGCTTTGTGTCAATGATCTCTTGAGGTCCCTTCCAACCTCTAATGTACTGTGAACCTGCTTTAGAGATGACCTCCAGAGGTCCCCTCCAACCCACATCACGTTTGGATTGTGTAAGGCTGCCCCTGGCATCTCCACTTAATAAATATTTAAATTCTAGAAGGACTTTATACTCTGTGCACTTGAAAATGGTGCTGCTGTCAGAAGGCTCCTCCCGGGGAGCGCTGGTGGCAAAGTGCCTTATCTCCTCTGAAAGCTTTTTTGACTCCCAGCTGTACCCTCTCTTGTGTTTCAGCCAGGCTTTCAAAAGGACACACACAAACAAGCAGCTGCTGGATGTTTCTGTGGAACACGAGCCTTGCAATTAGCAGGGAGAGAAAAAGAAGCTATGTTTTGGGGTCCTTCAGTGTCTCATCACTGCCTGTTCTGCTCCACGACTGCGTCGCTTCGAGAAGGGAACTGCTTTTGGGGACCCAGCTGCAAGCAGGTCTCATCCATCACCAGCTGCCTGAGGAATTAATGGTTGGACTCGGTGATCTTAAAGGTCTTTTCCAGTCTGAACAATTCCGTGATTCTATGAATTATCCATGCTAAGCTGAACCAGTAAAGCTGTGCTGAAGGTTATGAGTACACCTCAGTCCTACCCATAGCTTATTCCTTCAGGTCAAATGAGCATGGTGAAAAGAAGGTCCCAGGCTGGAGGTGGGACCTACAGACACAGAGCTTGCACTGTTGTTGGGGTCCAGCTAGGAGGTCCATTACTGTGTCTTAGGCAGGAGTAGGCTGCAGTGTTGGTGCCTCTTGCTTGGGTCCATATTTCCAGTCCTGGCACCTCAGCCCCTATCTCTTTTGGACAGGATTTAGCCTGCCCAATTTCAGCCCATGATGTTGGAAGCACTTTTTAAGCATTTATCACTCAATTCTAACCAGGTTTTCACAAGCCCAGAAAGCAGAGGTGGAAGAAATTAAATCTGAGGAACCAATGACTAGCAATGAAGTGCAGAGCACAGAAACTCCTATAATCTAAACCCATTTGTGGCTGAAGGATCAGGAGTGAACATGTCTCCAAGCAGTGGAGTATGTTATGATTTCAGAGGAAGATACTGGGAGAGGAAGTGCCACTGCTTTGCTCAGTACAGCGTCTTCAGTTGGTGAGCAACCAAAGCCAGGAAGGAATGGGAACATCAGCTCAGCAGAAGATCCCAGCCTGCTGGGGTGCATCTGGCATGCAGAACAGCTTCTCCCCACCTCACACCCAAAGGATGCTTGTAAGGCCCACTACAGGTGGCCCTGTGCTTGCCAGGGGTTTGTGGCACCCAGCAAGAGTCAGAAATTACACATTTCTTTAGGACAAGAGACTTGAGGGTGGTTACTCTTCACTGTGGTCAGCAGCGAAGGCAGCCAAGCACAGAGCTGAGCATGGGGAAGGAGAGGGTTTTTTCCCTTCCAGCCTTCCAAAGCATTGCACCACTAAAAACTCACTCCCATGGCAATTTTATCATTTCTGTCTCACATACAAGGAGAAGGAATGACACCATGGCACACAGAATGAAAAATTAGTTTCTTGGTGTCTATTTCTAGCTCTGCATCCAGCTACTTGTCTCATCTCCAAGCCAGATACTTCTGCTCATCAGCAGCTCATTTGACCTCTCTGCAAAACAGGAGTGAAAAAAAAGAGCTGTCTTGTATGGGGACTGCAAATGTTCCCTTTGCTACTTTTAAAAGCAATTCTTGATCATTTTGAACAATGATGTCTATATGGAAATGGTTTAATTATTATTAATTTATACTTCATTAAAGAGAGAGCCCACATGGCAAATAAATGCAGGCAGGACCTCCCACACCCACACCAGAGTTTTCACACCCTCTGAGGTTTGGACTCAAAGAGTTTTGCCTCCTGGCAGGATTTAATTAAAACTTGCTTCTGCACATCAGGGAGGCTGTCCCCAGCACGCCAGCATCAGCCCAGGCTGCAGTGCTGGTGTGAGAGCTCGCTGCAGAAGACCATGTCGGGGGCAGCATTTTGGCTTTCATTTTCTTCCCTGGTCCAGTGCCAAAACATCTCCCAAATGCCTGAGGAACTGCTGAGAAGGTTCCTCACGCACAGGCAGGCTGGCAGCACCAGCCAAGCTTCCTGCTGAGCTGTGGATGGACAAACACCAGCACAGCATCAGAGAATGCTGCCTCATGAAAACTGAGCTACCTTGTGGGAATCCTTTCTGTCAGCTTAGGAAAGATATTGACCGAAAGGGTTTCGTAAGCAACTTTCTGCTTTCATTTTGACTTGACGTTTGTGAACTACTTTGCTGCCTTTCCAAACAGCTCTAGGTATTGACTGGATTTAATTGTGTGCAATAAATTTGGAAGGCATGTTTTGCTTCACCTCAGAAGTTCAGGTTGCTGGATAGAGAAGCTTCCACTGTTCAAGGCAGCTCTGCATTCAACCCTTGCTCATCAACAGGTGAGGCTTTCAGAAGTGATCTCTGATCATCAGGGGGTGCACCAAAATCTGTCATCATAATCTGATCTGTCATCATGGTCTGTGCTCATGAGAGGGTGCATGAAGAAGAGTGTGGCCAGCAGGTCAAGGGAGGTTCTCCTTCCCCTCCACACTGCCCTAGTGAGGCCACAGCTGGAGGACTGGGGCCAGTTCTGGGCTTCCCACTTCAAGAGAGAGAGGGAACTACTGGAGAGTGTCCAGCAGAAGCAACAAAGCTGCTGAGGGGACTTATCTCTGTGAGAAGGAAAGGCTGAGAGCTCCAGGGCTGTTGAGACTGGAGAAGAGCAGCCCCAGAGGGGATCTGAGCAATGCTCAGCAAGAGCTAAAGGGGGCAGAGAGCAAGATGCTGGGGCCAGACGCTTGTCAGTGGTGCCCAGTGACAGGACAAGGGGCGACAGACACAAACTGGAACCCAGGAGGTTCCACCAGAATGCAAGGAGAAACTTCTTTGTTGTAAGGGTGCTGGAGCCCTGGAGTGCAGGCTGCACAGAGAGGTTGTGGAGTCTCCTTGTCTGGAGAGATTCCAAACCTACCTGGACATAGTGATCCTGAGCAGCCTGCTGTGGGTGACCCTGCTTTAGCAGGGGGGGTTTACTAGATGGTCCCTAGAGGTCCCTTCCAAACCCTGTGACAAACACAAATCAGGCATCCCAATTGCCACAGGTTTTATTTCTAACTGCTGGAGCTCCCTTCTCGAACAAAAACATTTCAGTGACGCTTCCCCATCCCTGGTCATTTGGCTGGGGCACAGAGAATGGATGCTTTCCAGAAGAGACCTTGGTGAAGAGCTGAAGGAGTTCTTAGCAAGTGAGTTTGAGGGCAGAAATTGTTCTGTTTGGATTCCCTTCACTTTCTTTCAGAGTCATTATCTCCAATTGGCGTGTGGAAGGCAAAGCCTCTAATTACACCCTGCAACGAGTGCATTCTTTATAAATAGCACCAATTGTTCTGCTGGGACGTTCTCATCTGAATCAGCTCCTATTCAGCTTCACACCCTCCATCTTCCATGGGCAAGGAGAACATTTTTCACTAACAAAACCCAAGTGGATCACAAAGGCTGAGGTGCTAGAGTGCAATCTGGGAAATCTGGATTCTGCTGCCAGCTGACAATGGTTTCACCTGCTGTGTCACCCCAAAGTCACTTCACCTCATTGCAGTTCTGCCCCTTTGTCAAAGCCCTCTGGACTGGACTTGTGGATAACATGGCACATAGAAGTGCTCCTGCAATGCAAAACATAACAATTCCAGAGCAATCTTTGGTGCTGTCCCCAAAGCTGGGTTCTCCCACAGTGGATGTTCACAACAGGGCTGGCAAATGTCATCCTGGAAGATCTGGGTTGTGGGCTGCTTTGCTTCTCACTCTGCAATAGAGAACATCTTGCATGAGTCCTTGCCATTTCTGGCTGCTGGGAGAGGGCTGCTGCTAAGCTGGCAGGGAGATATGATGATGGGCAAGAGAGCTGAAGGCTATCAAGTGGAGGGACAGAAGAATACAAGAAAGAGTCTAACCAGGACTAACTTGAGAGATAATTCAGGAAGTGTTCATATTTGTATCTTATATTAGCTCCTTCTCTGCCTACAGCCTCCTCTGACTGAATGAGCTGCAGCCTCTGTGCCAGCTTGCTGCAGGAAACCCTCATGGCTCTGCACAGGGAAGAGCAGCTCTGGACACTGATCCAGCTGCACATAGGCTGTTAGCAGAGAGCTTCTCTTGCACCCTGATGGATTGCCCTCAGCCACTGCTGGTAGAACAAGACTCTGTCTGCGTGGAGCTGGGAAGAGAAAGCACTTCTCAGCACTGGGTGAAGGGGACACGGATGTCTGGTTTCACAGCAGTGACTGTTATCCTATCCTCTCCTCTCCAGACCACACCAAACGGTTTGGTTTTTTTCTCTGCAGATTGTGGAAAAGGCTGAAATGCCAACAAGCCCTGGCTGTGCTGCAGTAAATGTTATTGACTCTCTCCTCTTCAGCCTAGGAGCCTCACACCAGCCATGGGTCTCAGATCCTCCTGCCAAGATGGGAGCATGTCTGCAGAGGCTTCCACTGCAAGTCTGTCACAGTCCTCCGGTCAACCACCACGTCCCAGTCAGGCACTTGACAGCAACCATTCCGGGGGTACTGGGACTGGTGGAACTTGCTCACCAACAGCCATGGCAAGAGCCTGTGTGCACAGGAGAAGGGACATGTGTCTGGAGGACACCACTCAGTGCCCTGCAGCCCAAGGCAGGGGGGGATCTTCTGGCCCAGAGATATATCCATCTCACCCTGGCAGGTCCCCAGAGCAGCTCTGGAGAGTCCTAACTCTGCTTGAAAACCAAACCATCCCTGCTACAGGGTTGATGTGGCAGTGAAGATGTCAGGGAGATGAAATGTGAAGTGTGCCTGGGGCCAGTGATTCAGAGGCTGCTCACTTGGCACACGCAGCTCGGGCAGGAGCTTGTGTTTAATTGCTCAATGTACTGTAACACCCCACGCTCCCTGCATTATCCACTTGCCCCAGCACTGGAGCTGCCACCTTCTCAGAGCAGTGTCATTTCATGAAGGGAATTGCTCCTCCATCATTATCTTCTTATGCAATTAATATTTCCTCAGCAGATCTCAATCACTCTGCCCCCTCAACATCTATGGCAATTAATGAGCCCCATCTGGCAGCCACAGCTGAACAAGACACTCTGCTGGAGACAAAGATATTGCATACTCCCCTCCTTGTGCTGGCCTTCACTGCTTGAGATGTTGATCTCAGGATACCTGCCTCTCATTCCCATGGTGGAGCTGCACCAGCCCTCCAAACCTGCCAGGTCAGGAGGTTGCATGTCTGGAGACATGCAGTGGGTAGGATGAGGGTTGATTAATTCAGACTGGAAGAAGTTGGATTTAGATGAGACATTAGGAAGAAATTCCTCCCCATGAGCGTGGGGAGGCAGTGGAACAGGTTGCCCAGAGAAGTTGTGGAGTCTCTAAGCCTGGAAGTGTTCCAAGACAGCTTGGATGGGGCCTTGAGCAACCTGGTCTAGTAAGAGGGGTCCCTGCCCATGACAGGTAGGGGTGGAAGTGAATGATCTTTGAGGTCCCTTCCAACCCAAACCATTCTATGATTCTGTGATTCTATGATTCTATGACTCATTCTATGATTCTACAACTCTATGACTTGGTCCTCTCTCCCTACTTATCCTGGATGTTAACACTGCCCTGGCCATGCCTGGAGAGGAAACAACTCTGAAGGCTCAGGGGAGGTTTTGCTATAAAGTCAGAACGATAGAGTCATTTTGGTTAAGATCATCGAGTCCAAACATTAAGTCAGCACTTCCAGGTCACCACTAAAACATGTCCTTCAGCACCACATCTCCATGGCTTTTCAGTCCCTCCAGGGATAGGGACTCCACCATCACAGCCCACCTGACTTCTCTGACAGGGTTTTTGAAGTTTAGAGAGCTACTTCATGCTCCATGCTTTAGTAATTAAAGCACTTTTACAGCCTGCTTGAAGAAAACAAACTGAGACATCCCTGGGGAAAACTCTGGGTCATGTTTTAAACACACACACACCAGCTCTGCATGCCTTTCAACAGGTATGTTCCAGTTCCTCCTTCCATCCATTCCTCTTTCAATCTGCCAACCTCAGTTCTTCTGACCAAGGGCAAAAAGGCTTTTTGGAACTCTCTGCGATGATGCCTTCGTTTTTTCCCTATGTGCCAGAGCTAATGTGGAAACTTCAGTAGCATCCAAACAGAGAAGAGTCTTCCTGCACTGAGCCTTTCAAGAAAAAAACACAACACTGACTTTCTTTTGTTGCCATTTACCTGCAGGATCCTATACAGAGCTGCTTTGAGTTCCCTTTCATCTCTCCTGACTAAAGAGACAGCTTTGCTGCCAAGCATCTTGTTTGGTCTTTGTGTTCACTTATGGTCTTTCCAAATAGATGTGATTCATAGGGGGCATCTGAAGGAGATAAAGGCTGCTGGCTTAGCTCAGGGAAGCAGTTGTGTACACATCTCCAAAGAACTGGAAGCCTTTGTTCATCTGGAAGGAGAAGAGAAGCAAAGTGTTTAGGCCAGCATCACCAGTGAAGAAGCCAGCCAGCCCAATGTGCTATGGTTGCTGATGAGTGGGATAAACAAAAGTGTCAGAAGGCCTGGAGGCAGGATGGAGAATCTGAAATGACACAAAATATGGCTGTGGAAAGCAGCAGGACAGGAGAGGAGACTGAATGTGGCTGGAGAGGCTGGGCAGAAGCAGCACAGAGGCAGTAGTAAAGCCTGAGAAGGAAACCCAGCCAGATGAGAGCAGTGAGCAGGGGACCCTCAAAATCCACTGGATGACACCCATTCATGTGTGGAAGCTCTGGTGTCCATCATGAGAACACTCCAGGTCTAACAAATTGTGGTGTGCCTCCTAGTCTAAAGCTGTTAGCCATCGTTTTAGACAGCAAGAAAGGAAATCCCTCTGGGATGATTTGGTTTTGTAGATGGGATTAGTGGTGCTATGTTGTTGTTTCCTCCACTCAGGAAGCTTTTCTAAAGACCATCTCCCCGCCCTATTCAAAGCAGGGCTCAGAAGGCCTTGAGCTGCCCTTCCCTGGATGCCTTTATTGCTGCCTATTGAACCAAAGACATGTGTGAGGAAGACAAAGGCCATGCATTAGCCTCCTCGTCTCCCCAGCTTTGAACAAGATCTAGTGGAGTAATGCAGATCTCCATTTCCCACACAGCCCTTCCAGTGAATATTCCTTTTGGGAGGGGAGAACATCAGCCCACCATTATTATTTATTAACATCTACTTCATGCCAGATCTGAATTTCTGACCTACATCGGGGCTGAGCAAAGAGCTCAATGGAGGAGAATTTTGCCTAGAGTAAGGACTTCAAATTTAGGTCTATTAATAATTAATTCCTCTATTTATTTATTCAAAAGCCCTGGTGAAATGGGAATATTAGCTGTTTTCCTTCCTCACTAATTCATTGTCTTGCCTGGTCTCATCTGGATTTGCCCATGTTCTTTCTCAAAGGAACAAGCCCAAAAGCATGTGTGTTTGTGGCAGGAGAGGGTCAAATTTCTGGCCATATGGGTCAGGGTACAGTCACATTTATTCTTCTCTCATGCTGCTTGGTAGGACAACAAGCTGGCAGATAGAACGAAATATTAGCTTCATTTCCTGCAGATCTGGATTTAATAACAGAAAAAAACAAGGATGGAAGAGGCTGAGTTCAGAACAACAAGCACCAAGGCTACAAAGACTCTGCCAGCCACAGAAAATCTTCCACTACAGTGATTTCCTGGTTGGGAAGATATTGCAGAAGATGTTTTTCCATCAAGACTGCTTGCCTAAGAGCTCATCTGCTTGTTCAAGGTTTGGAGGATGTATCTATGCCAATGGGCAACACCTAGGTGTCTTCACAGCATATTCTGCCTCTTCTGTGTTTTCATTTTCTTGACAACCCAAAAGAGCAGGAGTCCATAACCTTCCCTTCTGTGCTCTCCTTTGCATCATCTGCAGAAAAGAACCTGGGAATGTTGGTGGACAGCAAGTTCAGCATGAGGCAGCAATGTGCCTTTGTGGCCAAGAAGGCCAATGGGATCCTGGGGTGCATGAAGAAGAGTGTGGCCAGCAGGTCAAGGGAGGTTCTCTCCCCCTCTACTCTGCCATAAGGAGGCCTCATTTGGAGTACTGTGTCCAGTTCTGAGCTCCCCATTTTGAGAGAGACAGGGAACTACTGGAGAGAGTCCAGCAGAGGCTACAAGGATGACTAAGGGAATAGAAATCTCCCTTATGAGGACAAGCTGAGAGACCTTGGTCTGTTTAGCCTGGAGAAGAGAAGGCATCTGATCGGTGTTTACAAATACCTTAAGAGTTGGTGTCAATCAGATGGGGCCAGTCTCGTTTCATTGGTGCACAGTGATAGGACAAGAGGCAGTGGATAAAAACTGGAACCCAGGAAGTTCTACCTCAACACTTCAAAGCCTGTCTGGACATGTTCCTGTGTGACCTGCCCTGGGTGAACCTGAGTTAGCAGGGGTGTTGGACTCGATGATCTCCAGAGGTCCCTTCCAATGCCTGACATTCTGTGATTGGGGGATTCTGTCAATGTATTTTCAAGGCAGCCAACCCAGCTACAGGCTGCTGGCCTTCTGAAATTTGGGACATCAGAGGCATCAATGCAAATAATCCTCATCTCTGGCTCCTGAGACACCACCCAGTATTCCAGCCCAGCATCACCTACACTCCTTAATTCTGTGCTCAGCAGTGACCAACTGAAGGCATAGACTTTTATTTAGACTTCTATTTGAGTGCATTGTATTTCCCCTCCTGTGAAGGTCTAGATACTGCTGCTGCAGAAATGCTGCCCTGAGGGCTCTCCTGAGCAGCTCCTGGGATAAAGTGATTTTCCTTCTCACAGGGGTTTCCATATTGAGGAAATAAACATTAATTTTCTATCCAGAGTCCTTTTATTTTGAGGTATTTTTCAGGTAGCTCACATAAGGAAGAGGTCCTCTCCTCACCATGCTGCTGACAGCCTGAACTTCTCTCTCTCTCCTCCCTGACACCTCCTGCAATGTTCCCTGACCCTCAAACCCCCTCCCCCCAACTGCTCCTTCAATAAGCTCTTAGATGCTGGTGGCTCAATGTCACCATATTGTTAGGGGGAAAAAAGGTAGCCACGAACATAGCATTTTAGCAGGCTGCTTGCTTCAGTGTTCTAATTGTGCAGAAACATTCCCTAGTTGGGAATTCCTTGGGCTTTAGGACTTCTGGTAGTTCTGGTGGAGTTTTTTAGTTGTGGCTTTGTTATTTGGTTTTGTTTTTGTTTTTGGTTTTTTTTTTTTTTTTTTTTTTTTTTTTTTTGGTGTGGTTGTTTTCATTTGTGGGGGTTTTGTTTGTTTCTTTTTTGGTTTTGTTTTTAGTTTTGTCTTCTGAAGAGTCCATATTTCACTCAGTGGCTTTCGGGTTGGAGTTTTCCTTTACATCACTTCTGCAGGGGCTGGCTGCACCTTCTGCAAGCTAAAGCTGAAACATTACAGAAAACTTTTTTCCCATGGGATTTTTAAGAGAAATTGGTGATCTGTGACCTCAGCGTGCATGGTGCTGAGGGACATGGCTTAGTGGCAGTGCTGGGTTAGCAGTGAGATATGATCTTTAAGGTCTCTTCTAACTAAAATGATTCTGTGATTCTGCAATTCCATGCATGCACATGTATGTGTGTGTGTGTGAATCACAGAATTACAGAATTAACCAGATTGGAAAAGACCTTGGAGATCATCAAGTCCAACCTATCACCCAACACCATCTAATCAACTCAACCATGGCACTGAGTGCCTCATCCAGGCTGTTTTTAAACACTTCCAGGGATGGTGACTCCACCACCTCCCTAAGCAGCCCATTCCAATGGCCAATCTCTCTTTCTGTGAAGAATTTCTTCCTACCATCCAGCCTAAACTTCCCCTGCTGCAGCCTGAGACTGTGTCCTCTCCTTCTGTCACTGGGTGCCTGAGAGAAGAGACCAATGCCCACCTGGCTACAATCTCACTTCAGGGAGTTGTAGACGGCCATAAGGTCTCCCCTGAGTCTCCTCTTCTCCATGCTAAAGAACCCAACATGCAGGGAAGAAGCCTGTGGGCCATAAGAGTCATGGCCCACATAGTCCTGCCATGCTCCATGTCCAGTATAGCCAAGCAGACACAATGGGGGCAGGGGAGCTAAGCTTGCTACACCTCAAGTGTTGTTTTTCAGCAGTCAGGCGTTTTCAGGGCTCAGTGCAGGCTAACAGGGAGTGGAGGAGCCAGGGAGAGGGATGGTCTGTGTCTGGGGAGCATCAGCAGTCCATGGCAAGCTAGGCACCTGGATCAGAATAGGCTTTCCTCCCACATGGCATTAACTCTCAGCTCTGCTTCAGCAGCTTTGCCTCCAAGAAGAGGCCACAGAGTTTCCCATAGCAACATTTTTTAATAACAGGCAAAAAGAGCATCATCTGCCCCTGCAAGCACCAGAACCATGTCAGCCCTACTGCCTGACCCTGGCAGAGATCTGCCTGAGGCTCAGCCCTGCTCAGCAAATGAGTCTGAGCTTCTCCAGGCTCAGGAAGGGCTAAAGTGCATTGCTGTTACTGCTGCAGGTATTTTTACAAGTTGCTAGAGCTCCATCCTCCTCAGTCTCCAGGCCACTGGCAGCAGTAAATGCTTCAATAAATTCCCTTTCTTCCACCTTCTGCGAGAGTTCCACTCGGTAGGTGCAGGGCAAAACTGCTTCTACGTCCTTTTACTGTTCAGGAAAGTGGATAACAGCAAATATAACCTTCCCACCACTCCTGAGGAGGGAATGGTGTCACCCTGCAGACTGGCTGCTCCTTACAGTTCTTTACATCTTCAAAGAAAGGGCCATTTTTCAGTGCTTTCCACACAGTGTTTTGTCCTGATCTGTGGCCCCTAAATACCTTCAGCTGCCAGAGTAGAGAGCTGCACAGATAATTTTGGCACTACCTTGGCTTAGTTTTCCTTTGCTCCCTTTCCAGGGTGCCGCAGAGGCAAACCATGGATTTCCATGTGCCTTGAAGACCACAAGCAGAAAGCTAAACCATTTTTGAGCACAACAAATGCTGGTTTGAGTCATATAACACAAGCATCTTCACACAGCATATCCAAGCCTCAAAGAACAAGGGACTGTGAAGGCCAAATTTTATTTGCATTTTAATCCCATCCTAATTCCAGTTGGGGACTTTGAAGCAGAACAAAAATGGCTCTCCTGCCATTTCAGAAACCTGAATAATTTAGACACCTTCTTCAAGCCTCCTCCTCTCCTGCCAAGATAATAATCATTCCACCTTTTAGTGCTGCAACAAAGCCACCCAGGACTTCAACGTGTTCACTGGGCTCTGCACTGACAGGAGGAGAATGCACAGATCCACTTGCTGTTGGAGTGAAGAGAGAATTTCATTTCATTGCTGGGACATGAGGCTTCCGACACAGCTGCACACAGGAGGACAGGCAGTGGTGGGTACCCACGTCTCCAGATATCTGCTCACATGTCAGGGAGGAAATTTGTGTAGCCCAGGGCTAGGGGCTCAGCTGAAACGGGAACAAATCTTGTTGCTTGCCTCTGTGATTCTGGCCACATCTCTTTGTGATTCATTCCTCCGCCTGTGAAGTGAGCATTTACTGCCTGCCTTGGTTGGTAGGAGCAGCCTGAGCAGTGAGGGTCAAAGAACTATTCCTCACCCTGTGCAACTTGTCCCCAAACCTCCAGGCAGTGCTGCTCCAGGGCACACAGTGCAGCTGATGCCTCCAAGAGGACGCAGTGATGAGGAACAAATGATGACCAAGGGAAAACTAGCAGTTTAAGACAAGAACACACCTTCCCCTGTCGTTACAGACGTTGCCATAGCTCTGAGGAACTGAAAAATATCAATTCCTTTAAAAATATCCTGGCAGAGGGGAGTTCTACAGACAGACAGTTTCAGTAACACATACCCAGGGATCTGCAAGCACCTGTCCAAATGCATCCAAAAGGGATGAAGAGGCTCTAAAGGGAGCTGGAAAAAGCAATAAAAAAGCTATGACTCAACACTATCGAGATGGATAATGAGGGCAAAAATGTTCTGAGAACAAAAGAAATCATAAAATTGCTATAGCTCTTTGAGGAGATGAAGATAATGATGTATCTATAATGTTCCTGCACACCCCCCCCCCAAAAAAAAAAAAAAAAAAATCAGGATCCAACAAATATTTATCTTCTGGATTCTGAAAGAAACCAGAATATTAGCACACCATTAGATTAATGTATTCTTCTGCTCCATTCTGTATTAACAACAAAAGTTACTGAATATCCCTTCCTAGAGAGAAATATTTCTAAATCAGGACACCTAGATAATGCTCAGAGGGTTTCTAAAAGCTCTCTGAAGCCCTCTCTAGGTAGGAAACATCAAATTTTAATAACAATTGGGAGAACCAAGTACTGCCTGCAAACTGTAAGGGAGGGAACTGTAAGTTCCATTAGCACTTTTAATATGGAACTGGGGCAGTGAGAAGAGAGGGACAGGAAGAGGGACAGGAAGAAAGCAAGGGAGAGGCAGAGGGGCAGGGACAGGGACATGGAGAAAGTGAGGGAGAGGGAAAGGGAGAAATTGAGGTACATGGAGAAAGAGAGGGAGAGGGAAAGGGAGAGGAACAGGGATGCTGTCTCCAGCCTGTCTTTGCAAAGGCTGCAGGTGGAGGTTTGCTGATGCATTTGCTCATGAACGAGAACCCTTCTAGTTTCCTAAGCACTCGGAGGGGTGCAAGGAAATTATCTTTGTGTGTATGTGTGCAGTACTGAGAAAATGTCTCTGTGCATGTGTGCACTTCCTATTTCATCTGATACTTGCTCTTGTCAGGCTCCAAACCCAGTGCTCTCCCTCAGCGCAGCATCCCCGCTGCCTCCTGGCTCTGAGGGCTGCCTTACCCCCGCCCCTTCCACCAGCCTCTCCAGGCAGGAGACAAACACCAGCCCAGGCAAAAAGCTTTGTCAGCTCCTGACAGAAAGACTAGAGGCAAACGGTTAGCAAGCCTAAGGCAGTGCTGGTGCCCACACATGAGTCTCAGTAAACACCACAAATCCCACTGCTTCAGAGGCTCCAGCAGAGTGAGGAATGTGCCCTAACAAACAGCGGCAGTCAGTCTGGCCCCCAGGGAGATGAAGTTCAGGTAGCCACCACTGCTCCTTATTCTCTTGCTTTAAGTATTGTTTGCAGGGTCTATCCCCTCTCAGCAGCTGCTCCAGGAGGCTGCCTGTGGGGCTACAGGAGGGCAGCCAATTAGTTGGTCCAACCTACCTCACCGTGTGTGATGGGACAGAGAAATATCTAGTCAGGGAGGATCAAGGGCAGGTTCAGCTTCTCCATGCAGTGACAGGAGAAACTGAGTTTCAAAGAGATAAACCAAAAAGCAGCAAAACAGGAAATCTCCTCCCATCCTGGTAAAGGGCTGCTGAGATTTACCCTGGGAACTGTGCAGTGATAGCACCACTCACAACTATGGACCTGCCAGCTCTGCTGTTGGCCAAACCCTTCTGCTTTCCACTGCACAGACTCTTCCAGGGCACTGTGGGTCTGAAGAGGGTGATTACATAGTGCCTGGGATACCACAGCTGGATGCAGAAAGGCACAAGTTCAGCAGCCTGTCTCTCATTACCTTTGCAGGTCCTGGGTGAGCCCTCACTCAGCAACACCTATCCCACACCAACAGACTCTTCACAGCAGCTGAGGCTGTACCTTCTTTTGCCACCCAGCCCTGTGCTGCTAACTGCATGGTAGAGAGATGCTTGGCCCTTCTGCAGCTCCCCCACCACCCCTGCAACATCATCCCGGCTTGAGCTATACAATAGCTCAAGTGCACATGAAGGGCAACCAGCAAGCAGGTAACACCTGCCTGTGCCCTCAGATTTGGTGGTTGTGTTTTCCAGCACAACCATGTCACTGGAATGCTGGAAGGACACAAAGGAAGCAAAAACTGAAACAGAGCTCCCATGAAATGTTCCTCAGAGTACGAATGTCACTGACACCACTTTGATAGGGACTGTGGCTGCTCCAAGACTAGAGGACAGAAAGTGGGAAGGAAGGTGTCACCCTCCAGCACCAGTGTCTGTGAAACTGTGCTTTATGATGCACTCTTACAAACTGGGATGGGTTATGCCACCACAAGTACCCAGGAAGCCTGGAAATGCATGATCAGTGAGGATGGAGGAACACTTTCTTGTCACATCAAATCCCCAACGTGTGTAAACAGTGGCAGGGGGACAGCACCTGAGAGCAGCTGGGCAACGTATCTTGATCGTTCATCTGCTTCGGGGGTGGCTCTGAGATGCACAGAAACATTCCCTCTCTGGACTTTGGGAGAGAGCTTTGCCAAGTGGCTTCAGGATTCATCTGCAGACCTCCCATGCCTCTTGCTGGAGAAACAGTGCAACAACAGAGCTCTGGACAAACCTGGGGAAAACAGCAAAGCAGAAAAACACAGATGAAAAGCAAAGCCATGTAACCCATGGCTCTGTACCCCACCATGGGTAAAGGGGCTGCCCAAAAGTCATTTCTAGTAGTAGCAACTAATGAAGAAACTCATAGCAAATAAAATGTAAACCAGGACAGGTCTGCTGCATTTGAGTGCTCTATGGCCTGCTGACATGGCTGTGTTGTACTGTGAAGGCACTGGAAGAGCAGTGGAGGCTACAAAGATGCTGAGGGGCCTGGAACATCCCTATGAGGAGGAAAGGCTGAGAGCCCTAGGGGTGTTGAGCCTGGAGAAGAGCAGCCTGAGAGAGGATCTGATCAATGCTCAGCAAGAGCTAAAGGGGGCAGAGGGCAAGATGCTGGGGCCAAACGCTTGTCAGTTGTGCCCAGTGACAGGACAAGAGGTGACAGACACAAACTGGAACCCAGGAGGTTCCACCAGAATGCAAGGAGAAACTTCTTTGTTGTAAGGGTGCTGGAGCCCTGGAGCAGGCTGCCCAGAGATGTTGTGAGTCTCCTTGTCTGGAGAGATTCCAAATCTACCTGGACATTGCGATCCTGGGCAACCTGCTGTGGGTGACCCTGCTTTAAATGATCTCCCCTACCAACACTGGGATTCTGTGAAATTAGCTCCCAAACAACTGTCTGGTGCCCTGATAGCCGTTTAGCTGTCAGGTACGTTATCAGCCCATTCTGGGCTCTGCATTGCTACAAGCTGTTTTCACAGCAAGCTCCAGGCCAGCTCAAGAGCCTCCACTTGCTACTGTGCAACTGCAGCATGGACATGTCCAAACCGTCTGAGTGGCTTCTTGTGACAAGCCAAATCATTGAAGAAGAAGGGTAGAGGACTTAAAAAGAGCAGTGACTACTTTGATTTGCTGCCACGCTAATGCTCTTTAGCTGCCCATGTGAGCTGCTGCAGCTCTGGGACTGCTGTCTGGAAGGCAGCTGCAACTTGATGTTGGTTGAGGGATTGGCAGTGTGGGGTTGAGAGGAGCTTCACAGGGTCCAGCATTGCCATGTGGTGTGATACTTGTATTTCCACACCCCACCCTCTCCTGTCAGTGTTTTTTGTCCCCTTTCCTCCCCGCCACATTGTTCTTTTTCTGGTACAGGCTGTTCCAATCCCAAAATATCTTCCTGACAATTCCACCTTGCTCTGGCTTTGTTTCCATCCTTAGGGAGGTATCTTCCTCAGAAATGAGCTGGAATGGGAAAAACAGGGATACACCCATATTTAGAGACATAACTTGGTCTACAATTCCTTTTACACCTGCTGGTTCACCACAGAGAGGAGAGTTACCACCATCAAGAGCAAGAGGAACCTTCACCACCATCAAGGGCAAGAGGAACACTACACTTCACTTGCTGTTCTCCAGGTGAAGGAGGAGCTCCTGGGAAAGCCTTGCAAGAATCCTGCTCTACAGCTGCTGCTCTGCTTGCATAGTCTTGAGGAAGCCTGAAGAAAGTTCAGTTTTGTTTAAAATCTCCTTTTCTTGGTAAATTATTTGGCAAACATGATGCTGGCTGTTTGTCATTTAATGTGTTCCTAATGGAGTATGAAGTAAGGAGATTCATCTTCCAGCATTTCATTTGCTCCTGCATGCTCCGTCCATTGGTAGTGACAGCAGCTGAGTGGCCCAGAGGGAACTGGTAATGAAATTTCTCTAGCAGCCCAAAACAAAATGGTTTCAAATCTAGGTCCTTCATAAACCAATGGTGAATTTTCTGACATCCTTGGGTTGAATTTTTCATTTCCCAAAGTTGAAAGCAGCAGCAGCCACCACGCATTTCTGGCAAGAGAGAAAGATTTTTACTCTAAAAGGAAACTTCCACATTCTATGAGAAACTAAAATGTGCATGAGGGACAATGGTTTCAAACTAGAGAAGAGCAGATTTAGGTTGGATGTCAGGAACAAGTTCCTCACCATGAGGGTGGTGGAACACTGGAACAGGTTGCCCAGGGAGGTGGTTGAGGCCCCATCCCTGGAGATAGTCAAGGTAGGGTTCAACAAGGCTCTGGGCAGCTCTGATCTGCAGCAGGGGTTGGACTAGATGCCTTTTGGAGGTCCCTTCCAACCCAAACCATTCTATGATTCTGTGATTTTATGATCCTATGTTATCAGCATCCTTCTATGGGCCCTGGCTCTGTGGGAGAGTTAGAGCTGGGTCTCTGGATCAAGCAGGTGGTCTTCAGTTTGGTGACATTGGGGAGCTGACATTGAGGAGCTGACACTGCAAGCAACACAGGTCCACAAGAAGGGTGCTCACAGAATCATTTCATCCTCTAAGATCATCAAGTCCAACCATTATCCCACACTACCAATTCTGGTGCCAAACCATGTCCCTCAGCACCACATCTCTGCAGCTTTTAAACATCTCCAGAGGTGGAGATTCAACCATCTTCCTGGGCAGCCTGTTCCAGTGATTGAGAACTCTTTCAGTGAAGAAGTTTCCTCTAATGTCCAACCTTAACCTCCTCTAGGGCAACTTGAGGCCATTTCTTCTTGTCCTATCACTTGTTACTAGGGGAAAGAACCACCCCCCACCTGGCTCCAGTGGGGAAACAATATTCTGTCACAGTCACAAAGTAGATGGAGGAAAAATAAAAATTCTTATTTTTATCTCCAACTGGAAGGGCTAGCTATAAAAACACGAGAGTACCTTCAGACAAGTCTAAATGAAACTAACAGGTGAAATTTAATACAGACCAAAACATTCTCGATAGGAAAATCCACTGAAACTGCCTGAAGACTTTACTGTGGCCTCCAGGAGAGCTGGAAAGGGACTTTTTACAAAGGCATAGAGTGACAGGATGAGGAGTGATGGATTCAGACTCGAAGAACCTGGATTTAGATGAGACATTAGGAAGAAATTCTTCCCCATGAGGATGGTGAGGCACTGGAACAGGTTGCCCAGAGAAGCTGTGGAGGCTCCAACCCTGGAAATGCTCAGAACCGGGTCGGACAAGCTTAAAAATGAAGCTTGTGTGCAAAGAAAGAAAAGGTAAAGCAAATAAGAAAAGAAGGAGGATCTTATCCATTCAAGTCTTACCCACAGAAATGCTGTTTTCAGCTCAGTGGGACTCTTCCTGGAGTTCCTTACTTTAAACCTTTCATGCTTTTTAACAGTTTGATTTTGCTTTAAAACTACCCTGCACCACAGCCATTGTTATGACTTCTACTAATCCTTACTAGTACCTGTATTAAAGGGAGGTGTAGAGACTGTAAGACAACCCAGGTGCTACGCAGACAGGCCACAAAATGTGGTCCTTGTCCCAACCACGCTGTCATTAGAGCGGGGTGGGGGGAAAGGGAAAAAAAAAAGGGCAGAATTAGCTTTACAATCAAGACATTTAAAGTGATAACAAAAAGGCAGCTGCTCTTTAATTACTTCTTGCTCAAGAATTTTTAACCGTTTTGTACACAAGCTCAGGCTTTCTGCTACCTCTTAGGCAGAGAAACAGAAAGCACTATTTTTAAAATGAAAGCTGAGAAACCTGTGTGATGAGAAGCTTTAAGGAAAATACCAAATGTCAAGAGAGTTGACTAACACTGTAGTTTCCTACCACTGTTTTCCTTCAGACCCTGTTTTCAACACCAAATTAAAAGCTGTTTTCCTCTTACACTCCTCAATGCTGTAGTTAAGTGCAATGTGCTGCCCTTTTGCTGAATGCCCTTTTTAAGAAGCAATTTGATTACCTTCAATTATGCTTTTATCCACAGCTGAGATTAGTGAAAAAAAAAAAAGAAATCAAAGCTTTATAATTACATCCAATATTCTTTTTTCATTACAGACAATAATGCCTAGACACTCGTTTTGCCATTTGGTTGTTATTAGCTTCTAGTCACAATCCCTTGCAGCCCCTGATGCATCAGAACAACGTGACACATTTCAGACTGCAAAAAGCCAGGTGAGAAATTACTTGCTGCAAAAAAAAATATCATTTTCTTCTCAGGGACTGCAAACCACTCAGAAGTATTTATTTGATGTGGGTGAATTTGGTTCCTCTAAATAAAATTCAGAGTTAAATTTAATATAAGTGTTTCTAATTTAGAAGGGAAAATAGCTCACACTCTCGTGTAGTGCCTCTAACACAGCACATCAGTGCAGCAGTCAATGGCAGAGGCTCCAGCTGTGAAAACTTGCTGGAACTCTTTGCTTTGGAGCTCTCAGCTATGGTCATGCAGTTGATTTAACTTATTTTAACAAAATATCCTGTTAGGGATAACATCAGCTAGTAGAAGACTGCAGCAGAAGCTGCCTGTAACATACCATGTTAGTAGTCTCTCTGAAAGAGCAACACTCCTGTCCCCCCTACCCCAGTAAAATGAAACATTACTAGATGATGTGTGCAGGAGGCATTCCATCTGGCTGTCTCAAAGCCAAGCTCTCAGAGCTGCCTGACAAGGGCCATCCTCTCACAATGAAGCAAGCAGCAAAAGGGATACCCCTAGTCCTCCCAAAGCAGCAAGGAGTAGCTGCGACTCCCTGGGAAGAAGAATGCGCAGAGGGATCAGCAAAGGTTGGTGCAGAGCAAAGGTACAAGATGGGCTGGAGCAAGGACCACCTCTCTCAAGTCATCCCTGGAGGGGTTTAAAAGCCATGTAGATGTGGTGCTGAGGGACATGGTTTAGTGGTGACCTGGCAGTGCTTGGTTAATGATTGGACTCAATGATCTTAAAGGTCTTTTCCAACTAAAATGATTCTATCCTTCCACAAAATGGTGTTCCCTGCTCAGGAGCTTAACATCCCTGTCCATGGCAGGGGGGTTGGAACTAGATGACCCCTGAGGTCCCTTCCAACCCTGACAATTCCATGGTTCTATAAAGGTACCTGCAAGAGAGAAACAACTAGTAATAAACCGAGATCTATTCGTTAACTTACTGCCTTGCTTGGAGATAGAACTAATTCTGTTCAGTGATTTCACTTTTCAGCTCAGTCTAGAAAGAAATACTTTTGAGTTGACCAGACTACAGCATAGATAACATCTCCCCAAGACGAAATATCAAGAATGTATTAAAGTATAAAAAGAACCAGTGGGTAGAAGGTGGATGCAGCCAAATTCCTACAGAGAATCCAAGCCCACATCTATAATGAGGAGGATGAGGATGAAGGGAAGGATAAGTTCTTTATTTCTTGATTTCTTCAGACCAGAATTCAGTGTCTGTCTTAATTTAAAGACTGTTTTGTAGTTAAACACAATTGGCTCAGGAAACCATAGCTGCTTGTGATATACAGAAGTGCACATTCCTAGGGACTGCCAAAACATGTGAGGGAAGCCGAGGAACAAATCACTGAGTTTTGAAGTGCCTGTGAGCAGAGACATTCCTCATTTCCAGTCTTTGGGCCAGCTACAAAGAGACCATTTCGTATGGAAAAGAAGTTCTGATTATCCATTAAAACCACACCAGTGCCAATTCCCAACTCCCAGCCTCTGGAAAAGGCACTACTTGTAGAGCCAAAGGCTCTCAGGACTAGTCTTGGACAGGTGAGGTTAAACCCTGGGTTTCTGGCTCTGGTTTGAGTGCTCATTCCCACAGCCACAGGCACTAATCTGGGTAAAAGGCAATCCCCTGCATGCACCAATACTATGATAACTAAGCAGCTTTCTTCTCTTTTTTTTTGGAGGATTATTTTTAACCCAGTTCAGCTCTCTGCTCCAGGTCATGACCTGCAAACAGCCTTGTCAGCATGGCTGGGGCTGCGCAGCCACTGCAGCACCCATCTGCCCCAGAGGAGGAAATCCTGAAGCACTGACTTGGAGATGCCCAAGGCTGATCCAGTGGCTTATTGTGGCTATTGAGAGATCTGGCTTTCCTCCTTTCTCCTGACAGCATGGTCCTGACAGCATGGTCTCACCACCTCCTTTTGGTGCTGTTGGCAACTCCCAGGCTAATTCTCTGCTGGGGTAGCCAGCCAGCTCAGAGCAGGCAGCAGTACCAGCCAAAGGACTGTGCCTGCTGCATCATAACACCTTTAGCATTAAACCATACCCTCAAATTCCCACACAGCTCTACAGCATTCCCAGGGAGGGCTCCCTGGCTCTGTACACTGATCTAAACCCCAGGCAGGTTTAGACTCACTCAACCTCCCTCACCTCCTTATAGCCTGGGTTCCTCCTCTCTTGTTAGCATCAGAGTGGCTGCGGCCAGGGTTAGCTCTCAAGGGTGTCTAATGATAAAACAAGGGGGAATGGTTTTAATCTGAGGAAGAGTAAGTTTAGACTGGATCTTAGGAAGAAACTCTTCCATACAAGGGTGGTGAGACTCTGGAATAGGTTGTCCAGAGAGGTTGTGGATGCCCCCTCCCTGGAGGTGTTCAAGGCCAGATAGGATGAGGCCCTGAGCAACCAAGTCTAGTTAAGAGGCACCCCTGCCTGTGGCAGTGAGGTTGGAGTAGATGATCTCTGAGGTCTCTTCCAACCTAAGACATTCTGTGACTGAGTCTATGATTCAAAATGAGTCAACACAACTGCCAGGGCCTGGAGAAGACAAAATAAAAGGGGAGAAGGTTGCACCTAGATGTTTCCTGCTTCCCAGCTGCACTCAGCAATATTTACCTAGTGATTCATCAGGCTTAATCCAGTGACATCCACAAAGTTCATGAAGAGCAACCCATTGCTAAAGCATTCATGTTCTTCTGCTGACAATGGTGGAAGACTCATACAGCACAACAAGGCCAAAGACATAGTGCTGCTGGGTGAAGGTCATTGCCACTTCTATTGTACAGCAGAAATAAACACAAACTGCAGCTCTGCATAGCTCTGTGCTCTTCAAAGAGCTCTTCCCCCATGCCTCTTTCAGGGCCCATCCCACCCTGCTACAGTCATTTGTAACTGCGGGTTTCTGGCCCAGTTTCCTTCTCAGTCATGTAATTTCCTTTTTCTTTCTTCTGTGGGACATTTTCAGATTCTTCAAAGGGAAAAATCTGGATTCAGATTCTCCATCCAACAACCCATCAGTGTGGAATTGTCCCTAATTTTGGCTTGGTTTCTTAGCAGTGTTCTTAACACTAAAAGCACATTAACAGACTTCACACTGAGAGCATCAGCATGATGGTCTTGCAGACGGGAGTCTTTTCTGGGTGCAGGAAAGGTGTTGTTTGGGCAATGCCTGTAGGATTTTCCTTTCTGCTTGCTGGGTGACCTTTCCTGGAGGAAGAGGCCCTTGGGCCCCAAGCCACTCATTCCTTGAAGCCTGGGAAGCAGACACCAGTCTCTTGGTATCGATGTGGTTATGTCAGACATTGACCATCTCAAACAAGAGACTACTCAGTAATGTGAGGGCTGCTGTGCATGCTGGCAAGCAGAAGTACCCAAACACTTCCTGCCTTTCCTTGGGCACCCTGTGGAAGACAGAAAGCTGTCCCCAAGGGGAGACAGACCCCCCACCTCCAGCATTCTCCCTCTCTTTGTGGCAGAAGCACCTGGTAGTTTTAGGGAATGTCACTTCTGCTGCTGGGGTCAGACACTCCAGCTGACACAGGTTCCAGCTGACTCCCAGCATCCTGAGCTCTGAGGACCATTTAAGTGTGGTTGCTGACAAGTCAGATTCTGTTTTATCCATTTTCCCTTGCATTATTTTTGGTAACATTGGCTCAGCATCAGTAAAGGAACCCTCTCTGGGAGACTCTCCAGGATTTCATGGAAGAAGTGATTTGAGAGTGGAAAGTCAACACCTAATTACATCATTCCTAACTGGTAATAAATCAAATCAGAGTTGATACTGAGAAATAAAAACTAAATCTTAAAACACCTTCCCCCAAAACTTCCCTTCTTCCTGGGCTTGACCTCACTCTTGATTCTCTTTATCCTCCCTCCGAAGCAGTGCAGGGAGATGGGAAATGGGGGTCATGGTCCTCAATTTGTCACATGTTGTCTCAGCCACTCATTCCTCCTCAGTGGGAGGACTCTTCAGTTATCACCTGCTGTCTTCTCCAGTGTGAGTCCTTCCCATGAGCTGTAGCTCTTCATGAACTGCTCTTCCTGAACTGTGGGTCCTTTCCAAGAGCTTCCCCAAAGTGAGCTTCCCACAGGGTCATAGTCTCCTTTTGGCAATCTTGTGCTCCAGCATGGGGTCCTTCACAGGCTGCAGGTGGAGATCTGCTCCATCACAGACCTCCATGGGCTGCGGGGGAACAGCCCACTTCATCATGAGCTGCACCATGGGCTGCAGGGGAATCTCTGCTCTGCTGCCTGCAGCACCTCCATATTCTTCACTGTCCTGTTTCTATCACATGTTCTCACTCTTCTCTCCCACTGCAATTGCTGTTGCCCAGGCTTTTTCCCCTTCTTAAATCTCTTACCCCAGAGGCACTACCACTGGGCTCAGCTTTGGTCACAGTGGTGCCAGGTGGCATTGGCTCTATCAGACATGGTGGAAGCTTCTAGCAGCTCTTCACAGAAGGCACCTCTGTAGCCCCCCTGCTACCAAGACCTTGCCAGGCAAACCAAATGCATTGGACTGAAGCAGTAGAATTTAAGATCCTTGGGGCAACTAGGAGGAGGTATTCGAAGCTTATGACCCTGGATTTTAGGCATGAAGACTTCAGGGATCTGCTCGACAAGGCATCATGGGACAAAGCCCTAGAGGGAAGGGAGGCCCAGGACATCTGCTCAGTGTTCAAGGATCACCTTCTCCATACCCAGGAGCAAAGTAAAATGACAAAGAGGAAGACAGGAAAGACTGCTAGGTGACCTGCCTGGATGAGCAAGGAGCTGCTGGACACGCTGTCACACAGAAAGAAACTCTACAAGGAGTGGACAAAAGGACAGCTAGAGTGGGGGGCAAATAAAGAAGCTGCCTGAGCAGCAAGAGACCTGGTTAGAAAAGCTAAAGCTCAGTTAGAATTAAATCTAGCCAGGGAGATCGAGGGGAACAGCAAACATTTCTATAGGCATAGTAATGGTAAAAAGAAGACTAGGGAAGGTGTGGGCCCTCTCAGAAAGGAAACAGGGGAACTGGTGACAAGTGACATGGAGAAGGATGAGGTTCTCAATTACTTCTTTACCTCAGTTTTCACTGGCAAGGGCTCCAGCCACACTCCTGGAGTCAGAGTAGACAAGGACAGGGGCTGGAAGAAAGAACTACCCATTGTGAGTGAAGATCAGGTTCGTGACCATCTGAAAAACCTGAAAGTGTTCAAGTCCATGGGACCCACAGGTGCTGAGGGAACTGGGGATGAGGTTGCTAAACCCCTCTTTATTATATTCCAAAAGGTCCCCACTGACTGGAAAAGGGGAAACATAACTCCCATTTTCAAAAAGGGAAAGAAGGATGACCCAGGGAACTACAGGCCAGTCAGTCTCAGTGCCTGGTAAGATCATGGAGCAGATCCTCCTGGAGACACTGCTGAGGCAGAAGAATAGTGAAGAGGTGATTGGGTACAATCAGCATGGGTTCACCAAGGGCAAATCCTGCCTGACAAACCTGGTGGCCTTCTATGAACAGTCACAACATTAATAGATGAAGGCTGAGCAACTGATGTCACTTACCTGGACTGGAGCAAAGCCTTCGTCACTGCTCAACCACATCCTCGTCTCCAAGCTGGTGCAGTCTGGGTTCCATGGATGGACCATTCAGTGGATAAAGAACTGGCTTGATGGCCGCACCCAAAGAGTGCCTGTCAATGGGTTCATGTCCAAGTGGAGGCCAGGGACAAGTGGAGCCCTTCACGGATCAGTGCTGGGACCAGGCTTGTTTAACATCTTTGTTGGTGACATGGACAGTGGCATTGAGTGCAGCCTCAGCAGGTTTGCTGATGACACCAAGCTGTGTGGTGCAGCAGACAGGCTGGAGGGAAGGGATCCATCCAGAGGGACCTTGACAGGCTGCAGAGGTGAGGCCATGACAACCTCATGAGGTTCAACAAGTGCAAGGTCCTGCATCTGGGTTGGGACAATCCTAAGCACTGATACAGGCTGGGCAGTGACTGGCTTGAGAGTAGCCCTGAAGAAAAGGACTTGGGGGTGCTGGTGGATGAGAAACTCAACATGAGCCAGCAGTGTGCACTTGCAGCCCAGAAAGCCAACCAAATCCTGGGCTGCATCAAGAGAAGTGTGGCCAGCAGGTCAAGGGAGGTGATTCTCCCACTCTGCTCCGCTCTGCGGAGACCCCACCTGGAGTACTCTGTCCAGTTCTGGAGCACTCTGTCCAGTTCTGGAGCCTCTATTACAGGAAAGTTCTGGAGGTGCTGGAATGTGTCCAGAGAAGGGCCATGAGGATGAGCAGAGGGCTGGAGCTGCTCTGCTCTGGAGACAGATTGAGAGAGTTGGGGCTGTTCAGTCTGGAGAAGAGAAGGCTCCTAGGAGGCCTTCTTGTGACCTTCCAGTATCTGAAGGGAGCTACGAGAAAGCTGAGGAGGGACATTCTAGAATGTCAGGTAGTGATAGGACTGGGGGGAATTGAGCAAAACTAGAAATGGGGAGATTCAGATTGGATGTTAGGAAGAAATTCTTGCCCACGAGGGTGGTGAGACACTGGAAGAGGTTGCTCGGGGAGGTGGTGGAAGCCTCATCCCTGAAGTTTTTGCAGCCAGGCTGGATGTGGCTGTGAGCAACCTGCTGTAGTGTGAGGTGTCCCTGGCCATGGCAGGGACATGTCTCTTGCCTCTATACATTTAACATAGAATCATAGAATTGTCAGGGTTGGAAGGGACCTCAAGGATTAGCCAGTTCCAACCTCCCTGCCATGGCAAGAGACACACATTAAGCCAAGGCAACTCCCTCCCAATAAATTAGCATGGCCGTGTTTGCAAGGAGGCATAATAGCTCTTATTTATAGTCTACTTACATATTTAATTTTCTTTATAAATAAAAGCTTTGTGCTTCCCTTTGAGCCTGCTCTCATAGCCTCAGACTACAACAGCTACACCAAAACTATTACTCCAAATTAGCACAGCATTCAGCGTGCATTTGTATGACTTCCCCCCATCTTTATTGTTGGGTTTTTTATTTTTTTTCTCTCAACTCATTCATTAGTCATATTTACAAGCCCATTGTCACAGCCGCTGCCAGTTCAGTGTTCTCACACATTTCAGCACACAAACTGCAAACTCGGGCAGCTCTGTGAAGATCTCTATCTAATATTTCTGAGGAGTCCGAAGGTGCTGACAGCTTATGGTATGCCTTTCCCAGGCAAGTGCAAGTGCCTCAAAGCACATCTATCTGCTATTGCTGGGAGGGGTAAAATTACACAGCACGCTTACCCTCCGAGCAGGAATGCTCTCCCCAGAGGTTAGAAATGGGGAACAAAAAGCATACCACAGCTGGAGAGCTGACAAACGAGACTCATCCCAACTTCCGAACAATCGTCTCTGCCACACCACTTGGCTTTGCAAAGAGAGTGTGTTTTGAACACAAGCTGATTAATTTCCTTCTTGTTTTGCCAGACCAATTATCTTTTACTGATTTAAGTGATACATCAAGACCTGATTGTGAGGTGTTGGCACCCCCTAAACTCTCTAAGATAAACTCATAAGCTGCTCTAGGACATCAGAAGGAAGCTTGTTTTGCTCGGGCTACATCCTTTTAAACTGTGATGCATCAAGACCTGATCAAGACCAAAAATAGAAATGGGTAGATTCAGATTGGATGTTAGGAAAAAGTTATTCACCATGAGAGTGGTGAGACACACAGGTTGCCCAGGGAGGTGGTGGAAGCCTCATCCCCAGAGGTTTTTGCAGCCAGGCTGGATGTGGCTGTGAGCAACCTGATCTAGTGTGAGGTGTCCCTGCCCATGGCAGGGGGGTTGGAACTAGATGAAATCTTGAGGTCGTTTCCAACCCTAGCAATTCTATGATCCTGAGGTCCTGGCACCCCTTAAACTCTCCATGACAGCCACAGAAGCAGCTCTAGGATGGCAGAAGTGGGCCTCTGTGTTTTGCTTGGGCTACAGCTTTTTTTTTCTCTCTGCGATTTTTCTCCCCTCCACACCGTTCTTTCACAGCAGGCACCTCGGGGCAGAGCACAGAAAAGGGGAAGTCGTTCCAAGCATCCAAGCACACACTTCATCACCACAACCCTGCTCCCAGACAGCCCCATTGTCAACCAGAGGCACTGGAAAAGTATGGCTACTTTATCCATCCCTCTCTTTGCCCCCCCAGTCCCGGCGTGCCTCTCTTGGCAGAGCAGCTTAGCAGTTTGCATTGTTCCAAACTTAACTGCTCGCAGATGGTTTTATTTAGGATTTGTTTTATTGGTGAGACACGCTTCCTCTCTTTATTAAATTATGCCCACTTTTTGTCAGCCGTCATGTTGCCCCTAAATCCCGTGCAGAGCTAGAGGGGACGGTTTGCCGTCGTTGCTATCGGGTGGGTTGAGTGTGCGTTTTGCGGGTGGGGGTGCAATTTAAAATGACACCGAGCCGAGGAAGCACAGCGTCTCTACAGCCGCTTTTTTTTTGCTGGCAGAAGGGCATGAAGCTCCCAGCAAGCCGCGCACCGCCGGGCTGCCAGAGACGCTGGCCCCGGGGCCGCTCACCCCCTTCCCCAGGCCACCGGAGGAGTACCTGGGGCACGTCCTGCCGCCGTGCCCCGGGGGCTCGTTGCGGCTCGGCGGGGCGGTGGCAGGTGGCGGTGGCCGGGGGGCAGCACCGGGTCCCCCGGGCCGGGGCTCATCCCTGACATCCCCCACCTCGATCGCCGCCGGCTCCGGAGCAGGAGGTGGGAAGCGGGGGCGGTTTGGGTTTGCTCGGCTTTTCCTGGATGTTTTCTCCCTCCCGGCTTTGTGGGTTTGTTTTGTATTGTTTGTTTTTGATTCTTTTTTCCCTCCTCGGCTGTTTGGAGGGAAGGCGGGAGCACCACAGCCCCGGAGTGCGCTGCCGAGCCGGGCCGGGCCGGGCCGGGCGGGCCGGCGGCGCCTCCCCCCCGGTTCGGGGGGTCCCCCGGCTCGGCCCCCGAACGCCCCTCTCTTCCGTTCTCCATGTCATTTCCTGTGCTAATAAGATGGTGGTCACGGCCGGGAGGGAGGGAGCCGCCGCCGCCTCCTCCGCCGCCGAGCCCGGCCCGGCCCCGGGACCCGTCCTCGCCTGGGACTAGCCAGCGGGGCCGGCGGGGAGGGAGGGCGCAGCCAACCGGGCTCCCCACACACACACACCCTCCCTTCCCCCGGTCTCCCTGGGCCCCCCGACGCCGAGGCGGGCCCCCCGCGCCCGCAGCGCCGAGGTGAGTCAGCCCCGCTGGTAGCCAAGGTGGCCACGAAAATGGCTGCGGAGGGGAGGGAGGAGGAGAGGGGGAAGGTAAACCCAACCCAGCCCAGGTCCGGTGTCCGGCTGAGGGGTTGCCCGCAGCGGGCAGAGCGGTAGCGGCGACCCACGGACACAGGTAGCGGAGAACCCCCCCTGCTTTCTCCTTTACCCCACCCCGGGCTTTCCCCTACGGGCGCTGGGCCCAGCCCGTTCCCCGCCGTTCCCGCCCTTCCCCTTCAGCGTCGTTTTCACCCCCCCCACCCCGCGCGTCCCTTCCCTCCCCCCTCCCTCCCCCAGCGGCCGTTAGCGGGGCCGATGAGTGACACGGCCGGCGGCCAATGGGCGCCCGGCGAGAGCCACATCGGAACGCGGGGGCGGGACTGCGAGGGGCTCTCCGGGGGCGGCGGGGACGCGGCGGCGGCGGGTCGCGAAGCGACGATGGGGGGAGTGGGTGACTCGGTGACATCGCTGCGGGGTTCCCGGGCTCCGCGGCGGAGCGGGTCGCGGCGAAGCCCCAGGAGCGGCGGGAACCCAGCGGCAGCTGCACCCCGTTCCCCTTCGCCGCAAGGAAAAGCCTCCAGAGTCCTGTGTGAGATCCATAAGAACTGCAGGTGTGCGCCCGTGTTGGAGTCGAGAGGTGCTCCAGCCCTGCGCTAAGACTTGGTGCAAGGCTGAGCGCTGTGGGACTCGTGGATCTATCGAGAGTTCAAGTGTGAGGCTGTTGGTGGGGCTGTGTCGGTGGAGGACAGGTTGATCAGCTTGAGATGTTCCTCAGGGAGGATTTGAGGTGACCACAGGAGTTAGAATGGCTTGGCTGGAAGGGACCTTAAAGACATCTAGTTCCAGTGCCCCTGCCATGGGTAGGGACACCTCCCAGACAACTGGAGCTTGTCCAATCCGGCCTTGAACACCATCGGTGTGGCGGCATTGCAGCCTCCCTGGGCAACCTGTTTCAGTGTCTCACATGCCCTGACTCTTGGCAAAGACATGAGTTGACTGATCCTGCTGCAGTATGGGGCAACAGGACCTGGAGATGCCTGTGTTCCATCCTGTCCTGCAGCTCTGTTGGACTGGGAAGTAAGGTCATTGGCTGTCAGCACAGCACTGGCTTTGGTATGGAGCTTGCTGGTTTGGGGAGAGCAGCCCGCTGCTTCTCTAAGCATCTCTGTGGACCATGCGTGAAGCACAGTGCTACCTGGGCCAGTTTAGGGGGGACTGACTCATCATGAGCTTTACTGGTTGCTGGTAGCAATTGGTTTTCTGACAATTTAAGAAGGAGGGCTTTTTGAGGGTAATATCTAATTTCAAATATTAAGGACTAAAGAAAGGACGTGAAAACCTCAGGCTTGGACCTGAAACCCTTGTTTTGATGTACTAAGTTAAGGTCAGTCTCATTGGGATGAGTTTGGGGCAGGTTCTTTGCTCCTATTCCCTGCTGGAAAGAGATGGATATGCCTGAAGTGGGTAGGAGGGGTTGAGGTTGTGTCCACAGTGCTGCAAGAGGAGCCCAGAGCAGGAGAACTCCTGTGCTGTAGCAGGCTGGTGGTGTGATGGCGCAGTGGTGAGTGGAAGTTGCAGCCCCAAGTCAGGAATCAAAGTATGTGTATTGAGGAGAAAAATGACAAGCCTGGGCAAGAGAGCTCTTTTTGTACACTTGATCCTTCTGGGCTGTTGTTGGTTTGTTTGGTTTTTTAATATCCTTTTTTCCTTTCATAACTCCTGGCTCATGATGGTTGATTCCCAACCAAGTATGTGGAGGGGCTGAGGGTTTTTTTCACCTTCGTGTCTATTTATGCCAGAGAAATAGGTGTGTTCTACCTATCTCTTCATTCTTAAAAGTTGCCAGTAGCAGGATCTCTGCCTTTCTGGACGGGCTTGCAAGTGCTGCTAACCATCTCCAGAGCTCTTAAAATAAACCTGATACTCCTGACATTTTGCAGAAGGATGATTAGAATTGTTATTGCCAATCTGGTGGTGGTGGCCTGTGTGTGAGAATTCACATGGAGAACCTCGGTGCAGTCCCAAAGACAAATTGTTTTGGGTTTGTTTTTTTTTTTTGTTTGACAGTCAAATAATAACCCTGTAAGTTAACTGGGGGATGTCCAGACAGAAGAAATAAAATGCTACAACTTGATCTGAAGATACAAGGCTGGGTAGCCGTAAGAGCTCTTGTTTCTCAGTTGTGTGAGCTCAAGTGGGAGACCTTTTGATGCCCACCTTCTGTTGGGAGCATGTGTACCCCAGACCCATGAACAACCAGCTTTCCTAAGAAAGCCCAACCAAGCAAGCATCACTTTTTCTTCCATTCCAGTGGTCCTTCTAAAGCTGCACAGTGAAATGCTGCTTTTCAGGAATCCCTGCTAGTTAAACTTAAACTTGTCTGTGCAAGTGGATTGTGGCAGCAAGTCCAGCTGCCCAGAGGGAAAGCGAGAGGACATGGTGAGAGACAGACTTGTGTCACCCTGCATGCCACCTTCAGAAAGAAGGTGGGGGGAACAATGCTTCAGAAAGAGAGGAGGTATGCAGGTAAAAGAGGACAAAAAGAGGAAGCAATGGAAAACACAGAGCAGTCTTCTGCCTTCTTCAGAAGGTAGGAGCAGACAAGGTGGATCAAGAAGAAACTTGGGGAGGAGGGCAAACACAAGCATTGAATAGAACCACAGAATGGTTTGGGTTGGAAGGGACCTGCAAAGGTCATCTAGTCCAATTCCCCTGCAGTAAGCAGAGACAACCTCTACCAGATCAGGTAGCGCAGAGCCTGATTGAGCCTGACCTTGAGTATCTCCAGGGATGGGGCCTCAGCTACCAACCTGTTCAAGTGTTCCACCACTTTCACGGTGCAGAACTTGTTCCTAACATCCAATCTAAATCTCCTCCAATTTCAAACCATTGGCCTTTGTCCTATCACTTCAGGCCTTTGGAAACAGTCCCTCTGCAGCCTTCTTGTAGGCCCCCTTCAGGTACTGGAAGGCCACTATTCGGTCTCCCCAGAGCCTTCTCCAGGCTGAACACCTCCAGCTCCCTCAGCCTGTCCTCATAGCAGAGGTGCTCCAGCCCACTGATCATCTTTGTGGCCATCCTCTGGACCTGCTCCATCAGGTCCATGGCCTTTCTGTGCTGAGGGCTCCAGAGCTGGACACAGTACGCCAGGTGAGGTCTCAGCAGAGCAGAGCAGAGGGCAGAATCACCTCTCTTGACTTGCTAGCCATGCTTCTTGTGATGCAGCCCAGGATGCCATTGGCTTTTTGGGCTGCAAGTGCCCACTGCTGGCTCATGTTCAGTTTCTCTCCCACCAGCACCCCCAAGTCTTTTTCTGCAGGGCTGCTCTCAATCTCATCATCCCCCAGCCTGTATTGATACTGAGGGTTGCCCTGACCTAGGTACAGAACCTTGCACTTTGCCTTATTGCACCTCATGAGATGCTCCTCAGCCCACCTCTCCAGCCTGTGCAGGTCCCTCTGGATGGCATCCCGTCCTTCAGACTTATCAACAGCTTTACATTTCCCTCCTTGTGATTACCACACAATATTCTATTTACAGAAAAGACCAGGATGGTTGAGAGCAAGGAGGGAGAAAAGCAGAGGTAAAGGGGGTCCCAATTTTGAGTTGGCATCTAGAATCATGTTTACAGGGTGGGTTTCTGGAGGTCTAGATGCTGTCCTTGGTGAAGGTGGTACCAGCACTAGTGCTTGTCCTCCCTCCATCCCAAACTGAATACATAATTGCAAGACCCTAGGTTTCTGCTGAGAGACAGCCAAGCAATTAAACACTGACACCTAAGGCTTTGTTGTCGTGCTTCCTGGTCACTGGTCTGTTTGTCCGAGCAGGATGGCTCATATCTTGAGAGCTGATCTTCAGACTCCTCTCCTGCCTGGGAGGCAGCACTCTTGCATTTCAGCCTGGGAGCTGTTTCTCTGCAGTCAGAAGGTAAAAACATTATAGATATAATTTAGTGTTTAAGCTGCAGAATCTGGCAGCCTCCAGAGAGAGATCAGTAATGTGTACTGCAGAAGACCATTTCAGTGCAGTCCCTTGGTCACGGACAGCCATCAATAAGGGGCCCATCCGAAGGGGATACTGTAGGCAAAGTCATTCAGTTTGAGCATGCTGGGATAAATGGCTTCATTCCTATGCTGCCTCTCTTCTCTCCTCCTTAGGCTTTGGCTTTTCAGCAGGGCTTGTTTAACTTGGACCAGAGGCACTTGTCCCAGAGGGGGGACACCAACAGCTGCCTGTGCTGCTATCAGCTGGGGGCTCCTTTTGTGGTGGAAGCTTGACCATGGGTATTAGTGGTGATGTATGAGGTCAGAGTCCTGAATACACGTGGGAGGTGAAGTGGGGGATTGTCTCGTGCAGCAGTTCTAGAATTGCTTCAATTGTCTGCTCTGAGAGCCAGCAGGGCTCCTACCTGGCACATTGGGGAGCTCACCTTCTGAGCATCACCAAGCCAGGTCATCCTGGTGCTCTGGGGAGTGCTGTCTCTAGGCTCACTGGTGTGGATCAGGCTGCTATGGGCATGTGGTTCCCGTGGCCCCCATGAACACTCTTTCAAGGTATTTCAGAGTGTTAGAGGCCAGTAATGGGAACTGATGTGAGTCATGGATATCAGCTGCTTATAGACTGATAACCAACCTGTCCAGTACATTCCTTTTTAGTACAGTGAAGCTTCCTTTTGCAAATGGATCATATAAACAGTATTGGAATATGCTGAGTGGAGTTAAATGCAGTCCTTCAACTGCAAGCTGAGCTGAGAAGTGTACATAGCATCTTCCTTGAAAGACACCCAAAGTTTGGTTTAGATTATCTTCCCACTCCTATCACATTCCTCCTCACACTTTCCCTTTGGATAAACCTCGACTTCCTCCTATCTATGTCTATTGAGAGGATTTGCTGTTGGGTCTTTTGTTCTGAGACTGCTTGAGTTTTTCATGTGGTCTGCTGCTTTCTTTGAATTGGGAAGCTTTTGGTCATAAAAGCTAATGAGGATTACAATAAATGTGCCCCAGTGTGCAGGGTCCAGTCCTTTTATCCCTTCAGAAGAAATTAATGAAAACTCTTGGACTGAAGGAAGAATCAACACTGATGGCATAGGAACATACCTTTGTGAACAACAAAATAGGTTCTGTACTTGTCCTGGGTACACGTCTGGGCATGTGGATTATCTTTTTGGACCTAAATGAGATCAGTAAGCTTTTGAGGGACAGAAGCTTTTAAATCTCTTTGTGATTGGGACTCCTTTCTTATGCATGATCTGTATGTACTTTGTTCCTTGAGAACTTTTTACCAAACTGGTGGATGGCTGCAGTGGTCCCACCAGTTGAAAGCTGCATTGCTGCTGCTGTAGAGGAGATACCTCCCGAAAGGTGGATCCACTTACTGCGTCTCCTGGCTATGTTGAGAGCTAACACCAACTAAATCAGATGCTAACACATGCTCTCTAGGTCTGATGGACCTAACTGGTGCTTGGGGTTTTTTTAGCTAGGTGTCATTCTGTAGTCAGGTGTTGAAATGCTGCTTTTGGATTCTTTCGGGCGGTGAACTTTTGTAGTCCCTCAGTGTCTTGCATGTGTGAAGTCACTGTGACACGCTCCCCCTTCCTTTTGGACTGGAATGAGTCCTTGGGCTCTTTCCATGCCTTTGCTAATCAGCATTTTAAAATGTCCATGGTGTAGAGGACCAGATATTTCTGTGCAACCCAATACCTGTATGCAGGAGATGCACTTGAGGAGCGGGGGCTGGAGGAATGGATGAGGAGTGCTTGGCCCAGGCTGGAAATTGTTTTGTAGTTAGCTGAGTGAGGATATACAGAGTCTGCACACCCTCTCTCTGTATGGAAGGGAATGTGCAGCTCAGATGGTGGTGGTGGTGAATTCAGCACACGGATATCTGATTTCTTGGCAGGTCTGACACTGGGAGTATCTGAACCACTGCCTGCCCCAAGGAAGAGGGGGTCGGTGTGACCCATGCTCAGCCAGTGCTTATCCAAGCCCTGTAACGTGAGCCCCTAACCTGCAGACAGATTTACCAGCCCTGAATAATGTCTCTTGTGCTGGGAGATCTTATCTCCCTAATGGCCTGCAAGAGGGTAGGAACCAGGAGGAGTAAATAGGGCTCTTGCTTTTGCTTCCTCTGCATTTTGTGGGATGGCTGATTTGTTCTTGCTCTGCCTGGTGTCTTCATTATTGCTTTTGAAGGACTGAGCCAGTTTGTGAGAATTTTAGGAACGTATGACAGTTTAATTTGCTCCTACGCTCTTATTTTCTCCTCCAAATATTCTTTCCATTTTTTTCTGGACAAGTGAAAAGAAAGGAGCTGCTTACTATGTCCTGAAACCCCAATAGAGTGAAATCACTGTAAGAAACATAGAGGAACCATCATGTACCATCCTTCAACAGAAACGGACAGGCACTGTCTTGACAAATGGTACCAAAAGAGGACTTCATAGAATGGTTTGGGTTGGAAGGGACCTCCAAAGGTCACCTAGCCCAACCCCCCTGCAGTGAGCAGGGACATCCTGCGCTGGATCAGATTGCCCAGAGCCTTGTCAAACCTGACCTTGAATATCTTCATCTTCATTTTGCATCTCTACACAGAGGTCCCAGCTGAATGGGAATCCCCCCAGCATCTGAGACTGCCTGCCTAGAGGTTTCAGTGCTGCAGAGATTTAACAAGCTGATGTCTGATACCTGAGGCATTTGAGTTGGGTGGTGGGAAGGGGCATTGTTCAATAACCAGGTGCCAAAACCCAGGTGTTTCTCATCTCCCTTTGGCATAAAGAACTTTGGGTTGAAATTTGTAAGTGATACCATCTGCTCAAGAAACTTTCTGTGCTGTGGCTGGACGGAGGGTGGAATTGTGTCTTGTGGGGTTTATGTGACAGAATTGAAGGGCAGCCTTACAAAAACCCACCAGTATGTCTCAAGGCAGACCAGCACTCAGTGTCACTGTTGTGTGGTGTTGGTTTTCTGCAGGAAAAGGGTGCTCTGGTAGAAGGCACTGAGCCTTCTGCTTCAGTGGGGTGGCTTTAATTTTGTGCATAGCTTGGCCATGGCTTACAGATGTTTGTACCTCGCCATCCCATCAGTCCATCCTATCCTGTCCTCCAACACCACTAAACAATCTCCAGTATGAAGAAAAAGACAGAGTGCTGCAGGTAATCTTAAAAAAAAAAGTTAAGAAAAAGTAAGAAAAAGCTGAAACTTACAGGAAAGAAAGTGTTGAGTGAAAGGTTGTCTTGTTAGAAGATGGGTGTGCTCTCCAGAGGGGCTAATTTAGACATGAAGGAAATGTATGTGGAGCTGATTGCTGGCCAGGTGCCCATCACTGAAGGGCACCAGAGGCTGAAATGCCAGGCAGCCCTGGTGGTGCTGGCACTTCAGCTCGTGACGGTTGGGTTGTATGAATTATCTCTCTGCCTCCCAGCTAATTTTATCCTGTTGATTTTTCATGAATCATTTCCCATCTCTGTGGGTTAGAAATTAAAGTGGAAGTTTACTAGCCAGAATAGCCACATCTGCTATTTAGAAAGTAGTGTCTGGGGCTTGCTTCCTGCCTGCCCCCACACCTTCCCTTGCCTTTTTCACCTACCTGAATCTCTGGTGTTGCTCACCCAGGGACGTTCTTAGGTTGGCCAACCTGCATAAACTCAAGGGTCCTCTGGGCGTGTATGAGCTTATGGTGGGTGGCCAGGTGATGTGGGTGCTGAGTGCTCTGTGGCAAGGTTCCAAGCGTGCAATGAGGCTGACAGGACCTGACCAGGGCGTCTTGAATTTCTCAAGTGTGCCTTATAAAACATTAAAGGCACTCAAGTCTTTTCCTTCTCCCAGCACAGCAGAAGAGCAAGAGATCTGTGGTGGCCCAGCCTGCTGCCTGCTTACCAGGCTTCCTTGCTTCAGCTTTTTTGTCTGTTTATAGAGGAGACTAGAAGGTCATTTGGGCAATAAATTCATATTTCTTTCTGTAAGAGCATCTTGTCTGATGGAAAACTTCACTTTTTAAAGGCTCTTTCCCTTTGTTGAGCTTGATGGCCATGGGGCTGCCACCTGGGCCAGCAGCAGGAAAGGATAAGTTGACTATCCAACAGTTATTCCCTCTAAACAGGGATGCAGGGATTTGTGTAGCATAGGTGCTGTGGGTTAACAAAGCTTTGCTGGTGGCTGCACTTGGAAGCATGCTCCCTTGAAGCAAGGTGAGCACTAGATAAGCAAGAGGTAGTCTCCAGCTTGCAGGTGTTCATTTTTAGTCAGTCTTGGTGGATCACAACACATCCAGGAGACTGGAAGAGTGATTGTGTTTGGATGGCTTTGAAAATTGCCAAGGGCATGGCCCATGAAGTGATAGATTGGGTAGCATGGCACTAATCCTGGGTAAAGATAAAATAACTCGTGCTTGAAACTTTGGTGTTATGGAAGGTGTCTTGTACTTCTCACAGAACAAAATCTGAGCAGTTAGAGAAGCTTACCAGCGGTTTGAAGGAAGATCTATGGATGGGATGTACTTGGGTGTATCAGGCAGTTAACTTAGTGCACAAGAACCCAATTAATGCCTAATGCCAAAGAATACCAATAAAACACGAGTGGCTTAGGAAGTGAAGGCAGTGACTGAGAGAGAGTCAGCATCCAGTAAATAAACCAAAGTGCCAGTATAAACAGTAAGGAGTATGAAGGATACTCCAAGCTAAAGGACAGTATTAGCACACTAATAAATCAACTGCTTGTGGATTAACTTGAAGGTGAATGTAGAAAATGGCTTTTCAGCGTCAAAAGATCCGGGCTCTGACATCGCCGCCTCTAGAGGAGGGGAACAAATAATCCTGCTATTTTAAGCTGGAGCTTGATCGTTTTACACAAGAGTCTCTGCAACATGATCTACGAAGACTGCATTTTCAAAGAGGTAGCCTCGATCACCCTTCCCTTCAATGAAGGGAGAAGCCGGTTCAGCTTCAGGCGATGCAGAAGGAAACGTGACTCACCGCTGGCAGAACGCGGGGACAGGACAGATTCGGTGAATTGTAGCTCTTGCTAGAGGCAGGGTGGACCGCTGCAGTTTGTTTGGTAAATGGAGCCATTGAAACAAAATCATTTTCACGCGGGCGAGCGGAGAGTTAGGGCCCTGGAAAGCCACATCCCGAACGTGATCTGCGAAGGGAGGGCTGCGTCCCGAGCAGTGCCCTGTGAGAACGTGGGGAGGGGAATGAGCAGGCGGCTCCAGGGAGATTTCTGTGCCAGGTCCGAGCTGGAAAAGGCTGCTGGGTTTGGACACACAAATGGGGAGGTAATGAATCAGGGTGAGGAGGTAGCTTTGTCTGTAACCCTTACGCTTACTTCAAGGCTCTGTCTTCCATCAGTGTGGCTTTCTGCTGCCAGCTTCTTGAAGGAATGCAGAGAAAACTGGAAGAGTTACACAGAAGGATGACAAAAAGTGCTGGAAAGCTGAAATCCTTCATGGGTACACAGGCGGGGCTGTGGTTTTATTCAGTGCTTGTCACTGTTGCTATCACCTTTCAGTAGTGCCTCCAGGAGCAAGGCTTACATCTGCCTCTCAGTTGTACTCTTTTTCTGTCCTTGGGGAGAAAAATGGTGGTGGAACAGCATCTTGTTCTAGTACTGGGGGTTTGTGTCTGTTTAACTTTATAAATGTAGGTATATATTTATGTTGAAGAAGCCAAAGGCAAAGTCCTGACCAAAGATGGTGAGGTTTGCTCCAGCCACGAACCTGGAAAGCAATTCTTTCCATCTGCTCCAAGCAGTGCCCCAACAAGCCAGATATTTCAGCCTTTCCCACCAGGCTGCTGGGTCCTTTGAAAGAATTGGTGTCCAGAACTAGAGAAGTTTAGATACAGCTCATCTGTGATGGGGATTAACAGCTAAAATGAACTGGTGAAGTGTTTGTTTCTCTTCTCCTTGCTAGACTCCGATGGAGACCTTACCCTGTTTGTAGGCATGGGATATACAAAGGATCAGTCAGGTTGATCCATTTCTCCTTTTTACTCTTAAATTGTGAATCTGTGAAATCACTGAATACAACAATAATGAAACGTTCCAGTTTAAGGGACTTATTTTTAATATATTTTTAAAATGCAAGTCACATTCTTCCAGCTGTAGTGAGTAGCTGCTTTGGCTCCATAGCATACCACACTGTTTCAGAGGCTTTTAGGTTCCATGGGAGCTCTACGTGGTCAGCATCCTGCTGTGCTGAGTCCCTGCTCAACCCTTGACATCAAGAAGTTGCACCACCTAATACCTGGTTTGCAGAGGCTTGGGCTGAGCCATGACTCTGAGATCAACAAAGGGCAAATGCTCCCAGCTGACCATAATGCAGATTTTTGTGTCAAATCCTGTAAAGTCAACAGCATTTTCCACCCTCACTAGAAGCCACCATAAAACAGGTTTAAGACTAGTTCAGGGATTATTTCCAGAGGTTCTTTTCCATCTTCTCCTCCTGAAACACATCCTGAAGTGCATCACAACAAGTTTTCGTAGGATTGTAGAATCACAGAATCCCAGGTTGGAAGGGACTTCAAGGATCATCTGGTGCAACCTTTCTTGGGAAAGGCACTACCTAGACAAGGTGGGCCAGCACCCTTTCCACCTGACTCTTCCAAGCGTCCAGTGTTGGGGAAACAGGTTGTGATGACATGTCAGTGAACCATGTAAGAGTGACAGTGTGAGGCATCTGACATCTGCTTGAAATGGCAGGAGGAGTTCCAGGTTGGCAAATGGGACTCTCCCTATCCACTGCCTGTCTGCAGTTGAGATGACACTGAGAACTTGGTGTGGTGGCACCTCCGTGCTCTATGGTCTTGAGCACCAGGGGCAACACCAGCAGCTTGGTTTAGGACCCTCCTGGCCCCCAAGTGAGTTCCTCAGGACCCCTGATGCTGCCCTCCCAGTCTCCCCCAGTCCCTCCCAGTAGCTCCCAGTGCCTCCCAGTTGCCCCCAGTGCACCCTGAGGGCCAGGGCAACTCAAGGAGCTTGGTTTACTCTCCCTGCTGTAAAACAGGTTTATGTCCTGTGGTTTTGAAGCTTGCTTCCCAAGCTGCAACCAAACTGGTGGTGCTTCTATGTGTCTTTCTTGTACTCCTGACCTCCTTCTGTGTTGTCAGAATTCAGAACTCAAAGGAAGTGTTTCATACTTGTGGTGAATTTAAGGCTGCTGGCTGTAGTGAAGTGATTGGCAGTGATATAAAGCAGTCCTAGTGGCAGCCCGTGCTGCTCAAATCCTGCATCATCCATGCCATCTAATTTTCACTAATTAAGTTTGAATTTGTGACTGCCCCAGCTTGTCTCCAGCTGCACTCAGCCCTGTGACTGTCAGGGAAGAGCCCTGGCCTTCAAGCTGGGAGGCAGGTCATCAGGTCTTGCCCTCCCAGCTCAGGAGAACTGCCTGGCTGAGTGAGGGACAGCTTCACCTATGGGAACATCACACCTCAGGTGGGGAAGCTTCAGTCAGTGCTGTGGCAAACATCAAGATGAAAGCAGTTCTGCTGGTGGGACATGGGGTTGGTGTCTGTGGGCAATGGTCCTTCTCTGAGCAAACTGGTTCTCCCTCACATTTTGTGGGATCTGTTAGTATTTGTATTGACTGCACAGTCAGCTGGTACTTCATCAAGTGGCTTGAAATGGTTGGCATGGCCAAGGACCTTGGTAAGTGAATGCTCCTCAGGGGAAACACTTAGCCTGGGTCTTGTGTGGCTGTTTGGGGTTCAGCTGGGAGCCTTGAATGCTGTGCTTCATTCCCCCTGCTCAGCTCCTCAGTAGCTGACTGTTCTGGGTGACTATTTCTGGTAATAA
Organism: Indicator indicator; assembly: GCF_027791375.1. Lineage (NCBI taxonomy): Eukaryota > Metazoa > Chordata > Aves > Piciformes > Indicatoridae > Indicator > Indicator indicator. The sequence continues at coordinate 12,520,024 of NC_072013.1, read as the reverse complement.
TACACAACTGTAGAAGAAGGCATAGGAATTCAAGTCCATCTTTCACCATGGGCCTGCACTTTTATGAGCTAGTGCTAGGCAAGATCTTTCTTAAGAGGGGATGACCTCCCTAAGGCCAGCAGCGAGGAACTGAGTGAAGGGAGCTGTGTGCTGAGCAGGGGATGGATTCCTGTATGGCTCTTTCACATGCAAGAATGTCCCCAGCTGGGAAACGTGCCAGTAAAATGTAAAATTAAAGCTCTGTTTTGGAGGCTGATGCAGGCAGATAAGAGTCTGTGGCTGTTAACTAATAACTACAAGAGGGGCAATGATAAAGGCGGCGTGCTTGGGGACAGGAATTTGCAGGTTTGTTCATGCTTAACCCTATTCAGATGTTGTTGCCTGCATTAGAGATTAACAACTCAGATGTTCTGGTGTTTTCTACTTCCCTGGCTGTGAGCAACATGGGAAAGCCACTGGAGAGCTCAACATGTGCCATGCAGAAGTGTGCCAGGTCCTTGCCTTCTTTGTAAAGTGAACAGGAGAGGTTATGAGGCACTGCCCATGAGCCTGAGCAGCAGCAGTCTTGATGGTGTCCTGGGTCTGCTGAAGCACATGGTGCTTCCTACCACTACTCCTTTTGCTATCCAAAGGACTTGGTGTTGTCTCCAAATAGCAGCTGGATCTCTTGCCTAGGGGTTGTCCTCTCTCTGACATGCTGCTAGGGTTGTACTCAGCACTGGGGAGACTGAGTCTTGAGTACTGTGTCCAGGTTTGGGCACTGCAGGATAAGAAGGGCATTGAGGTGCTGGAGTGGGTATAGAGGAGGGCAACAAAGCTGGTGAGGGGTTTGGAGAGCATGTCTTAGGAGGGGTTTGGAGAGCATGTCTTATGAGGGGTTTGGAGAGCATGTCTTAGGAGGGGTTTGGAGAGCGTGTCTTAGGAGGGGTTTGGAGAGCATGTCTTAGGAGGGGTTTGGAGAGCGTGTCTTAGGAGGGGTTTGGAGAGCGTGTCTTAGGAGGGGTTTGGAGAGCGTGTCTTAGGAGGGGTTTGGAGAGCATGTCTTAGGAGGGGTTTGGAGAGCATGTCTTAGGAGGGGTTTGGAGAGCTTGTCTTAGGAGGGGTTTGGAGAGCGTGTCTTAGGAGGGGTTTGGAGAGCATGTTATATGAGGGGTTTGGAGAGCATGTCTTAGGAGGGGTTTGGAGAGCATGTCTTAGGAGGGGTTTGGAGAGCGTGTCTTAGGAGGGGTTTGGAGAGCGTGTCTTAGGAGGGGTTTGGAGAGCATGTTATATGAGGGGTTTGGAGAGCATGTTATATGAGGGGTTTGGAGAGCATGTCTTAGGAGGGGTTTGGAGAGCGTGTCTTAGGAGGGGTTTGGAGAGCGTGTCTTAGGAGGGGTTTGGAGAGCGTGTCTTAGGAGGGGTTTGGAGAGCGTGTCTTAGGAGGGGTTTGGAGAGCGTGTCTTAGGAGGGGTTTGGAGAGCATGTTATATGAGGGGTTTGGAGAGCGTGTCTTAGGAGGGGTTTGGAGAGCGTGTCTTAGGAGGGGTTTGGAGAGCGTGTCTTAGGAGGGGTTTGGAGAGCATGTCTTAGGAGGGGTTTGGAGAGCGTGTCTTAGGAGGGGTTTGGAGAGCATGTTATATGAGGGGTTTGGAGAGCATGTTATATGAGGGGTTTGGAGAGCATGTCTTAGGAGGGGTTTGGAGAGCGTGTCTTAGGAGGGGTTTGGAGAGCGTGTCTTAGGAGGGGTTTGGAGAGCATGTTATATGAGGGGTTTGGAGAGCATGTCTTAGGAGGGGTTTGGAGAGCGTGTCTTAGGAGGGGTTTGGAGAGCGTGTCTTAGGAGGGGTTTGGAGAGCATGTCTTAGGAGGGGTTTGGAGAGCATGTCTTAGGAGGGGTTTGGAGAGCGTGTCTTAGGAGGGGTTTGGAGAGCGTGTCTTAGGAGGGGTTTGGAGAGCGTGTCTTAGGAGGGGTTTGGAGAGCATGTCTTAGGAGGGGTTTGGAGAGCGTGTCTTAGGAGGGGTTTGGAGAGCGTGTCTTAGGAGGGGTTTGGAGAGCATGTTATATGAGGGGTTTGGAGAGCATGTTATATGAGGGGTTTGGAGAGCATGTCTTAGGAGGGGTTTGGAGAGCGTGTCTTAGGACAGGCAGCTGGGATTGTTTAGCCTGAAGAGGAGTCAGAGAGGAGACCTTACGGCTTTCTACAGCAACCCGAAAGGAGGTTGCAATGAAGCTGGTTGTTGGCCTCTTCTCCCAAGTAACTAATGACAAGATGAGGTAGTAGCCTTAAGCTGCACCAGGGTGGGGTTAGGTTGGGTATTTAGGAACAATTTCTTTCTGCAAGAGTGGCCAGGTATTGGAATAGGCTGCCCAGGTTGGTGGTGGAGTCACCATCGCTGGAGGTGTTGAAGTAAAGTGTGTATGTGGCACTTTGGGACGTGGTTTAATGGCCATGGAGGTGTTGGGTAGGTGGTTGGACTTGATGATCTTAGAGGTCTTTTCTAACCTTAATGATTCTATGGCTTTGGGCTAGGCTGTGTGCACACTGGCTCAGGTAGGTCTACCTGTCCTGATAGGCACAGGGACACATCCATGGGAGGCCAAGTACCTCCTCAAAGATGGAAGCCCTGAGCAGGAATGGGGAGGGTGTTGCCTCGGTGCAAGGTGCTGCTTGGTCAGCACAGGAGTGCTGCACAGGAATGCTGCTGATAAGTTGGAGGGAGTTCAGGGAGGACCGTGAGAGGGAAGGGCTGTAAAATGTGCTGTACAGGAAAATCAGGAGCTCCATGTGTAAAATGAATGCTGGGTTTCTTCTGGGTTTTGTTGTTGTGGTTGGAGGGATGCTGTAGCTCCCTTAAGGAACCAATATGGCCTGCTATGTGCAGAAGGTCACACTGCACCGTGGCAGGGTCTCTCTCCGGCTCTGCAAGGGAGGGATCTCCACAGGGGAAGAGCAGCAAAGGAAAAGCCATTGTCTCTTCAGAGACAGATGTCTATACCTTTTCCTGCTAAAGCCTTGGAGGTTGTGGGTGCTTTAACTCCAGCTGCCCTGGCTGCCAGGCTTCCAGAATGGGGGGTTTTCTGGCAGAAAGCAGCAGCCCCACAGCCAACATCCACAACCAGCTCTGGGTACCCATCTCTTCTTAGGTTTTAACATTGCCCCCCTCTCCCAGCTGCTGCTTTTCCCCTCCTAAGCTGCTTTACTGCAGGCTTTTCAGGAGAGACTTTCCCTTCTCCTCTGGGAAGAACAAGTAGCCCCAGCTAGTGGGGGGATAGGACTGGAGAGCTTCCTTCTCACTCTTGGAGTAGGGGCCAGGGGTTCAGCCCCTCCTTGCCCATGATGTCACCTTCCTTCTTGACTGACTGTGGTACCTCTGAAAGAAAACATCTCTTGTTTTAGGCATCTTGTAAAGGCCTAAAAGCACCTGTGTGTGCTTGCGGGTCTCTTGTTGAAGGTGTGCTGGGGCTTTGCTCTCAGGGCACTATGTGAATATTAACTCATGCTTCCTTGGTACAGGCTCAATAAAGGTCTTTCAGGCTGCACGTTGGCATGTGAGAAGCTGGGCTGGGAAAATTATTCATTTGTCCTCTTGGCACAAAGAGCAGCCATGGTGGCTGGGAATAGCATTCCTTCCTGCTGTGAACACACACCAGGCTCCCATGATGCTCGGCCCCCTACAAGTGTGTCTGCAATTAGAAAATTCCTGTCTTCAGGGGTTTGTGACCTCTGAACACGAATTCTGGGGTGCCCAGAGTTGTGATGCAGATGGACTCTTCCACCAGCTCCCCAGACAGAAGAGATCTGATAACTGCTGCGGCACTGCGAGCATGCAGCTTAGCAGGGCTTGTCAAGAGGCAGGGGACATGGGGAGGGGGATCACAAGGGGCTTTGAGGGGAGCAACTGTGAGTCTCTCCGGTCCTGTATGGTGTCTGAGAGCAGCCAGTTTGTGTGCCTTGGAGGAAGTCTTAAGGTGAATGCAGTGAAGAGCACTGCTTTATTCCTTGTCTCAAGATGGGATGCTCTGGAGCTTCATGGCCCTTCCAAAAATCCTAATTAAACTGGTTCCAAATTATCATTAGTTTCCTTATCACTATTTTCTCTTCAGCACCACCCCATGATGGGGGAGGAGGGAATTGTTATCATTTTGGAGCCTGCCATCCTTAGATATCATTAAGCAGTTCCTGGCTCTTGGTTAAGCTGAGGGAGAAGCATTTTCACTACAGCAGCTTGCATGCCAGAAAGGTGATGGTAGCTCAGCTCTGGTCATCACAGGGGGCAGGATGATCAGGAGCATGACTTGAGCAGTTTTGGTGGAGTTTGGCAGGGTGCTGTAGGCACTGGCTTGTTTGTCAGAGGTGTCCAGAGCACACAGAAAGCTCCTTTTCGCTAGGGGTGTAGCACACTGTGCTCTGTGCTCATATGTTATATCCACCTGGTTCCTGGCATGACTTGTGGTCCTCTTTCTTGTTGTTCTGTCCCCAAAGACCTGCTCTGTGGTAGTGGTGCTCTGTGTTTCCATAACGTCCCACCCATCAGTCTTAAATTCCATGTGTAACGTTTTTAATGGGTGTCTTGGAGCATGCTTCACATTCCCTGTGCCTCAGGTTGCTCCGTGGTGTCTCTCACTCTTCAGCTGACCTGCAACTGAACTGCTCTTCCCTCCTCAGCACAGGAAGGGGTTTCCACCTACATGCACATGGAGGTGCCTCATGACAGCGGCTCTTGGTGCCAGGAGTGCAGGCTGCATCCTGGCCTGTGGGTGGAAACTTGTGGCTTTCTGGCCGCTCACTTCTCTCCTCCTTGCCTTCATTCTTTTTCAGAACATGAGTGAAAACTTGAAGGACTGTTTGATCCAGACCCAGACTTCCTTAGGGGAGATGGTGACGATAAAAACAGAGGCCTGCTCTCCGCGCCGGGACCAGGAGTATGGACAGCCTTGGTATGTGGCCGAGCTTTGCTCTGATGTACTCTACCCCCCTTGCCAACACCTTTCCTCTTAGCTTAAACTGGGTTTGGAGGGATATACTTGAGCTTCTCAAAGTTCCAAACTTAATAAAACCCTCCCTTGTGAGGTCTACCTCACAGAGGAGTGGGTGATGGGGGTGGTCACCTACTCATTTGCTAGACACGTGTCTGCTGTGTATGTAAGTTCAGATCAGGCTTTGTGGTGCTGATGAGGCCTTGCCTTTGAGCAGCACTTCTCCTGGGCTGTAGCAGTGCCATACTGCCTCTCTGCTGGTGGAAGTCTCCTCTACAACACTCCTGCCTCATGTGCTGTTGGCAGAGTTGCTCTGGCTGAAGCCGCTGCCTGCTGTAGGTTTTAGACTTAAGCCACCTCAGATACCAGCTTTTGACGGGCTGGATGGCAAGTTGGATCATTTCTATGCTTCAGGTGTGGGGACTAAGAGAGTTGGTCAGACCCTATTGCCTCTGCTTCTTTCTGTGTGGAGTCCCAGTTTCATGGTTGTAGGATAATGTCATCTCTCTCTTGTTCCTTCTCCAGCTCTGGAAGGCCTGACACACAGTCCATGGAGGTGGAGTCCAAGAAACTGAAAGGGAAACGGGATTTGATCATGACCAAGAGCTTTCAGCAAGTGGATTTCTGGTGTAAGTGTCTTGTGGGTGAGGGAAAATCAGCACTGCTGCTTGTATAGACTTTGGTCTTTCCAAGTTGGTGATCTGCTGGTGTGGGGTGGGAAGCAGGGAATCAAAAAGCCAGGGCCAAATTTGTGCTGTCCTGAAAGGACCAGCACATTTGATAAGGAAGCTGTTGCCCAGAAGCAGTGGGGTGATACAGCAGTGGAGGGGTGGGTGGGAAGCAAGCTGGAGAAAGGAAAATGAGAACTGGGAAGCCCCAAGAATCAAAAAAACCCAAAGGCTTGAATCCAGAAACTGCAAAGGGAGTGTTGCACAGATAACAGCAATTTGCCTTCTGTGTTCTGGGAAAGAAAACTGGTGCCAGTTGTGTTGGCATACCTACAGAATATCACATTGTAGGCCTGAGCCTCTGACTGGGCACTTGGCAGGTGCCTGGGTGCTGCCTCTCTCCCAAGCACAGAATGAATGCTGCATGATGAGGGTGATTGCTTTCAGGGAGGTTTGATTTAGTCCCCTTCTGATATGTGGGGAATCAAACCTTCCCTCTTGAGGACATTGCTGCTGACCAGGGATGTGTGGGGAGACCCCAGCCTCTGTCTCTGCAAACAGTACTGGGGCCTGTCCCTGTGTGTGTGGCTGTTGGTGGCGAATCTGTGAGGGGCACCAGGGCTCATGCAAGCATTGTCTGGGTGGGTGTGGGTTGAGGCAGAGCCCTGGTTGAGAGACGTGTGGTGGAACAAGTGAGCAGCTGGTGAACCATCTGCCTGTGTGAGGGCTGAGCTTTGGGGAAGGGGCTTAGGCAGGCCGTGGGAGGGTGGGGAGCTGGGATATGCTGTCCTGTGAGCCTCTGCGGGCATCTGTACCACCTGCACAGCCTCACCCCTGCTCCCCTCGCCCCACAGTCTGTGAGTCCTGCCAGGAGTACTTCGTGGATGAGTGCCCGAACCATGGCCCGCCAGTGTTCGTGTCGGACACCCCCGTGCCCGTGGGCATCCCTGACCGGGCAGCGCTGACCATCCCGCCCGGCATGGAGGTGGTGAAGGAGCCCAGCGGGGAGAACGACGTGCGCTGCATGAACGAGGTGATCCCCAAAGGTCACATCTTCGGGCCATACGAGGGGCAGATCTCTAGCCAGGACAAGTCTGCAGGATTCTTCTCGTGGCTGGTGAGTGGTGTGGCTCCCCAGCAAAGTGACACCCAGCCATGCAGCTCGGAGCTGGGGGGACTCACAGAATCACAGAATGTTGGAGGTTGAAAGGTACCTCCAGATATTGTTGGGTCCAACCCCCCTGCCAAAGCAGGATCACCTAGGGCAGGCCATACAGGAACACACCCTGGTTGGCTTTGAAAGACTCCACAACCTCACTGGGCAGCCTGCTCCAGGGCTCTGTCACCCTCACAGTGAAGAAGTTTCTCCTCATGTCAAGATGGAACTTCCTGCATTCCAGCTTATATCATTATTCCTTGTCCTATTACTGGGTGCCACTGAAAAGAGCCTGTCCCCTTCCTCTTGGCACCCACCCCTCAGATATCTATACACGTTATAAGATCCCCTCTTAGTCTCTTCTCCAGACTAAACAGTCCTAGTTATCTCAGTCTTTCTTTATAGGAGAGATGTTTAAGTCCCTTAATCATCCTCGTAGGTCCATAGGCCTGTGGAGTGAGACCTTGGCCATCTCCCTTCTCTGAAGATTTGATAACCCAGTAGGCAAACACTGGCCTCCTGTAATTATTAGCAGTGTAGGAGTATAAATACATGAAGGGAGACCATGTGCCTTGGCACAGTTCACAGCTATGGGAAGCAGAGCTTGCTTTTCCTTTCCCCCTTGCTGTATTCTTTCATCCCCACTCAACCTCTAGGGCTCCTGCAGTAGATTTCTGTGCTTTGGTTTTCATTTTGAGGACAGAAGAAGGATAGAGCTCTCTCATGGACTGCAGCATTCTTTCTCAGCCCACTTGGGCAGAGCAGGTGGCCCAAGAGGCCAGGAAAGAGGAGCTCCAATCCTCAGGAAGTGATCTACATGCAGACTCCAGTACCAAAACCTGTGTTTTTTAGCCCTAGTACTGTGGCTGGCCCATGAGACAGAGATGTCACTAGATCGATGGATAACAGTTACAATGAGAAATGAGATGTGGAACTTGATTTGTAGGTGGGGAAAAAAGAATGGAGAGCAGCTGCTGCTATGAAATACTTCTGAGGGTTTTCTGTCTGTAAAACAAATGTGTGTCTGAGCCCTATCCTGAAGCAGACATCAGTCTTATATATCTCATGACTGGTGAGAGTCATGTCAGCTACACCTATAGTTTCTTTGTCCATGGGAAGGTGCCTTCAAGTCAGTTCAGAGCAGCTTGCACACACATCCAGGGCACCAGCCTGTGGTATTGTGGAGAGCTGAGGTTGTGGCATAGAGTGTCATGTCCTAACTTCAGGCTGGAACTGAAGCAGTGATTGGAGAGGCACAGACCTTGTCCTGTCACCTGTCCTGACATGCTGCATCTGCTCTTTTGCTCTGCAGATCGTTGACAAGAACAACCGCTACAAATCCATTGATGGGACAGATGAAACCAAAGCAAACTGGATGAGGTGAGTCCAGTTCTCTTCTGCTTTCCCTTCTGGGGCCCTTCCACAGAGAGGCCATCAGATGCTCCTTGTTGATTTTTGTGGCAGAAAACCAAACCAAAATGCCACAACCCTTTCCGTGAAGGGAGTGCTTTTGTTCTTTCGGTGTTTATCATAATGAGAATCCTTTGGAGTCAGATCCAATGAAAGGGCCTTAAGAGGGGTGTGTGTGAAGGGTGGCTGTTTTCTGTAATGAGGACAAATGATGAAGATGCTCCTATTTATCCACTCTTAGAAATGCTGGCAGGTCTCATTCCGTTTTTATTTTGGTTTTTACTTTGGTTTTTACTCTGTGTTTAAATATTTGCAAAATGCTTTGCATTAACCTCAAGGTGAAGTTTGGTTCTGTTTGGGGGTTCTTGGCCTTTCCCATTTGACAGACACTGAAGGAGTGCTTGGTTTTCTGTCTGGGCTTGCCTTGAAACAGCTGTCTGTGGTGGCTGTCAATGGTAGAGTCAGCTTTGCTGTGTGAGGAGGAACCAGTTTCTGCTGCTCCAAAGGAGGACAGCAGAAATGGTGCCTGTGCTTGTGCTCCCTCTGCTGGCACCGGGACCCCGAGCAGGGGGAAAGCCCAAATTCCAGACAGGAATGGGGCTGGTACCGGTTTGTTAGGTGCACCAGTAAGGGAGCATGTTCAACCATGCTGCAGTGCTTCAAGTCTTGGCATATGCCTGCAAAATAGGTCACTCCTGAGGCGTCCCGAGGTGGAGCCAAAGCACCCGAGTGCCTGGTGGGAGTGATGAGTCACCAGAGCTCTGAGTGAAAGCATACACTGCTGCCTTCTGAGGCCCTGTCCCACGGGCCTGCTGTCGGGGTGGATTTTGGACATGGTTGTTGTCAAGAAGGCTTTATCATAGGAGAGTAAAGCAGCATGGGAATTATTAACTGGTTTGTTGGCCTGGGTCTCTGGAGTTCTCAGTTCCACTCTCTGTGGGGAAAGTGTGAAGTGCAGCCAGATGCAGGCTGACCTAGCTGATCCAATCTGGTTGCACCACTTTTGCTCTGACTCTCATCTTGGAGAGCAGCTGTTCTGACACTCATGTTTGTAAAGTTCAGCAAAGGATCTCATTTTTCTGTAAGAATTCCAGCTGATGCAGCTCTTCACTGCGGCATGAGAAAACATGTTAGACCTGGGCTGAAGCTGGAGTTGTCACTCCAAACAGAAGCACTGGACAGATAGGTAGGAGGACATAGATATTGAAATAAAGAATGCCAAGTTCAAAAATCAGAGTAAGATTTTGTGCTTAGATCTGGCTTTTTTTGTGATCTGGATAACAGCAAAGCTAAGGGAAAACAGAGCCTTGGAAAGCAAAAACCCCGCGATGAACTCTTCTTCCTACTGCCGTGGACGTAATCTTGGTGTCTGGATTTAAATGGGAACCGCTCATGGTGCCAGCACCAAAGAACTTGTATTTGCCATGGTTAAGTCTCCAGATGAGTGTGAACTGCGCTGTTCTGTACAGCCTTGAAAGGTGAGAAGATTCTGGTGGTGTGGAAAAGGATTGCTTGCAGCTCCCCTGGGGAAGGGTGTGTCAAAGGTCCTGTTTGGGCTACACCACTGTTGCTGATCTTTCTGGTTTTACTCTTGAAAATTGCTTTGCATAGCAGTATCACATAGTCTGACTGACAGTTCAGGTGGAGGTGGTGGTCTTCAAAAAGCCTTTGCTGGGTTTGTTAGCTTTCAGGCAGAGGTGAAGTTCATACCCTGCACTAGGACCTGTCCTGCCAGGGAGCTGTACTCCAGGACGCTGTAGCCAGCACTCTCTTTATCTTTCAGGCGGTGCTCTCTGCCATCACTCACAGACGGAGTGCTTTGCAAAGCAGATCTACTCACCCTCTGGCTAGGTGAATATGGGGTGGGGAGGCAAACTTGGGCTGCCTCCACTCTCTCCTTGTAGATCTGGCTGTGGTTTTTGTTGTCCCACTGCCACATCCAAGTCTGTTGTCCTGCTCCCACTGAGGACAATGTGTGCTGTGCAGCACTTGCTGGTTTCGCTCCAAGTGGCTGTTTACTCAGGGCACTGGGTGAGGGAGGAAATAGCACCAAGCATAGCAGATGGCATGGCCATGGTGGCATCCTCTTGCCCTTTCCCTCTTCAGACAGTCGAGGCAACTCCTGATGCTGGAAGCATGTTCTCCTAAGCTGCCTGCTGGCACCCTTCATCTCTGTCCAGGGTAAAGCTCTGTTGTTTCCAGTACTTTATGAAACTCCATGACTTTGACCTGCAGGACCTGTGCAAGCTCCTTCCTCTGTTGTTGCTTTCCTGGGGGCTCACGGTGACTGATTACTACAGACCATAGCAAACCTTGAGTGAAATTGGTGCTTTCTCAGGCACAAACCATAAATTGTTGCTGGTGGGAGCATTTGGGGATTCTGGAGGATAGTGCAGAACCAACCCTTGTTCCTGGTTACTTCTGAGGAAATTCTGTTACTCATTTTTGGGGGACCCCTGAAAAATTTAAGTGGTCTGACCAAAAATGAAAGCAATTCAGAAAGTCCAGGAAACATCCCTCTGTGTATGTATCACTTGGCCCAGACAGAGGTGCAGGATTGAAAGTACCAGCAAACTGCTGGTGCTGAACTGAATTGGAATGCCTCCTGTATGAGGTATCCAGGCTAGTGTGGGCATTTCTAGTCTGTGTTCCTTACACATGAGTACCTGGCTTCTCAGACCTGGCACAGTTCAAACTCTGATCCACAGATCCAACCTGTGATATACTGTGATACTGTGAAACCCATCTTTCCTCTCAGTCCACGTGAAAAGGCTGCTGTGAGACTTCCTCCCTACATTCTCCTTTGCTGCCTTCTCTGCCACCTTCTCTGCCCCCTCTCCTCACCAAAGATAGTATCAAAGAGGTCATGGGGAGCAAGGCTGTTCTGTAAGTCTTCCTTATAATGGAGATGTCTCAGATCTAATCATTATACAATGTCAGAGCTCTGGTCAGGTGCCCCAATGGCCAGTGCAAAGCAGGACCAACTTAGATCAGTCAATCTTTTAAGTACTGAGCAGCCACTTTCACTTTAGAGGACCTTTTAACAATAAAAATGCTTTAAAAACCAGGGTTACTGTGCCTGCCCATGTGAAGGGGGGAGGAAAAGCCACTAGCCTGTGGTGCACAACTCATGTTGGTGAACTCTCTAAACTGCCTCTGTTCCCTCACAGCAAGTGGAGCAAATGTTCTTACCCCTTACAGACTGACATTAATGCAGAGCAAAGGGATCCTAAAGTCCTGCAGGACTGTCATCCGTGTTTAAAAAAAAGATACTTCAGAGCTCTGGGAGAAATGTCTTGGAGGCCAAGAAGAGTACAGTTGGTTCATATCTTTGTGGGGTGGTCCTTAAGTGCCACTGCTCACGTGCTTTACAGTGTCACTTGTGTTTTCAAAGCTGTACTGTCTCGTGCTTCCAGACTGACCTGGGCTGAGGTGTGAATTCACAAACCTACAGCTGGAGCTCCTCTGGAAGTTGCTCAAACCCACACAGCATCCCCAGGGAGATACTTTAAATAACAGTGACTGCTCCCAGGGGCATCCTGCATGCTGGAGGAAATGCATGAGGGGAAAAAAGATCCCTCTGGCAGTTACAGTGACTGCGTTTTTATGAGGAGGAGGAGGTTAATGTGCCTGCTGGGAAGCCAGCAGTAATTGAATTTGTGATTAAAACTGGCCAGAACTCATTACTCCTTGTGTAATGAGTTTGCTGGGGGAATGCTTAGGTTACCTTAGATAGTTTTAATCCAAGTCATGCTGGAGCAAATGAAATCTGAACATCCAGGTCTACCACAGATTGGTCTAAGCTCTTGAGGATCCCAGATACCCTGTCTGGGAAGGCTCTAGTTGCCCATCACTGCAGCTTGGCTGGTGGCAGCAGCCATGGGTTTGGCAGAGAGGAGGGTGCAGGTTTCCTGACCCCACCAGCAGCTCTGAGCTGCTCTGAGAGACTTATGTCAGCTCACCCTAACCCAGGGCCACCTTCCAAAATCCTGTTAGTCCTTGTCAGCAGAGCAGCTTCTCTGTGGAGGTTTGTTTCCACCACACGGAGGCACTGGTGATGCTGTCATGGGTACCTGCAAGAATGCACATGAAACCCGGGTTTGATGAAGGCCTTTTCCCTCCTCCCAGTGTGCAGCTGGGGGAACTGTTTTCCTTTGAAGTTTGGGATGTTCTTTTTCCCCTTGAGGTCACGGTAGCAAGTGCCTTGCTACCTCCATCAGTTCATTACCATCTTCCCCACATGTTCATTCTGTCCCTCCATAAATGAAGCTCCACCAAAGCAATATCTCAAGGATGAGTGTCCAAGTGATATGCATCTGTGCACTTAGCCTCCAGCTATCCCTCTGGATTTGAGCAGCATTTCCTATTGGTTTCCCAGCTTTACTGTTAGCAGCTTCTCACACTCTGATGGAGGGCAGCAGTGTCTGAGGTTCATTAAACAGCAGTGTCACAGCAATAAGGAGAAACTCAAACCCCATTTGTGACAAGGGTCACTCTGCCTTTCTGTAGGCTTTTCTTGGTCTGCAGCACTCCACCAGCACTTTTCACATTAGGACACCCCAAGCCACCTCTTCTGCTTGAAGGCACCCAGCTCTGAGGAGGTGCCAGCAGAGCCATCACAGACATGGGGCATGTGGGGAACATGATGAGGCCTTTGCCTAGACCAGCTTCTCAGAAAGCATTTTGAGGTGGCTAAAGTCTGCCCATGAGATAGGGAATTCAGCCAAGGGTTTAGGTTTAAATGTAGGTGTAGCTATCCCAGCCAGGGTTTATTCCTCTAACATTGCAGAGATGCCAACAGCAGGTTCCGAATAAAATGAAACCACAGATGCTGTCTGCCAGTGGTAGCATCTTTGCTTTCATTTCATTTGGGACCATAAGCAGAAAGAAAACCAACACACAGGGAAACCAATAGGTTTTCCCTGCCATGGTGTCACTTCCAGACTTCAGTGTCCTAACCATAAGATGCCTTCTTCTGTGTTACACCTTCATAGCCTTTTTAAGCAGGAATTTCTAGGCATGTAAGCAACAGCTTTTGGGGGGCAATTGATAGTTACACTGAAGTCTTCTATCTCAGATGTTGTGTTCTCCATGCTAGTGGAGATTTCTGTCTGAGAACTTCCTTTTAAATTACAAAGACCTATGTGATAGGAGCACCAAAACAGCTGACCCCTTCCAAAGAAGTTCCCAGCATCCCTGGGTTTAGCTGTCTGCTACCTTCTGGGATCCCCACCAATAAAAAGCCATTCTCTCTTGCCCTGTTGCTACAAGCCCTTGTAATAAATCCCTCCCCAGCTTTCCTGTAGCCCCCTTCAGGTACTGGTAGGTCCATATAAGGTCTTCCCAGAGCCTTCTCTTCTTCAGGCGGAACAGCCCCGACCTTGCTTGTGAGTCTAGTTGAGATCTCCCTGCCCTGAAAAGAACCCAAACTGATGTCACCTCTGCACAACATGCTGCAAGTTTTGATGGAGAGGATAGTGGAAAAGAGTCCATTGTGTGTGGTGCCAGGCAGAGAATAAGAGGTGCTTCAGGCCTCTCCGTTTCCTCAAGAATCCATTTTTGAGTGATGTCACCTTAGAAGCCAATTCATCAACGTGTTTGCAAGCTCCCAGGCATTTTCCTGCACACACGCTGTGGGGAGTGCTGTGAGGCTGCACCAAAATTGTCCTACCTGAGGCAGGGTGGCAGAGTGTTAACATGTCACTTGAACTGGAAAAGCTGAGGAGGCTCCTTCACACTTAGTGTCGCTTGGTGTTTTTTTCTCCTGAAGCTTGAACATTTCCTCTTAAAACACAAAGCAGCTGCCTTTCCCCGGTGCGATTGAGGAAAACTGAGAGGTGGTTGTGTGTGTGGGGAGCTGGATCCCACCCAACTCCCCTGCCCCAGTGCTGCACTGGGCGAGGGCTTGGATGCAGGGGGATGCTTTGCGCTGATTTCCTTTACCCAATTGTGCTTTGTGGGATGTTCAACCCAAGGAACATGGCAGAACGAAAGAGGAAGCCCAAGTTTTCCAAGGAGGAACTGGACATTCTGGTCACTGAGGTGACCCGAAATGAAGCCATGCTGTTTGGGAGGGACACGATGCGTCTGTCCCACGCTGACAGAGACAAGATCTGGGAAGGCATAGCCAGGCAGATCACATCAGTCAGCCAGGTGCCCAGGTCTGTAAAAGAGATTAAGCACAGATGGGACGACATGAAGAGAAGGACCAAGGACAAACTGGCTTTCATGCAGAGGTCCCTCTGCAGCCCCGGCAGCACGGGGCGGCCCTCGGCCATCGTCCTGACCGCCCACGAGAGAGCCATCGAGTCGACGCTGCATTCGTCACGCCAGGCACACGGCTTCCGGAGAGCGGATCTGGACGTGGTTGACAGCCCTTCCATCAGCTGTAAGTATCAGCCTTAACACCTCTTTGTCTTATGCTTGCCTGTCTCACTTTGACACCACAAGAGCGTGGTGTGTGTTTTGGGAGATGCCAGGGTGCCCGTCAAGCCAGGTCTGACTGCTGTGCTTGGTTCTGAGACAGCCTGCTCTGCTCAGGGGGTGTTGAGATGGGTTGAGGGAAAGCTGTTTCCATCTTCTTTATTTCTTTAATCCTTTTCCATGCTGTCTTCTAAGGGTAGACATTGCTCTTAACGGGTCCTAAGTCTGAACTAATCATGCAGGTGAGGGAACATCTGCAGTTGAAGTGCAACTGCCTCCAGTCTGTGGAAAAAAAAAAAAAGTGTTTGTAAAGGAGTAGGGGTTCTTCATCTTGCATGCACCCCAACGGAACAGCAGTGCTGTCAAGTTGAGAAGAATCACATGCTACTCACTAACAGGTCACTGCAGGGTCAACATCTTCCAGGAGGGCTGTCCTGGGGTCTCTGATCACTGGTGGTTTGTGGCATGGGCACTGTTAACTCTTTCTCTTCACACGTGACAGTGGCTGTGCTCGGAGGCCAGGCCACTGACGGTTTCTCGCTGGTGGTCTGAAGGCTCAGCACAAGTGCTGTGAGAAAGGGAGATGATAATGACTCCCTCTTCCGTTCTTTTAGAGAAATTGGTGGCCCTCCTGTCTGAGTTCATCTTCTTGCACCACAAGTCTCAGCACCTTCCAGTGCTGAACCACACACTGCCTGTTGCAGGTCCCTTCCCCAGCTGCATATGTTGGGTTTACTTGTGTGGAGGTGCAGCTTCTTGGTCTGTGAGCTTTTAAGAGATACAACAGGGAGAAAGAGGGGAAGAAGCCAACTCACACTTTATGGGTGTTAGATGGCCTCTTCCAATGGCCTGGAAGATCTTTCTTCATATACAAGACCTAATGTCCTACCACGTTAGGTCTTCTATCTGAAGTAATATTGTTAGTGGGAAAGCAGGGACAAAAACTGTCAAGAACTGACAAAGTGGTGCTTGGTCCTTCTTTGCCTCCCTCTTGGAAGCTAGCTGGGCTGTGTCAGAGGTAAAATGAGTATGGCTTGTGCAAGGAGATAGTGGGCATGGGAACAGGTGAAGCATCATCTCTTCTTGCCATCAGTGTGCCTGTACCTGTGAACTGGCACATCAGGAGGTATTACCAGACTCATGAGAACTTTCCTGTGGTGCTTTGCTTTGGTTGTCCATCCAGTCTGCTTGCCCAATTAATGCAGGGTCCTGTTGCTGCTACTCCTGACTGCACGGTTATCTTAGTGATGCCAAGCTACACAGTGGCTTTGCAGCAGAGACTTGGTGAACAGCAAAGACTACATCTGTGCTTATGTCAGTGTGGAGGATGTCAGAAATGAGGCGGGAGCAGGCTTTGACATGAGGAGCTGAATGTGTCAGGCTGTCGTGAGTCCCTCCAAAACGTTGGAGCGTCATAGCTGCTTAAGGTTTCAAGGGAGCCACTGCTGCTGTCTGAAATGGATTTCCATTCTAGTAGTGAAGGGGGCTGCGTGCAGATGGATTCCTCCTCAGCTGGCTGGGTTCTTTAGGCTCTTCAGGCCTCTTAGAGCTGAGCTTGTCCCCCCGACGCTAACGCTGCAGCCACGTACATGTTCAGTTATGCATCAGGAGCTGCAG
The DNA here is from genome assembly GCF_027791375.1 of Indicator indicator. Classification (NCBI taxonomy): domain Eukaryota; kingdom Metazoa; phylum Chordata; class Aves; order Piciformes; family Indicatoridae; genus Indicator; species Indicator indicator. Next base: position 12,503,790 of record NC_072013.1, on the reverse strand, counting down.
GCTTGTCTCCACTGGCAGAGTGGGGAGGGGGAGGAGGGGTCAACCCTTTTTCCATGTGCTTTGAGATCCCATGAAACAGAAGTCAGAGTTGTAAGGGATTTCACATTAATGAGTTCTGCTTCCTCTTGTGTTTAAGCTGACGAAGACGAGCATGTGCCAGGCACTTCTCAGGAGCACCGCTTCTCCTCGCTGCAGAGGGCCAGTGCAGGACTCAGCCAGCTCTCTGGGCCCTCCTTCCTCCACGCCTCTTCCTCATCAGAACACACAGAAGCTACCAGCCAAAGGCAGGACCTGCACCGTCCACCTCCCCACGCCGCCTCCTGCTCCAGAGCCCCATGCACCCGTGCCAGGAGCCCTTCCCTCTCCAGCCTGGACCGGCAGCTCCTCCATTCCCACACGCAGCAAACAGAGCTGCTCAGACAGTTCTGCCAGCAGCTGGTGGCTGTTCACAGAGACATGGCAGACAGCATGCACCTCCTTGGGCAGAGGATGGCTGACCTCAGCAGCCAGGTTGGCCAGATGTGCCAGACTCTGTCAGAAATCCGTGATGGGCTCCAGGCTTTCCATAGGATACAAGATCCTAAGGCTGTGCAGGGATCCATTCTGCAAGCAGCTGGCTCAAAGCAGTCCCCTGAGCCCAGTGCAGAGTCTAACCCAGCTGCCCCCAAAAAGACTCCCCCTGCACGGACTACCAGGTCACGAAAGAGAAAGCACCATTTTTAGTCTGCTTCACATAGGATAAAAAAGGGTGCCCCTTCCTCAGCTGCTGCATGCTCCACAGCCCTCTCCATGTCCACCAGTATGCTGTGGGGAAGGTGAGCAAGCCCCAACCCCACCCACCCTGCAGCTAGCTGACAGAGCAGTATGAGTTCTGGCAGCTGAATAGCCAGGCAGGCCCCTGCCATGGCAACAAAGGATCTCCAGCCTTACAGAGCTTGGGGTGTAGGACTTCTTCCTGTTCATAGAAATTAGGAGTTTCCACTGGATTCCCCATGCTTGGAGCACTCTGTAAGCCAAGAGATGCAGTGGGAATTGATATCTTCTTGTGCCTGTGAAGTGGTGCTTAGTGAGACAGTGCTCTCCAGGGCTCCCTTTGCTGTCAGCCCACAGATGGACCCTGCTCCTGTTCTCATCTTCCTGCACATTACAGTATGCACTGTGCAGAGATGCAATACCCTTATGGCTCTCCAGACTCTTGCTGCTCATTATTTGGACCTTGCATTCAGCACTAATGAGCAATCCAGGGCTTACTGGGACCTAGGCACAAGTCTGGGGAGAGGGATGGGAAAGGAGAGCTTGTGCAGAGCAGGGAGGAAGGCACAGTGCTGAGGACAGGAGAACGTGTCTGAGCAGTGTGTGGTTTCAGATTGCTGAGGAGGGCTGCTAGGGCATGTACTCCATGCACTGACAGCCAAGAGTTCAATCTTTGCCAGCTCCAGTCTGAAACCCCCATCTACCCTTCACTGCTGCAGTTAAAAGGCAGTGATTTCATACCATGGCAACATCTCCAGGGAACTGTACCATGTTATTCCCTTCCATGTCCTAATCCTCGGTTTTGAGCTGCCTCACCCTTCTCTAAATGGGAGAGACTACACAGGAACAAGGAGAGATGTAGGGCTTGCTTCTGACCTCAGGAGCAGCTTGGGTTTGTATCCCTGTAATCCTGCCAGCTTCCCTACAGGTCTGTTGCACCTGGTGTCGTTTAGGGAGGGGTCTGTGCTGTGTTCTCTTGCTGTGAAGAGTTGACCATCTAAACTCACAGCTTTGTAGACTGGAATCATAGAATGGTTTGGTTGGAAGTGACCTTAAAGACCATCTAGTTCCACACACCCCACCCACCCCCACGGGCAGGGACACCTTCCACTAGCTGAGGCTGCTCAAGGCCTCATCCAGCCTGGCCTTGAACACTTCCAGCGAGGGGGCATCCACAGCCTCCTTGAGCAACCTGTTCCAGTGTCTCTCCATCCTCACTGTCTCAATCTCCTGTCTCAACCTCCCCTCTTCCAGCTCAAAGCCATTGTCCCTCATCCTGTCACTCCCAGCCCTTGTCAGAAGTCCCTCCCCAGCTCTCCTGTAGCCCCCTTCAGGTCCTGGAGGGCTGCACTTAAGGTCTCCCTGGCGCCTTCTCTTCTCCAGGCTGAGCAGCCCCAACTCTTGCACTGTGTCCTCAGAGAGGAGGTGCTCCAACTCTCTGATCATCTTTGTGGCCCTCCTCTGAACCTGTTCCAGCAGTCTGACACATGGGTGTCCAGTCTTGGCCATGCTGGTGTTGTGCTGCTTGCTTTCCCTATACTGACACAAAGAACCATGTGACAGCTTTTAACTTGCTTTAGCCCTGCATCAGGTGTCCATTTGCAACCCCAAGTCTGAAACTAGGCTCGGGTAGTGGTCACACATGGGAAGTCTTCTCCTTGATTTGCACATGGGTATCTACCATGCTGCTCCCATCCTGGGAAAATCTGGGTCATGCAAGCAAAAGGGCCAAGGTGTTGCCAAAATGCTACTGGTGCAGTCCAGGTTGTCCTGTTGTATGTGGAGGTGAGCTGCAGCAAGCTATTCAAGCTGACCTGAATGTGTACCACTCTGCCATGTCTAGGCTACAGCCTTGGCAAAAAGGTTGCCTTGAACCTAGGCAGTGCAGTATAGCAGAAGGATGGTTTGATTTATGGTGGTCTTGAAGGGTCTTCTTTTCACCTGCTTGGCCTGTCCTTTGAAAGAGTGCTGCAGTGGCTTCTGCTCTGGAGAGATCACTGTACCTCTGCTGTGTCAGGCATTCCTGACCTGCTTTGCCTTTTTTTCTTTTTAATCATTCTCTAATTCTAAGCCAAGTGATTTATTTTAAGTGGTGCAGTCAAGGCCCTTGCTGCAGGAAGGTCTGGCAAGGAAACAAAACCTCCTTTCTGAGGCCTGACCCAGGCAGAGGACATTCTTTCTAGTGCTGGTGCCAGGGCAGGGCAGGGCAGACCAAGGCAGGACTCGCTCACCTTTCCCTGGGTTTATCATTTTATTTCTGCTGTAAAGTTTGCATTCTGCAGAAGTCCCAGTCTCCCTCCAGTTGAAGGGAAGATTGAGAACTCTGGCAGGAGCGGGGCTGATTTATGAATCTCGAGAGAACCAAAAAAGTGACCAATTAAGGCTTTCTGAGTCAATACAGTGCTGCTGCTACAGATAAAAGCTACTATTTTATATTTTTATAATGTGTGGTCCCTGCTGATGTTCTCCTGTGGATGTACTGATAGAATGAGCTCTGATGTTGTCCAGGGGAATCCCTTCCAGGAACCCCCAGGTCTGCAGAGGAGGAGGTGCTGGAGGGGTTTGGCATAGTAACTACCATCAGTGCACCCACACAGACGTGTTTAGGACACAGTCCTGGTGCAGGGTGTGCAGCCTTCGCTACAAACCCCCAAAGCCAGCCAGGAGCAAGGTCCTTGTACTGTAAACTGCCTGATGTCTGCCCCAGTTTCCTCTGTGGACTGTTACAGATGGGCCCAGACCTGGGGACATAACCTCCTGCCCTGTGTAGACCCCTCGGTGGAATGGCTTTTCTGTTCTGGCTCGCAGAGGACGCTTCCGCCCACACCCATCGCGGTAACTGGCTCTTGAAGTAAGTGCCTGTGTGCAAGCCAACTGCTGTGCTCAGCCCCAGCATCTCCATGTCCTGTACGTGCTGACAAAATCCCATTTTCGGAGTATTTTTGTTAAGAATGCAATAAACATCCCAGAGTTTTACCATGGCTGCTGTCGAGTCCTTTGTTCCTCTCGTGTCACTGTGCCCAAACTGCTGGTGAACCTCTGGCAGATGTGGGGTCTACAGGAGGCACTCGGTGTTGGACAGCTCAGCAGGGTTTGTGGCTACTGCACCCCATGGCCTCTGCTTGGGCTGCTGGAACCTCTCTGTGTGGGATCTCCTGCTCAGTGATGATTTGGAAAAGGCCTTTTCCCTGTTCCCACACGCTGGAGCCAGCCAGAGGGTGAGATACAGAGGGGAGGTACAGGGCATATCCTGGAGGAGGTGGCTGGAAAACTGAGCCATCTCCAGCTGTGGGGCTTTCCTTCCTCCTCGCTGTCTGTCCTGGCTGCTCCATTCCCCTCCAGGGAAGGAATGGTCCCAGCTGCCAGAAAATGTTGTGGTGTTTTACTGGGCATGCTGACCGGGCCAGCCCAAAATTTGGCAGTTTGGTGTCCTTAGTGGACTGTGGCTTAAAAAAAGAGGGATGGGGTTTTTTTTGCTGCTAGCTAGAAGGGCTATGGGAAAGATGGTCCTGCTGGAGCCTTCCAACAGCCATGGGGTTGATCTAAGCACCAATAGCCACAAATGGGTCATGAATGGTCTCCCTTGGTGCAGTGACTGTTTTTGATTAATCCTGGGCAGAATCTGTGATCCTCCTGAGCCTAGCTCATTCCAGGGACTGAGCAGGACATGAAATGACCTATGTGGAGCTGGTGGCCATGCAGAATGGGAGCAACTCCAGATAGCTGGGTCTGTCTCAACCCTGCCCTTCCTCTGGGGATCATGGTCCCTTGGGAAATGGGCTGTGGGAGCAGGGCCATTCCTGTCTGGACGCAGTCCTTGTGTCAGCCTAGCTGTGCCCATCCCAGGCATCCAAGCCTGAGTGCCCTTCTTACCTTCAGTCAGCTTAAGTGCTTGGCAGCAGGAGAGGGGCTAGCCATTTCCCAGCCTTCACAGGGAGGGCTGATGATGATGTGAGAGCTTCAGCCTGGGCTAGACATGTCAGTGAAGGCAAGCTGGTACAGTCTCCTCTCCTCAGCAGGCAGCTTATGCCCCAAGCAGGATGCTGGTTTGTGGAGTGGCTTCTTCTGTCCTGGGGAAATTGCTGCCTCTAACCCCTGGTGTGCAATTGCATGAGGTGTCTTAGACCTTGGGTTTCATGCAGCCCTTCATAACCTGTGTCATTGGTGTCCCTGGGTCTGCTTTCACCAGGGCTGGCAGCGCTGCTTGGAGAGCGTTTCTGCAGATGAGCTCATCCCCATTTACCTCACCTCAGGGAAGCACCACAGATGTAAAACCTTCCTCTTGGAGCACAAACCAGTTAGGAACTGCCAGCCGCTGTGAAGAAATGTGTTTGTGGCTGGATTATCCCACAACTGCCTGTTTAAGGGCTTTCTTCATACCTCCTGGTGAAAGCAGCAGCACTGGACGCTGACTTGGAGAGGTTTAGAGGCAGGAGGAGAGCAGACAAGAAAAACATTGCTTCTGCTAGGTAAAATACTTCCTAATAAAAGTGGGATCTGGTGGGAATAGCTAACTGGGCTCTCCCCTTCCCATGCAAAGTTGTGGTTTAGGGAATGTCCTCAATTTGGCTGTCAAATGCAGTTTGCTGGGTGTCGCAGTAGCTCAAATAAAATCTCAAACATTGTCAGAGGATAACTGCCGAGAGATTTCTGTTTGGGGTCCCTCTCTGGAGGTCTCCCAGCTCCAGCTGTTTCTCCACCAAACCATCTGAATTAATTATTTTCACAAGATGTGGTGGCTGAGATTCTCCTATGGGAAACCCAGGGTGAAGAAACTTCTCTATGTCTGGGAATGCCCTGCCCCATGGGTTCCTCAGTGCTCATGGCTGTGAAGATAGGAGTCCTGTGTGTGGTGTGGGGGAGCTGTGAACAATGTCAGGGTGATAAACCTCTTCAGGGAACTGGGCTGTTCTGCAGGAGCAGCCTGATCTTGTCCTTGCTCTGGCTGATGGTTGGGCAGCAGTGTGCAGAGCAGCTGCATGAGTCTCCAAAACTCGTGCTAGGAAGCATCCTGGCATTCCGCCTGGACTGGGAGAGCTTCCTCTGGGATCCTCTGTGCTGCAGATATCAGACTGACCACAGCACAGTGCTGTACCTCAGGGGTTGTATCTCTCCTGGAACTCTGAAGGTCTTTGGTGGAGTGATGGCTGACCCCAGAAGTGACAGCCCTGTAGAAACTCCTCAGGCTCCTTTTCCTTCCCAAATACACAAACTGGTGGTTTAAGAGCTCCTTTGTTTTGAGACTGGGAGTAAAAGAAGGGCTAACAAAGGCCGATGTTTGGCTGATTGTGGCAGTGCCAGAGCCTGCTCTTTAAACAGTTACTGAAGATGGTGGAGCATCCTGGTAGCACAGGAGGCACAAACACAGCTGGTGGCAAAGCACAGGCACAGTTGCTTAGCAGTGGGAGCAGCCCTGCCGGAGCCCCGGGCAGTGTGAGCTGCTGCAGGCTGGTTTGCTGTGCTCTGTTTCACCAGGGTGGTGACCTTTGGCGTGTGGCTCGGTGTGGGCTGGAGTCCTTACCTGTGTGGGCATGTGGGTGGAGCAGGGAAGAGTGTTCAGGGGAAACTGATGGATTTCTTCAGCCAGAGAGATAGCTGTGAGCTGGAAGGGAACAGCTGGGCAAGGCCTGTTAGCAGCAGAAGCCAGAGGAGCTATTTGCTGCTCACCTTTGTTAACCTCAGGGCAGCAGGGAGGGATGAGAGAGGCAAGAGGTGCAGGAGGAGGAAAAGCTTTTAGCTGTGCACCTTGGTTCTGTCCATGTCCAGTATCTCCCTTCTGCTCGTCCACGTGATGGTGAAGAGTCCAGAAATCCTTGTTTCTATCACTAGGCAAAGATATTTCTGCCTGTGAAAGCCTATGTCACCCTTACTGGCAGAGATCAGAGAATCAGAGTCAGAGAATCATAGAATGGTCTGGATTGGAAGGGACCTCCAAAGGTCATCTAGTCCAACCCCCTCTGCAGTAAGCAGGGGCATCCTCAACTAGATCAGGTTGCCCTGAGCCCTGTCGAGCCTCACCTTGAATATCTCCAGGAATGGGGCCCCAACCGTCTCCCTGGGCAACCTCCTTCAGGTTGGATGGACATTGTTGTCATCCCTTCCCCAACAGAAGTGGACCACTGGCTTTGTGTTCCCTGGGTGTCCATGCTCGTTTGCACACCATTGCTTACAGCCCCATGCTTTCCAGCCTGGCCGTGTCAATCACTCTTTCTGAAGGCCATTCTGGCTTCATCGTGGTTGTTGCTCTGGTGCAAGGATGGGGCAAAGGAGAGGAGTTGGTGCTTCATGGCTGCCTTGTCACCTCGCCCTCAGGTACGTGATTATCTCCCGGGAGGAGAGGGAGCAGAACCTGATGGCGTTCCAGCACAGCGAGAGGATTTACTTCCGTGCCTGCCGTGACATCCACCCTGGGGAGAAGCTGCGGGTCTGGTACAGTGAGGACTACATGAAGCGCTTGCACAGCATGTCCCAGGAGACCATCAACAGAAACCTCACGAGCGGTGAGTCCCCTCCCTCTCCACCCTGTTCCCCTCCATCCACTTGGGCTGCCTCCCTCGATGGACCGAGTGCGGTGGGTGAAGTAGGTGCTGCAGGAGCTGTGTGAGGAGAGCTTCTGCCTTTCTAGAAGGGAAGCCCCTCTGGAGGAGAGCTCTGCGTGGCGTGGCATGGGTGGATGGGTGGACCAGAAGAGTAAGGTGACTGCTCTTGTGGAGGTCACGGGAGAACGATTGTGCCCTGTCATGTGTTGTATTGTGTCATGTGTGTGCTGCCAGGGCCCGAGGCATTGCCCAGGGATCACAGTGCTGCTCCGTCCCAAGGCTTTCTGGCCTGCAGCTTGCGAGCTGGTGGCCCCACAGACAGGTATTAGGTTCTTCTTTTGAACGTGCTGCTTTGCCTGGCTCCCGCAAGCAGCCTGTTTGAGGGAGCTGCTGCTGGTTCTGTGTGCATATGAAAGAGATTTCCTCGGTGTGTGTGTTTGTCCATTTTTCCTCGCTTAATTTATCTCCTCTTTCTTCAGAAAGATAATTTGGGATCAGCGCGACATCAGCCAGAGGCTCCTTAACCTCACAACCTTAGGGTGTGTGTACAACATACAGGAGGCTGTGTGCTTGTCAGGCTGATTTCCCCCTGGATACAAAAGGTTGTCTTTAAAGAGTAGCTGTGCTGGAACAAAGCCTTTGCATCAGGGTAGCGTCAGCTGCGTTGGTTCCTCTGTATGATGTTGAGAGCTGAAGGGCATTTCTCTCCAGGCTTGGCCACACACTGGTACAGCCTTGGAGGGGCAGCCACACTACCCCTTGACTTCCTTGTGAAGGTTCCCCTCTGTGTTATCACACAGCTGCTGTTGCTGCCTTGACTTGGTAAAAGGTGTCTCCTCTTTAATTGTGGGGTGGACAAGACGGCCTGAAAAAGCTGGTTGTCCTCCATCACCCTGGAGCTGCTGTGCACTCACAGTGTCACGTCTTGATGGCCATACTTGGGTGATTCTCACCTCTGAGTTAAGATAGGTACCAACATGCTTTCCTCTGCTAATGAGCATCACTCACTGATGGCTTCAGTGATTCTGCCACATTCCATGCACACACTAGTTGTCCACGTGGTTTAGTCCTTTCTGGAAGTAGAGCAAGAGCTGCTCTGGAAGGGCACCAAGACCACACGTGACTGCCCTGCCGGGACACTCACCCTGTGTCATGGTTTGTATGAGTGAAATGGTAACTCACAATCTGCTCTGAGCTATGGGCCCAGTGAAGATCTGCCTCTGAGCTCCACAGCACCCACTGTAGCCTACCACACACTCAGGCAAAAACCCACATGGCTGTGGAGGCCACCCTAGGACCTCTCAGATGTCTCCGCAAGCTCACCCTGCAGTGATATGGGCTCAGCCTGCACTCACAGAAGCAGTGCAGAGGCGTTGTTAAAACAAAGCATCACTTGGGCTCTGCTAGACCTGTCTGGGTAGGCACTGGGAAGTGCTCAGGGAGCAGCACCAGAATCTCTTGGGTCACTGTTTGAAAGGTTTCTGATTCCCTGCAGATGGTGAAGTGACACACATTATTAACCCCAGAGGAAAATAACATGGTGCCCGGGACTTGTTTCTACCTGTGGTTTCTGACCCACCTCATCAGTGGAGCTGAGACCCATCATAAATAGGAGGGATCACCCCTTGTGGTTTCATGGCTTTTCCATAGGGCTGAACCCCTTAGGTGGTCAAGGAAAAAAAAAAAATAAAGAGTCATAGAACCATAGAATTGATTTAGTTGGAAAAGACTTTTAAGACCATAAAGTCCAACCTTCAACCTAAGACCACCATTAAACCATGTCCCAGAGTGCCATGTCATAGAATCATAGAATCAAGAAGGCTGGAAGAGACCTCAAAGATCGAGTCCAACCTGTCACCCTAAACCTCATGCCTATCTAAACCATGGCACCAAGTGCCATGTCCAATCCCCCCTTGAACACCTCCAGGGATGGTGGCTCCACCACCTCCCTGGGCAGCCCATTCCAATGGCCAACCACTCTCTCTGTGAAGAACTTTCTCCTCACCTCCAGCTTAAATCTCCCCTGGCGCAGCTTGAGACTGTGTCCTCTTGTTCTGGTGCTGGTTGCCTGGGAGAAGAGACCAAACCCCTCCTGGCTACAACCTCCCTTCAGGTAGTTGTAGACAGCAATGAGGTCACCCCTGAGCCTCCTCTTCTCCAGGCTAAACAGTCCCAGCTCCCTCAGCCTCTCCTCATCATAGGGCTTGTGCTCAAGGCCTCTCACCAGCCTCGTTGCCCTTCTCTGGACATGCTCCAGCAATTCAACATCTTTCCTAAACTGTCCACACATTTCTTGAACACCTCTGGGGATGGTGACTCCGCCACCTCCCTGGGCAGCCTGTTCCAATGCCTGAAGAAGAATCTATTTTCTAAATCCCTGCCTCTGCCAGCAGTCATCATAGGGGAGATACTAGGCAAAGACTCAAAGCTTTGCCTGCAGAGGTTCTCATCAGCCTATTGAAAAGAAGCTCAGTGATGACAGACTCAGTCCAGAAGTGGCTGTGCTTGCCAGCCAGCATCTCAACCCCCTGCAAACCCCCTGCCTTTCAGGCCTGCCCTTGGTCTGGTAACTTGTTCTTAACTGTTGTGAGCCTTGTGTCTTCTCTGTATTCTTAGCCTTACTCTCCTTAGCGAGGGAAGGGTAGCTTTATGCTACCTCACTCTTATGAAAGCATGAATGCACTTTTAAAAGCAAAGCAAACCAAACCCAAACCAAATCCAAACCAAGCCAAATCCAAACTAAACCAAACCAAACCTCAGCCTAAAGCAGCGTCTTGTTTGGAAAGCCATCAATGCTTGAAGTTATTTACAAGATAGAAGAAATGATGGAAATTGAGGCAAACCTATCGTCTTTTGAATTTCCAGGTAAGGAAATATGGCTATTCCCTTTCTTTTAAGCAATTAATAATTTGTGTGAGGTTACTTTTGTTATTGTTTGTTGGTTGTTGGTTGTTTTTGGTTGGTGTTTTTTTTTGTTAAATCACCAAATGGCCACTCTTGGACTCCACTGGGACAAGCTCAGTGTCCCATCCTTGGAGGGCATCCACCCCTTTGTAGCTCAGTTGGCAATGAGTACCATGGGGTTTCAGAGTGCCAAGTTATTTTTCCTCCTTTGCCTTTCTGGAGCAGCCTCCAAGCTGAACGAGAGTCCCAGGCAGGGGGCTGTCAGACGTGGCGCGGTGGTGTGCACAGGCACCGGGGTTGTCACGGAATGGTCCGAATCTCTGCACTGCTCTTCGTGTGATACCTTTTACCAAGTCAACACAGACACAGGTCTTCCAGCCAGCCCAAACGGCGCTTGGGCTCTGGGTGTTAGCTTCCACCGCGGTCAGGCCTTCACCTCCTAGCCTCCTTCTAGCACAGGTTGGTCATACCTTTAGATTAAAAGGAGCTGCCTGTAGCTTCTCTTCTCTCTAAAGCGTTGTGGGTCCTCCTCGGCTGTGGCTGCCCAGGACTGTCTCTGGTTTTGCAGGCGTGCCCGTTAGCAGGGCTCTCCTCTCGCCCGCCTTGCTGTCCACTTGAGTTGTGTCACTTGCCTGGTGGGTGACGTGATGTGCAGACCTGCAGGGCTTCAGAAATGCCTTTTTGATCTTTTTTTTGTTTGAGTTTTTAGATTTGAGGGATGTTGCTGCGTTCCCCGTTATAATCTCCACCCCTCATTTTCCTTTCCAGGAGACAGAAAGTGGCAGAGGGAGCAGCTGGACAAGCATGTAGAAAATCAAGAGGACGGGAGGGGGCCGCTCCAGCTCGCCACCTTAAAACAAGGGAAGAGCCCTTACAAGCGCAGCTGTGACGAGGGGGAATCCCACCCCCAAACGAAGAAAAAAAAGATTGACCTCATCTTCAAGGACGTCCTGGAGGCCTCCTTGGAGTCTGCCAAGTATGAAGAGAACCAGTTAGCGACGAGCACGCCGCTTTCCATCCAGAGAGCATCTAAATACCAGGCTGAAGACATCTTTGAGAGGTGTGGCAGTGCCATGCAGCACAGCTCCCTAAACTTCGGCAGAAACCGGAGTGAGGGGGAATGGAAGGTCCCTCATGGTTCCTCTTTCAGCTCAGCCAAAGAGATGGGCATCCTTGAAGATGAGGAAGAAGAGCCCCTGTCACTCACAGCAGACAGCCCGACTGAGCTGTCACTGGCCTCTGCACAAGGCAACTCCCATGAAATCCCCACCACCTCCTTCTGCCCCAACTGCATCCGGCTGAAGAAGAAGATTCGGGAGCTGCAGGCCGAGTTAGACATGCTGAGATCTGGGAAGTTACCCGAGCCACCTGTCCTACCGCCCCAGGTACCCGAGCTCCAAGAGTTCTCAGACCCCACAGGTAAGCCCTGCCGAGTAGCAGCCTTCTCCAAACGCTGCCTAAGGAGAGTAGTGTTGCTGTGTACCCGTCTAAAGCGTTTTTGCTCTGAGCATTCAGGTGAACACATGGCTCTGCGGAAGGTTCATTGCCAGGTTTTGTGAACAGGTGGGCCAGGAGCTGGCACTGCTGTGGGCACAGTGGACAAACCAAACAAAGCTGTCTGGGAAAGACTCTGTATGCCAACTCGCTCTCGTTGTTGCCGTTGTAATCGCTCGTGCACTGCCAATAAAAGAGACATTCCATTGCAGACAGTTTCTTTGCTGTATTTTTGATGCATTCTCTTCCAGTGGAAGCCCCTCCGCAGTGCCTCCCACGCTGCCAGGCTGGTCTGAATGACTCTGTGGTGGCACTGAAACATGTGCTCTTTGTCTGTGAAACTACCTCCTGCTGGGTCCCACCTTGGGAAGCCCTCTCTGTTTCCTCCACTGTCTTAACACAACTGTGTGTCCCTCACTGAAGATGTGTTTCATTTCCTCCAGGAGCATGCTGTTGAGCAGCCCGGAGCCCTCACCAAAGGGAGTGTTTGGGTCACACCATGTGTTGTGCATATGGCCAGGGTGTAGTGTCCTTTCTTGCTGTCCATTGTGGTGGCTTTGAGAAAAGTTCCTAAGCAGAAACATTGATTTACTTCCCCTTCTAAGCCCTGATTCAAATTCTACCTGTAGTGCACTGTGGGCAGGAGAGGGCAGGTTGTGGCCAGCTCCTGCCACTGGTGTAATGCTTCTCTAGCTCAGCGAGTTTGCAAATACCATATTTTTTTTTCCCTTTTCTTGCAGCTTCAGAAAGCATCATCTCCGTTCCCACCATCATGGAGGATGATGACCAGGAGGTGGATTCTGCTGATGAATCGGTTTCCAACGACATGATCACTGCTACAGATGAGCCTTCCAAGATGTCTTCTGCCACAGGCCGGAGGATACGGCGGTTCAAGCAGGAGTGGCTGAAGAAGTTTTGGTTCCTGCGGTACTCCCCGACGCTGAACGAAATGTGGTGCCATGTCTGCCGGCAGTACACGGTGCAATCCTCTCGGACTTCAGCCTTCATCATCGGCTCCAAGCAGTTCAAGATCCACACGATAAAGCTTCACAGCCAGAGCAACCTCCACAAGAAGTGCCTGCAGCTTTACAAGCTGAGGATGCATCCGGAGAAGACAGAAGAGATGTGCCGGAACATGACCCTGCTCTTCAACACAGCCTACCACTTGGCCCTGGAGGGCAGGCCCTACTACGACTTCCGGCCCCTGGCAGAACTGCTGAGGAAGTGTGAACTCAAGGTGGTGGATCAGTACATGAACGAGGGAGACTGCCAGATCCTAATCCACCACATTGCCCGGGCCCTCCGGGAGGACCTGGTTGAACGCATCCGCCAATCCCCCTTCCTCAGCATCATCCTGGACGGGCAGAGCGACGACGTGCTGGCCGACACGGTTGCAGTTTATGTGCAGTACACAAGCAGCGATGGGCCTCCGGCAACCGAGTTCCTGTCTCTGCAGGAGCTGGGCTTCTCTACCACAGACAGTTACCTCCAGGCCTTAGACAGGGCTTTCTCCAGCCTGGGAATACGATTGCAGGATGAGAAGCCAACTATCGGCCTGGGAGTCGACGGTGCTAACATCACCGCCAGCCTGAGAGCCAACTTGTTCATGACAATCAGAAAGACCTTGCCCTGGCTTCTCTGCCTGCCCTTCATGGTGCACAGGCCCCACCTGGAAATTTTGGACGCCATCAGTGGGAAGGAGCTGCCGTGCCTGGAGGAGCTGGAGAACAACTTGAAGCAGCTGCTCAGTTTCTATCGTTACTCACCCCGACTAATGTGTGAGCTAAGGGTCACCGCTGCCACCTTGTGCGAGGAGACTGAGTTCTTGGGGGACATTCGAGCAGTGAAGTGGATCATTGGGGAGCAGAATGTGCTCAATGCTCTCATTAAGGACTACCTGGAGGTCGTGGCCCATCTCAAAGACATCAGCGGCCAGACCCAAAGGGCGGATGCTTCTGCCATTGCCTTGGCCCTCCTGCAGTTCCTGATGGACTACCAGTCAATTAAACTCATTTACTTCCTGCTGGATGTGATTGCTGTGCTGTCACGCCTCGCCTACGTCTTCCAAGGGGAGTACCTGCTCGTGTCACAGGTGGATGACAAAATCGAGGAGGCCATCCAGGAGATCAGCCGGTTGGCAGACTCGCCCGGGGAGTACCTGCAGGAGTTCGAAGAGAACTTCCGTGAAAGCTTTAACGGCATCGCTGTGAAAAACCTGCGGGTGGCCGAAGCCAAATTCCAGTCAATCAGAGAGAAGATCTGCCAGAAGACCCAGGTGATCCTCGCCCAAAGGTTTGACTCCCGGAGCCGGACATTTGTCAAGGCTTGTCAGGTATTTGACCTCGCAGCATGGCCCAGAAGCACCGATGAGCTCATGAGCTATGGGAAGGAGGATATGGTACAGATCTTTGAACACCTGGAGACGGTCCCATCCTTCTCCAGGGATGTTTGCAGAGAGGGGATGGACACCCGAGGGAGCCTGCTGATGGAGTGGCGAGAACTGAAGGTGGACTATTATACCAAAAATGGTTTTAAAGACTTGCTCAGCCACATCTGTAAATATAAACAGAGATTCCCCCTCCTCAACAAAATAGTTCAGCTCCTCAAGGTCCTTCCCACCTCCTCGGCCTGCTGTGAGAAGGGCCGCACCGCCCTGCAGCGGGTGCGCAAGAACAACCGCTCACGCCTCACGCTGGAGCAGCTCAGCGACCTGCTGACCATCGCCGTCAACGGGCCGCCCATCGCCAGCTTCGACTGCAAAAGGGCCCTAGATAGCTGGTTCGAGGAGAAGTCGGGCAACAGCTATGCGCTGTCGGCTGAAATGCTCAGCAGGATGTCCTCCCTTGACCAGAAGCCGATGTTGCAGAGCATGGACCACGGCTCTGAGTTCTACCCTGATATTTAGGAAAGGAATGCCTCAGATCAGAAAGCTGTTGAATATTTTTTGGGGGGATTTTTTTTTTTTTGGGGGTGGGGGGAGGTAGGGGGGTTTGTTTTGTTTTGTTTTTTTTTCTAACATATACCCTAAACTTTGATATATTATATGAAAAATATATATATATATTATATATATTAAGGAGAAACCCACACTGAAAATGTTAAAGAGTTAAGATGACGTGCGTCTGATAGAAGCTAAGCAGAGTTCTAAAGATTTGAGACAACGTGTAGACATTTACTGGTGTCTCCAACCATGGCAGCTGCAATGTAGGTGGCAACATTTCACTTTTTTAGAAGCATGTGCTGGGGCCATACTCTACATGTCTAAACCTGATGATCTATAAGCTAGACGACGGGTCTTTGTCAGCCTCACCCACAACCCCCCACCCCCGCCGGTTTCCTTTGGATGCGTGTTGTCGGTCCGTCAGGTCGGGGTCTTTGTCTCGTTTTGTTTCAGGGGCGGGTGGGTCGCTTGGTTTCCACCCCTCCCCTCGGTTTTAGTGTCTGCCTCTCCTCTTGTTGTTCAGTACAGTTTTTGAGCCATTTGAGCCTTTTGTTGACACCTGTCAGATTCCTGGTTCCCTACCAAGCACCCTTTGCGTCCGCCTGGCCTCCGGCGCCCTGCTTCACCCAGTTCCCTCCGCCTGAGCTGGAGCTCTCCTCGCTCACCGAGGTTTACTGGCAGAAGGGAGAGGCAAGGGATGTTGCTTTGGTTTTTCCTTCTGGTTTTAGCAATGATTGCCTCCACTAAACTGTGATGCCCCTTTCTGGGTACTCTCCACCTTTGGGCTGTAGAGTAATACTTGGCTTCCAGCTCCCTGTATGATACCCTGTAGTACCAGTCTATCATGCCTGTGTCGTACCACGACGTTACGTGCGGACTATAAAATAGTATAATAAGAGAAGGCAGGGGGGAAAGTTTTTTGCATTTATATTTTTATATTGTAGGAGATAAAAGAAAAATAAATATATATATGTATATATATATACATACACATATATATATATATATACACACACACAATTATTCATTCAAACCCAGGGCTGCTGTGAAAGCTAGACAGCCAATGAGTCAAGAGCCATCTCTGGGCAGAGATTCAAAGGCTTAACAGGAAAAAAAAAAAAGTAAAAAAAAAAGTATATTATAATTTACATTATTTATACTATGTCTTTATAATCCTGGATTGTTGTGGGGTTTCTGTTTTGTTTTGTTTCATTTTTGTTTGGAATGACTGAAAGAAAAAATCCTGCCCCCAGCGTGGTGGCAGCAGCTATCAATGCAAGATTTATCTCGGCTTCTATTTGTGTGATGATGTTGGACGAAGGTTCACGTCTTCTCTTGTGACCAAGGTAACATGTTCCACAGCACAGCAGCCTGGTGACAGCAGGAAGAAGGGATGCTCTGGCTTCTTCCTGCTGAATGTTTCTTCTTTTCTTGAAGGGATGAGGAGTCCAGCTGAAATGTGAACAGAGAGCTGGGGGGGGACTTGCACCTTCCATCAAAGAGATTGTTTCTGTGGGCTTGGGGTTTCTTCTTGGGTTTATTCTTGTATGGTGAACAAGCTCCAGGCATTCACACAGTGTCACTTCAGGTTAGAAAAGCAAAAAAAAAAAAAAAAACAAAAACAAACAACCAAACACAGAAAATTAAAATATTAAAAAAAAACAAAAAAAAAAAGAAAAAGGAAAAAAAATCCACAAAGTAAAAAGGTGCAAAAACTCCACAGATGCTAGTGCCTTGCCCTGCTGATGTGGCATGGACAGCACCAACCTGACCAGACCATCCTGGGAGTCAGAACCTGTTGTCCAGAGGGTGTCTGAGGCGACATGTTCTCACTTCCCAGAAGGATGAGCTTTGTGCCAAGCTGTGTTGTTAGGAAACATGATGGTGGTATCAGCAACACTGAACCTTTTCCTTTCTCCTTTTTTACCCCCCTGCCCTTGGTCTTGGTGCTAAGATATCTCTAGAACCGTTGCTGCTAGTTGATAGCTTTTCATTTATATAAATATATATATATATATATATAATATTATTTTATTTTTTAAACTCTTTTTTGTTTGTTTTCAATGAAGATGTAGCATGTTTGGAACCGATCTCTCTCCGAGTCACTTTCACTGCCAGGGTTCACACACTGTCTTCCCCGGGGAATCGCGCACTTGGACCTGGGTCTCGTTTACCCCTGCCACAATCTCTTTGCCCTCAGCAGATCCATGCAGCCCATGCCACACAGAGGCCAATGGCCAAGGCCTCCCAACCCCAGGGTTCGGCTGGAGCAGCACTGGGCAGAGTTTTGGGAGTGTTTCCCTCTGTCCCTGTGAGGCTGAGCCTGCCAAAGCCCTGGCAGTGGCCAGTCCTTAGATGCTGGCTCTGCCCCTGTGCTGTGCTGTGGGGCTCTGCATCATGGTGGGGAACAGAGTGGAAGGACCCTGCGAATGTACCGGCGAGGGCTGGGCAGGCAGTGTGACCCCGTAGCACTTACTCCCTGTCCCCTCTGCCTTACCTCAGATGGCTTGTGTGGCCCATGGGCTGGTTTGGGCAAGGGGAAGGTTGGCACCAGAGCCACTGGGCCACCAGTGCCGGGCATTTCTTTTTGTGGTCCTCACCAAAATGGTGTGAGCTAGGCCAGGGCATCGCAGGGGCACCCATATGCAACAGCTACCATGCAAAACAATGGCTTTGTTTGCATTTTTCCCTGTCTTTCCCAATAGATTGTGTGATCAAATTGACCTGGTCATCTAAGAAGTAACTGGAATCCCTCTGCTGGTGGTGGAAACTGTGGCAGTTGTTTGCCTGGCCGTAAAAGAGGGAACTCTGCCCACGAGGTGCCTGCAGCCCTCTGTGCCTGGTGAGTTGGCTCTGCTCAGGGTACTGCCACAGCTTGCAGGGCTGCTTACTGCTTGAGGGGGAGGGGGTGACACACTCCCTCTCCAGCTGGAATATGAGATGTGAAAAGAAAAAGAAAGGTAAAAAAGAGAGAAGAGTTGCTGCTCCATTTGTCTTTGACCTAGAGATGGGCAAGGGGAATGAAAGTGTTGGAGGCAGGCAGTGGGTTGAGGCACCAGAGGGGAATGGGCAGGTCTGGGAGAGTCGTCCTTGTCAAGTGTGAACGCGGCAGCAGGAGCAGGTGTAGCGAGATGTTTGATGCTGTGGCTGTTGGAGAGGCTGTAGGGACAGTTTCCCTCCTCCCCTTTTATTTTCTTTTCCCCTTTTCTTTGCTCAGCTCCATAGCTCTTTGTGGGCCAGGGGGAAATCGCCTCCCTTTGTGCTTGCAGCAGTGAAAGCTCCTTGCCTGTCCAAGTGGTCTCCAGACCCCTCTGCTGCCAGGAGCACTCCCTGGGGCTTGTGCTGAGCCCCCTGAGATGCCCATTCACAGCTGCTGCTCTGAATCTCTGTCCTTCGGCCGCAGGGGAGAAAACGGTGCCTTGCCTTGTTGGCAAGGTAAGAGCTGCCAACATCTCATTCAGAAGTGACTCCTCTGGTTTGTCACTCCTTGGGTCTGTCTGCATGTCCCACTCTCATCAGTGACATCTCTCACTGGCTGCTCTGATCCTGGTGGCAGAGTGGAACCTGCAGCAAGCATTAGGGTTTCCCCAGACAGGCAGCTGGCAGAAGGAAGGAGCTTGTCTCCTTTGGAAATGGCTCTGCATGCAGCTCTGAGCGGTGGCAGTGGGAAGTGTCATTCCCTGCCTCGGGACTCTGTGGATCCCCACCATAGGAGAGGTCACAGACCCCTTGCATCGCTGATGGGGGACTTGGCAGAGCAGCGAGCACAGCCCAGCTCCCCCGGCACAAATAATTCCCCATTGCCCCCACATCACAACAGAAAGGTGGCCTTTGTCCTGGACAGAGCAGGTGCTTTGAAGCCGCTGGTTTTACCTACCAGTCTCAGACCTGTATCTGTCACTCCCATGCGTGCCCTGGGGATGGAAACATGACTGGTGGCATGAGAAGGGGAGGAGGGAAGAATGTGCCAAGTGCCTCTGGCTTCCTGCTTGCCAGCTGCAGGGCCCAAGGGCAGCAGCAGGCATGGTGAGGGCTCAGTGTGCCACAGAGAGAGGCCCCATTTCTTCAGAGGTTGCCCTGTGTGAGGTTTAATTGACACTGTCCCTGCTGCACTGAGAGGGTTGTCTTGAATATGTCACTGACAGCATCTGGAACTGCTTCAGCTGTAGAGAGCAGGGGTTCCTCTCAAAGGAGCTCTTTGTTCTCTCCTGCCCTCTTAGCTGCAGTGTCTGATTGTGAATAACACACACCTCTTTAGACTCTTGGGCTGTGTAACACACACTTCCCCAGAGTTTGGGGTTTGGGCTCCTGGTTGCTCAGGCCCTTGCCTCTTTCACCCTGCTGCCAAGCAGAAATCTGCGCAGTACATGCAGACGTGCCCCACTGCAGGGCCCGCCAGTGGCTGCAGGGCTCCAAGCCCTCCAGCCACCAGATTGAACTCAGCAGAGATGATCCTCACAAGAGACCAAAGTTCTTCCCATATCAGTGAAAGCACAGGGAAGCCGAGGCAGGTGGCCAGGGGACACAGCAGGCAGAGTCCCCATGTGTTGCCTGCCTTGCATCTCAGGCTGGTTGTGGTGAGGTCCCTGGTGCTGGCTGTGCTTTTGCTGGCAGGGCCCCTCAGCTGTGATTCAGGCTCAGTTCATCTCTTCCTCACAGCACAACTCAAGCGGGTGGCCCACAGGGGTCCGCTCTCCTCCTTATCTCAAGGGGATCGGTGTTGGTTGGAGCAGTGGGTAGGAAAGCCAGGGCAGCCAGCTTGCCCCGGGCTGCCACGGCCTCCGCTCATGCCGCTCCCCCTGGCAGCCCTGCCAGCAGAGCTGCTGCAAGCAGAGCAATGGTACGTCGCTCCCCCCCACCTTGTGCCCAGCGCAGTAATGCCTATGCAATTCCTGTCTCCCCTGGGGACACGTCTGATGTGTGTGCATGTCAGCTCGTGTATGTATACAGGACGTATGCATCTGGTCTCTATCGTGTATATACGCACACCCCAGTACATAGACACACAGTACAAAGGAGTAAAGTCACATGCTTATTATATATCTATAAATAAAATCCTATATATTTATATATTTCTATGTTTTCGATAGATACAAAGATATAATATAGAGATAGACTCTCCCACCCTTGTGCAAGGCTGGCCCTGTGTCCTAGCACAAGCCCCACCCCGTGACACTGAAGACTTTGGGCTTTGGGATAGTTGTAGCCATAAACCAAGGCCTCCACCTGCGTGGAGAGCAGCGCCCTGCGCAGAGGGGCTGCACTCTGCCTGGGGCAGGGGGTTCCTGTCACAGGGGAATGTCTTGGTGGGGGAAAGCACCCTTGTCTTCTCCTGAGCGAGCCTCTGGCCGAGGTCTGGCGTGCTCACACATGGGCAGACACATATCTCACTTTCACATGCACTTTTCTCTCTCCGCATCGACGCAGTTGGCAGCTGTGCCTCTAAGCTTCCTGCTGTCCCACCCAGCCTGCTGGGCAGCACCCAGCCAGGGTTCACTCATGGGCTTCAGCCAGAACTGGGAGAAGGGCAGCAGGAGAGCAAAGGCGTTGATGGGCGCAGGCAGGGTGGCAGCGGTGTGGCAGAGCTGGCAGGGATGGGTGTTGAGCTGGAGCAGCGTGAATGGAAGGGGCTGAGGGCTCAGTGAGGATGGGAGCATGCAGGCCCCACTGGGGACACATGTGCAGCTCTGCTGGGTCAGGCTGACAGCTGCTCCACTCAGATCTCACCGCTGCTGCTTGGCTGCCTGGCCACAGCCCAGGTGGTTTTTCTCTAGGAAAGGGAACGATGTGATTGCATAGATGTGGTTGGTGGCATGTGTGCCTTCGGGGCTCGACACGTGGTATGCTGACCTTGCCAGGCTGACCCTTTCCTCTTGCCCTGCCCGTGCAAAGGGACACCTCTTCCCACATGCCAGGCATTCCCATGCTGGGATTAGGGGTAGATCTGGGCAAGGATCAGCTTTCCCTGTGTGTCAGCTGGTGCCTACAGGATGGATAGCTGCCCATCCCTCCATCCCTCCCTTCACACAGCCTCTCACAGCACACTGACCCTGCCCTTGGCTGGCACCTGGGGGGACCCAAGAGGCACCTTGGCGGTAGGTGGTGGGTCACTGTGCTGCTTCCCCACGAGGGTGAGGGGAGGCACAGAGGTTTGGTTTTGCGGCTCCACACCAGGCCCGGCCTCCACTGTACTCCTTGCCGTTTCATTGCTGGTATCAGTCAGGGTGAGCTGTAGCTCTGACAGCTGAATGACTCCTTACACTGGTTTTGCATGAGCAGACGCTGTGCAAGCTCCCCACAAGCCCCACCACAGTCCTCAGCACCCGCTCCCCGGCCTCTCTCCTCCACACAACTGGTAATCCACCTCAGCCACTACCCACTTGTCGGCTGGCAGCCGCCGGCCCCTGTTCCTCACAAACCTCAGAGAGGGTTCCCTTGCTGCCAGCCCCCTCGCTCAGATGCCACTGACCCCCGTGTGGGCTCGACTGCGGCCCCGGCACACGGCAAGGGGCTCCCATGCACTGCACCTCCCCTGGAATAAGCTGGCTGGGCCGCGGGGGGCACCACCTCTCATATGCTGTAATGTCCGAAGGCGGCAGGGGGCCTGCAGGGCTTTCTGCTGCTCACGGCATCTTCCCAGACTCACCTGACTGTTAGCAGAAACACATTTCTACTTCCACAACCCACAAGGTTTGGTTTGTTGTTGGTTTGTTTTTTTTTTTTTTTTATTTTATCTGGGACCTCTCCATACTCACATCCAAGCACAGCCCTGCTGAATTGTTCCACACCATCTCCCACTCACCCACACAAAATGAGAGAAGAATATCTAGAATTCTATTCCTACATACGTATTAATATGTTAATATCACTCTTTTGGAGAACATTAAAATGTTATTACTTTGCAGACTATGCTTTATAGTACCTGTGTGAAAGGACCTAGGACACTGGATACGAATAGAGCTATGTTGATATATCATGGTATGTACACAAGAACCTTCCTTTTGTCATATTATCCTTGTAATGTAAAATGGTTGTTAATAAAAAACAAACAAAGAAAAACCATTTAAATTTATCCACTTGGGTCATTAGTTCTTTATGCTGTTCTGGGAATGGAAGGTCGCTTTTCCCAGAGGAAGGTTGCAGCAACCTTCTCAGAAGGTCAACCACATCCTAGGATGCATCAAAAGCAGTGTGACCAGCAGGATGAGGGAGGGGATTCTCCCCCTCTGCCCTGCTCTGGTGAGACCCCACCTGGAGCACTGTGTCCAGTTGTGGTGCCCCCAGCATAGGAGGGACATGGAGCTAGCTGCAGGAGTGGGTGGCAGCTGAGGTGCATTACCAATTGTGTGAAGGAGATAGGCTGGGGGGAGGGTGCTGAGGGGTGTGATGGGGCTTGTGGGCTGGAAATTCTGGCCTTGAGGGAGGTTTGGGCTTACAGGGCTCTGGGGCAGGGGGAGTGTGCATGTGGATGAGTCAGGCTCCACGGGTGATGGGCTGGGCAGAAGCTTTGGTTTCAGAGTGAAGTTTAACCAGGGACAGTAGCCACAGGGGCTGCCAATGAGAGGCCGTTTCCAGACTCAGAAGAGAAAACAGCCCCAGATGAGTGATCCAACAGAAAAAGTGGCTTTCAGTGACTTCCTCAAAATCATTGTCATTCTACTATGCCATTTTCTGGCAGATTTCACTGCAGCGATTTAAAATCCCTTAATTTTGAGCAGAAAACCCCTGGTGGTTGGCAGGGCTCAGCTCTGGGTTTGCTGGGCACCCAGCAGCCAGTGGCAGAAGCCTCATCTCAGGGGGTTTTGCCTCTGCTGGTCACTTGGCAGCACAAAAAGCAAGATGCTGCTCTGCTTTCAGCAGCTCAGCTGTGTGGCAAAGAGCATGAGTGAGTGCTGGTTTTGGTGTCTGCCAAGTGGTTTTGTGCAGCAGACACTTCACCACCACCATCAGTGGTGATCACTCTCCTTGCTGACAGCTTCAAGGGCTTGAAAGCAAGATCCCTGCAGATAAAGTGCAGGATCTGAGCTGGTGTCAGGAAGGGAAGCTTACCACAATTTATCTGATCTAAAGGTGCTCTTCATTTTTAGGACCACTGGTTCCCATGTCACAATGAGCAAAGAGGAAACAGAAACATTCCTCTGTGATGTTTGTCATAGCATTAAAGCCTGGAATGCTCCTCCCCAGCTCTGCTGGTGTCCTGGACATGCTCCACAGAGGTGGCTGGTCAGCAGCTGCCACTGGATTTAGCAAAAAAAACAAACCAACCAACCAAACAAAAAAAACCCCACACACCCTAGTGTGCTCTTTTCTTCCTGGAAGCAGGAGGAGTGCGGTGCCTGTGATGTGGAGGGCTTGAAGGCCTGACCAGAGGGGGTTGCAGGACTTCCTGGGGGCTCTCTTTCCCATCTGTCTCTCCTGAGCTGGAAGGAGAACATGGGCATTTGAGCACATCGGTGGGTTTCAGTGTGTTGTCTTCTCCCAAGGTGTTTAACCAGAGAGCTGGGGCAGTGCCAGGTCTGGCTCTGCTGTAACCTACGGCTGCTTCTTGCAGAGCTGCTGCCACAGGAAGGGAGCCACAGCTCATTTACCAGGGGCTCTAAAAATATCTGGAGGATAATCAAAGGCTCCCTCAGCACAGCATATCCACTAATGAGTTTTCTTGGTAGGCTCTGAAGCTGCCTGTTTGAAGTTGTTTTGATCCAAGGGGGAAAAAAAAACAAGCATGCTGCCTGCACTGCTGTCAGACACCCTGCTTCTGGGGAGGCTGGTGGTACCTCCAGAGGGACACAGGGGTGGGAGAACAGTGTGGGGATGGGACAAGGAGCCCTGCAAGGTGGTGGGACAGGGTCTACAGAGCCAAACTCTGGACTGCTGTAGCACCTCATAGTGCTGGGAGAGCTCTTCTGGAAAACTGGGTGGGTTTCAGGTCTGAGCTATATTCTGAGTGGAATCTTGGAGCCCCTTCCTCACCAGGCTTGTTCCACTTAACCACTGAGGGAAGAGGAGAAACCACTGCAAACCTCCACTGCTAATGGCTGCAAAACAGCTGCTGGATTAGGTGCCACCCTTCTGGCAGGCAGAGGATTACAGGCCAGTCCCATTTAAAATACCCTGTGGGGGGAAAAAAGCCTCTAATAAATCTGAAGTGACAGTGAACAGCAGGTTAAGAGAGGAATGGTTCTACAAGCAGCTCTTGCTGCTTTTCAATGCACTGGCCTGGGGATTACTGAGTAACCCCATGCTAATCCCCTTGGCAGCAAGGATTGTCCCTGGCAAACACACCACCCAGGTTCAAGTCCCTGTGCAGCAGAAATCCAGCTCCCTTCTGTCCACCTCCATGGCAGATGCTCCAGGAGCATCTTGCCTCACTGACAGCCTGGTGGCAGCCCTCTCAGAGAAGCCAGCAGCAGCCCAGGAGCTGAGCAGACTTTGTTGTTTCTCTTCGGGCTTTAATGCTGACTGTGATGGGTGGGAGACTGCCCCCAAACTGTCACTGAGTAAATACTTTCCAAAACTGCCCCCCAAATCTGTTTTCTCTCACTTTCATGTGCAGCTCTTGATCTCTGTGTCTTGTCAAGGAAGCAACTAATTCCAGTGACGGTATTGGGTCAGCTAAGTAGGTGTTTCTCCTTACAGACACATGGTTTACAGAGTATCACCAGCAGTACCCCAAAAGTACTGAGGTGGCTAAAAATACTGGATACAAATTCATAGAATCATAAAATGTTAGAGGTTTGAAGGGACCTGCAGAGATCATCCAGCCCTGCCAGAGCAGGATCACCCAGGGTAGTCCACACAGGAATGCATCCAGGTGGGTTTTGAAAATCTTCAGAGAAGACAATTCCACAGCCTCTCTGGGCAGCCTGCTCCAGGACTCCATCACCCTCACTGTAAAGAAGTTTCTCCTCGTGTTGAGGTGAAATCTTCTATGTTCCAGCTTGTACCTTTGTTCCTTATCTGATTACTGCACACCACTGAAAAGAGCCTGGCCCCCTCCCCTTGACCCCCACCCCTCAGCTATTGATAGACATTGATCAGATCCCCTCTCAGCCTTCTCTTCTCCAGACTAAACAGCCCCAGGGCTCTCAGTCTCTCTTCACAGGGGAGATGCTCAAGTCCCCTAAGCATCCTTGTGGCTCTCCGTTGGATTCTCTCCAGCAGGTCTCTGTCTCTCTTGAACTGGGGAGTCCAAAACTGGACACAGTATTCCAGGTGTGGTGTCAGCAGGGCAGAGCAGAGGGGGAGAAGAACCTCCCTAGACCTGCTGGATACACTTTTCTTGATGCACCCCAGGATATTCACCTCTTAGTTTTGTTTGGGAGATGGAGCCAGCATTTGGGAGGCACCCAATCCCCAGATCCTCTTCCCTGGGCTCCTCACAGCTGCAGGGAAGCCTGTACAGATTTCTTTGGCTGCCACTCTGCTGAGAAAGCCAATAGATTTCCCATGCTTAGCCAGGGCAGGACCCCACTCCCTGCTCCCCTTCCCATCTCTTGATGCCACCCTTCAGAGGACCTTCTGGTGACTCACCCTAGTGCTCCGTACCCTTGATGTGAGTTACAGGCAGAGGGGACCCCAGAGTAAGCAAGGCAGACACACCATGGATAGAGCCTGGAATAATTTACTGGTGGTGATTTACATGTTGTGCTGTAACAGCAGACACAGCACCTGAGCCCCATGCTCTGTTCTTGTGCTTTGGACTGTGCAAACAATATCAAGTCTTGACAAACACTGCTTGGCTCTGTACAACAACACGTGGGACAGCAAAGGACCAAGGAAGCAGAGAAGCCTTCTCATGCTGGAAGGCCATGAAGCAGCATTTCACTTTGCCACTATTCTCGTGCAGTTTGGTTACAACTAACAGAAGAAATGATCTCAAGTGTTGGTATTGACTCCTCATGCTTATCTTTCAGCAAATGAACCCAACACAGTGAGGCACGGATACATTTTGAACACGGAAAAAAAATACTGCCAAAGCTCTGCCATTGAGTTCAATCCAGCTTCAGACTGACCTTCCTAAGAGACCAAGGAGTGTGGTCCAAGCCACCTCAGCTCCCAGCTCTTAAAAAAAGTCATTGTGCTTAGTTCATCTTAGATATGAGGAACAGTTGGGCAATCCTTGGGCTTTATTTCTAGAGCCCAGATTACAACCCTCTCTATTTTGGATTGAAAGAATTGGGTACCGATAAGCTCTACTGCCAGGGAACATGATGACAGATGGTAGCCAAATGCAAAGTACTTTAGTTAGAAGTGTTGAAAGCTTAGCAACACCTGAGGAACACTTGAGCCTGAACCATTTTCCAGCCCTGTTGAAGGGAATTTTCCATTGATGTCTGCTCTGTCACTGCTTTGCAAAGCAAAGCTGGTTCATCTCTCCATGCAAGGGACACGGAGTGAGGGGGACAAGGAACGAGGGGAAAACTGTGCACGGAAAAAGAGTCACCCTTGCAGGAGACCAGCAGCAACCATTCCCCCTTACAACTAGGGAAGGAGGCTGAGGGTAGTAAAGAATCTAAACCATTCCAGAGATTATTTAGCAAACCATCCCAGAGATGTTTTAGTGTCTGTCAATGATCTGTGCTTTACAGTCTTTTCTACTGCAGCGCAAACTGCCTAAAATCAAACTGGACTGTTCTGGGAAAATCTAACTCTGAGGGCAGGCTGAGGCAAAGCAATACAAGGCTATAATCTGTATTTTAACCAAATAACAATGTAGTCAGAAGTTATTTCCTGTGGCCTCTCCATCCCTTCTCCAGAGGAGACCACATTAGACCACCTCTCCCAGGAGACACTGGATGCAGTACAGAGTTGTGCTTCTCAGTCTGTTTTATGGCAGTTTGGCTGCTTGGTTTCTGTCACTGGATGAGAGACTGTGAATCCCTGCCCTTAACCTGCTGGCTCTCTGGCCCTTTGTTAAAAGGATTATTCATTCTGACCAGGTAAACTGTTCCCCCCTCCTTTTTAACCCTTCCTCCCTACAGTCTCTTTGCTTCCAGCTTCTTCATGGATTATAGCAGGAAAAATAATCAGTGCAGCCACTGAATAGCCACTGGGGAAGCTAATGGCTATTTTTGATCACAAAGGCAGCTTAAGAACTCTAATTGCCATAATTAGGCTTTTGCTGCTTCTCTTTTGATGCAGTTTAGAAGCAGCACCCTTTAATTGAAGACATGTTTGTGGTGCTCCTGTATTCACAGCTTAACACTGCAGGGCTGGCTGGCTCTGTTCTCTGCCCATACTGCACTCAGGGGATGCTTCTATGGCTCACGTTGCTGAGGCTGTTTTACGTGAGGGCACTGAGCATTTCCAAGTACTTTGTGCTCATGTTCTTGCTGTTGTCATCTACCACAGCATCTTCCCACAGTCTGGCTGCTCAGGCCAGCCTAGCACCTTGGGGTGCTGGGACTTAGGAGTGCACAAGCATTGCCAAACAGGCAATCCCAAGGGATGAGGACAGGGCCCAGACAGGCTCTGGAATGCAGGGACAAACAGCTTCTGCCAGCAGAGCCCCTCCAGTCCCACACATGCACAGCATTTCTCCTGTGCAGGACAGCCAGATCCCTCATCATCACAGAATCACAGAATGGCCTGGGTTGGAAGGGACCTCCAAAGGTCATCTAGTCCAACCCCCTCTGCAGTAAGCAGGACTATCCTCAACTAGATCAGGTTGCCCAGAGCCCTGCTGAGCCTCATCTTGAATATCTCCAGGAATTGGGCTCCAACCATCCCCCTGCACAGCCTGCTTGCAGCTCCAGCAAATGGCTGCTCCCTCCCTGACCCCACACCTTCAGGCTGGACAAAACGTCTGGCCTGTGCTTGAAGCAGGAAGCATTCTCTGCAGGCTGGGCTGCCAGACAACAGTAACAACGATGCAGCCAGGAGAGATGCAGCTATTTGCACCCCTCTGCTCATCCCAGTTTTAAATCCCATGGCAGGACAGGAGGGACCAGCACTACCACTTGCCTCCTAAGACAGATCTGCAGCTGAGTGGTGCACACTCACCTGTTGTTCTTCGGTAAAAGGGGACATTATTTAGTCACAGCAAGATCAGACTGCAAGGAGCTACTCCTTTGGAATCTATAGGATTGCTGTCTAATGAGAGGGCCCACCAGCATCACCAGGGGCACAGGCAGATAAAGCTGTTTACACTCAGTCACCAAGACCTTCTAAAAGGCTCATTAAAATAAGCAGGGAGGCAGAATTAGAGAAATCCCTTGGCAGCAAGGCAAATATTTGGCCCTCCAGGCTCTCCAGTGCCAGCCATCACACCATGAAGTGATCCTTCTTATCATGACCCTAAAGGAAGAACTAACAGTGCTGTCAGGAGCCTGTATGTAGAGTAGGCCAATGAATTGGGAATGATGATTCCAGAGCTATAGGTATGTCTACAGGCAAACCATGAACACTGCAACTGTTAAGAATCCACTGTCCCCTAAATCCCTGTGTCTGGTTTATTCAAAAGCTTGTTTTACTATACAAAAGCCCACAGAGCAAAAGAAGAAGTCCATTTTGGTGTTGTTTCAATCCCCTCCAGCCAGTGGAGTGAGATCAACCCAATTCTGGGTGTAAGATTCATGGGCATACTTAGCTTCTCTGGTTGGTTGGTTGGTCAGAGCTGCTTTTGTCCTTCTCTTTGAAATGAGCCCATAACTCCTGGCTATCCATCTACAGAGGGAACAGCAGGATGAAGGTAACAGTGGTTGCAGTACACAGCACCCTTGTGGGTCTCTTCGTGGCCTCACAGCCTCACTCTGAGGGCGGAAAGGACTTCTGGAGATCACATTGTCCAAATCCACTCTTGCTCAAAGCTGGGTAAACTAGAGCAGGTTGTTCAGCACTCTAGCCCGTGGCAGGGGGGGTGGAACTAGATGATCTTTGAGGTCCCTTCCAGCCCTAACAATTCTACAATTCTATGATTTTGAATGTCTCCAAGGATGGGGACTCCCAACAACCTCTCTTTGCAACTTGTTACAGTGTTTGAAAGTCTTCACAGTAAAAAAAACAGTTTAGGAGAAGACTGAGAGGAGATCTCATCAACATCTATCTATAAATATCTGAGGGGTGGGTGTCAAGATGAAGGGGCCAGGCTCTTTGCAGTGGTGCTCAGTTATAGGACAAGGAACAACAGGTGCAAGCTAGAACACAGGAGGTTCCACCTCAACACCAGGGTGGCAGAACACTGGAACAGGCTATCCAGAGACATGGAGTCTCCTTCTCTGGAGATATTCCAAACCCACCTGAATGCATTCCTGTGTGGCCTGCCCTAGGTGATCCTGCTCTGACAGGGATGTTGGACTCAATGATCCCCCTCTACCCCTAACATTCTGTGATTGTGTGGATTTTACAGGAAAGATTTGTGCCTTTGCCTCTCATGCTGTCACTGGACATCACTGAAGAGAGTCTGTCTCCCATCTCCTTTTCTCCAACCCCAGATCAGGTATTTATACATATTGATATATACATTTATACAGAAGCCCCTTCTCCAACTCTTCTCTTGACCAGACTAAACAGTCCCAGCTCTCCCAGCCTCACCTCCTACAGAAGATGCTCCAGTCCCTTACCATGCTCATGGCCTTTTGCTGCACTTTCTCTAGCAAGTCCATGTCTTTCTAGCACTGGGGTGCCCAGAACTGGGCACAGCACTCCAGATGTGCCCTCACTGATGCAGAGTAGAGGAAGGATCACTCCCCTTGACCTGCTTTTCATAGTGCAGCCCAAGACACTGCTGACCCACTTCGCTGCATAAGCACATTGCTGGCTCATGTTCAATGTGGTATCCACCAGGACCACCAGGGCCTTTTGTGGGAACCTGATTTCCAGCTGGGTGGCACCCAGCATGTCCTAATGTGTGGAGTTATTCTCTTGTCACTTCTCCATGCTGAATTTCAGAAGGCTCCTCTCAGCCCATTTCTCCAGCCTTTCCACATCTCTCTGAATGGCAACAAGACTGCGTTGGAGAAGAGGAGACTGAGGGGTGACATCATTAATGTTTATAAACATATAAAGGGTGAGTGCCAAAAAGACAGAGTCAGGCTCTGCTTGGCAATGCCCAGTGACAGCACAAGGGGCAGTTGGTAGAAGCTGAGGCATAGGAATTTCCATGGAAACAGGAGGAAAAATTATTTCCCTGTGAGGGTGACAGAACAGTGGAACAGGCTGCCCAGGGGGGTTGTGGAGTCTCCCTCTCTGGGGATATTCAAGACCTGCCTGGCTGTGTTGCTGTGTGATCTGGTATAGGTGATCCTGCTCTGGCAGGGGGGTTGGACTGGATAATCTTTCAAGGTCCCTTCCAGCCCCTAACATTCTGTGATTCTGTGATCAACACCTCCTCCTGGTTTTATGTTATCTGCCTCATCGCCCCAGTCGTTTGTGAAGGTGTTCAACAGTATCAGTCTCAGTACCAGCCCCAGTCACCACTCATGACTGGCTTCCAGCTGAACCCATGCCAGTCTCCTGTTCCAGCTGAAGCCATGTCCTTCTCCTGTTCATAGCTCTCTGTGCCTGGTGCTTCAGTCAGTTTTTCAGTTCACTGGTTCTGGTGGCTTCCCTTTGCCAACAGGATGGCAGCCTCCTACTGACAATGTGCTAGACCTGTTTGACTGAGCCATCAAAATGAGCTGGACCCTAGGTGAAGCTTAGCTTACTATTCTGAATAAAGCAGAGGATCAAGCAGACCCTGCAAACAGTAAGTTTTCTGAGTTTTCCAGTGCTACAAACTCTACAGTTCTGTTGTCAAAGTCTTGGATATCTGATCCACATGGAAGTCCCTTACAGCTGTGCTTACTACTTGAAATAAAGCAGCAGGGCACACTGTGTGCTTATGGGGTCATGGCATCATCCCTGCCAATGCCAGACTTTCAGCCCATCTAGGCACACACACACACAAAAAGGACAGTAAAGAGCAACGTTTAAGCCACGTCAAATCTGGAAAGCACACACAGAAAAACAAGCCCTGGAGAGTCTGTCTGGTCAGGGAATTCTTTCTGTCTGGAAGCGATGAAACACATGGCAGTTCTCAAGGGTGAGAAGTCATAGTCAACTGTCAAACCAAAACCATCAATCAGCTGCTAAGGTATGAAATTATTTCACTTCTTTTGCCTAGTCTGAAATGTTGCTTAGAACGTAGAGTATTTGGAACTCAGGAAAAAAAAAAACAAAACAAAACAGAACAACAAAAAAAAATCCTCAGCCAAACAGAAAAGGCAGTTGGAAGCAGAAAGATCTGGTCCAGGTTTTTGGAAGTAACATCAACAATAACCTTTGGTCTATGCCTAGAGCGTTCCTGGGTGACACTGTAGAAAGTCAGAAGACAAGGTATTCTGCTAAAGGATCCTGAAACATTCTTGTTTTCAGCAGCTTTCATGAATCCCAAATATAAGGAAACAAAAGTAAAGGAAGGAATTTGGCAGTGTTTGCTTCAAAGGCTACCACAGAGGGTGCTAATGCTGACTGTCCCACACTCTCCTTGCCCTCTATCCTCTCCCTCAGTTCTGTATCTTTCTCTGGGTATCCATCTACTACTGCATGTTGGCTTCTCTCTGTCATGCTGATCCTGTGGGTCTGCAGTTGGCTTCTCTCTGCCATGCTGCTACCTCGAGTCTGCAGTTACTTGGCTTTGTGATCTTCACTTCTCACAGTCTAAAGTGCTATGAAAAGCATTGACTGGTAGAACACCTGCCAGATGTTTGTGGTTCTAGAGCAAGCACTCATCAAAGGATGTGGGTGACAGTGCCAGGTGCCAATGAATGGCTTAGGTTTCCATTGTCCCTTTGCTCCCCTCTGCATCTCACAGAAATGACAGTGGGCAGGCAAATAAAAAGAATTCAAATCATCCAGACAGACCCCTCCTTTGAGAGAACCACTTGATTAGGTGAGAGATTGTCCCTTAAAGATGTTTTGCAGACAGTTTCCTGGGCTAGGCTGAGGCAGGAACATCAGAAAATGTGGTGTAAGAAGAATGCTGTGCCAAGTAGCTTTCTGGAGGGGAAGGGAGCAGGTGAAATGCAGCTTATTCCCCCAAGCTCCAAGGCCTGGTGGAAGTCTGGTTGGCAGTAATCATGGCGAGCCTACATGTGGAGCTGGTGCCACATGGCTATCTGTCTCCTGGGGTTCCGCAGCATTTCTTCCCAGTGGTTCCTCTCTGTGCCTGTGACGTGTAGGCCCAGGCTGCACTTGCCAAGCACGTGGCTCTGCCCAGCACCATCCTGGCTCAGCATCTCCAGCTCCACGCTGGAGGCACGCAGGAGCTCGTGAGGCACCTCAAACATGATCATCTCATTCCATACGGGGTTGATCTTGTGCTTGGCACGCTTGGTCTGCTTCTTCTTCAGTTTCAAGGACTGATGCCTCAGGGTCACCTTGACAGAAACATCTGCAGGAAGTGGAGAGGAGCACCACATGAATGAGCATGCAACAAAATGAAGGCAGGAGAATGTTAACTGGTGACATCAGGCACTAATCTTGGGGGCTTGGCTTTTTCCCTTTTTAGACATTATTCAAACCTCCTTGGCATTCTACACCAACTATCTATTTTTTTTCTCTGCCACACACCATCCTTCCCACTTCCTTCCCAGAGCTGCATAATGGCAGATACAACAGTCTCTGTTTTCTTGCTATTCTACTCACCATTGCCAAGTAGATCTTTCAGCTGCTTGGAATGGAGATTTTTAGCCTTAATAATCACCACCAGCAGACGGTTAGCTGCTGGCAGGTAGCTGATAGACAGCAGAACCTCCCCATGACCTGTAGAAGGCTCCTGGAAATGGAAAGGAAAGGTTAAAGAAAGGTTAATTTTTTTATACAACATTAGGCATGCTAAATAGTACAAGGACCAACCAAGTTGTCTCCCCTCTTTGTGTAGGAGATCTTTCCAGTTACACTGGAGGGGAATAAACATGGCAAAGATGTCTGAGAGAGATTTTTCACTCCTAAGGCCCTGATTATGTGAGTTACTGCTTTATCACTAGGCAGTAACTGCTTACCAACATCTACTTTTAGTGGGATATTTAGTCAGAATAAGAGGATTTGGGGCTGAACTGTGTGTAAGTTGTCAGATATTCCTTTTTTGAGAGATTATGTAGCTGCCCTTTATTTATGTCCCCTACTACCAATCTGTATGTCCCCTACTTCCACTACCCCTTTTCATCATTCACTCTTGAGCTATTCTTTCTGCCAGGAGGCTCTGAGCAGGTGTGTACCCTGGTCCACACTGCCTAGTAGGAGTGTAGATCTCCCTGGGAAAGTGCTGGCAATACAGGGGGCTGTGCCACACAGCGAGACCCTGGAGCTGGAGCTGAACCTTCTCTGACACTCTTACTTGGCATGGGAGAAAACCCAGCCAGCCTGACCTCCTCCCTGAGCTCCCAGAGTGCTCCACTCTTCCCCCCCAGAAGCCTGTCTTCCCTCAAGCCTGTGAGCAGCAGTGCCCCCTCCCCCTGGGGGGGCAGACTTTTCTTTTTTTCCCCCTTTTCTTTTATTCCTTTCTTCACATTAGTGACTGGCCTCTTAGCCTCCTGGTCTTTCTTCCCTTCCTTCCTGCTCACCCTGGACAAGCAGCCCCAGAGGATGAAGCAGAGGGATGTCACTACCCCACCCATCTCCACACTGTGCCGAAAACAGCCCCAGTGCTGTTTTCTCCCAGAGGCTGGTGGGGAAGGAAAAAGCCCATGCCAAGGTTTGCAGAGCTGCCAGCCTGTGGTAAGGGGCAAAAGGGGAGCAGTTATTCTCTCAGTGAGTAGGAGCTTGTGACAGAAATCTGGTTTACTGTGAGGTTAATGACCCAGAAGAGTCCCAGAAAGCCAATGCCAATTCAGCAGACTCCCTTTGGACTCCTTAGCATGATTTACAAGCTGTAGGACAGACAAAGCTTCTCCAGGCCATGCCTGTGCTCTGCACTCTCACTTCTAAGCGAGCCATAAATATTTCAAACCCAGTTTTCACCCTTGCTGCTCAAAACAGGCAAGGACAGGCCCCTGCGTGCTGCACGTGAGCTGCCTGCCTGTCCAGAAAGCAGAGCTGTCATCACTGTCTGCTGGGAATGACTGATTTGTGGGGCACAAATCAGGTGGGAGGCCATTAGCAAGGAAGCCTGAAATTCAGTCCCAAATCAGCCCCAGTAAATCTCTCTTTTATTTTTTTCTCCTCATGCATTCAGGTAGCAACAAAGGGCTTGTATGCATTTCACTGACATAAATCCTGTCCTAAAGCTAAGTGGATCTTAACCCCCCCCTGCAGAACCAAAGAGAGGCAGGCTCAGATGGCTGCCTGTCTGCTACGAAAGAATAGCTGTTTGTACACGGAGGGACAGATACAAATCAAAACACTGCCTGGGCAAGTCACAAGCTGCTTGTGTTGGTTTATCCCTTGTGCATTTTGACAGGCCTCTTGGCTAGGATTTGGCTCCTGTAGCTGCAGGCACAGAGAGGCAGTGAAGAGTTGTGGGGGTAGGAGGTGGCAAGGCTCTGTGAATGTGCACAGACACACCGACACGCACATGTCACACCTTGTGCCCATGGCTTCCTAGCTCCTGATAGTCTAATCAATTTTTTGACCAACCTGTACCCACATGAAACCCAAACCTACACTGGCTGGTCTCTGCTGGAGTTTTGCATGATGAGACCAAGCCAGAGATGCTTTTCCTTACCCCTCCCCTGGGCTTTGGGGACTTTTTTCTTCCCTTTGTTATTAAAACTATAACCTGCACCACGCAAATTTATGAAAGCCACCGGAGTTTCACTTTCCTTTCTGTGCAGTAGGGATGAAAAGCATCCGGGGGGCCACCAGTGGATTACGTGCATGGGGCAGGGTGAAATTCCCTAAAGGGAAGGGGGTAAGGCTATTATCACTGCCATTAGCACTGGGAGGGAAGGAAGACAAAACAAGGGTATCAGTCTGCCCTATCTACGCTTTGCATTGCTCAGGGCAGCCCATGAATTCCTGAATGCTAATTACACTGCCTGGTTAGCTGTAAGCTCCCTTCCCAGCCCCTTCCTTTTTGTCGGGGAGAATTGCTGGGAAGGCAGGAATGAAATCTCTGGGGCTCGTGGCTTTTGAAGGAAACATCAGGCTTTAAACAGAGCCTAGCAACTTTGTTCCTGGATGGATGCTGTCAAAAATAGCTGCTCTTGTTTGATCAGCTCTTCCTCACTCCCTCCCGCTCCGGCTGGTGATGAATGATTCAGGATCTGTACAGGAGCTCTCTGAGCCCTGGTTGGCTCTCACGGCTCCCCAGATGACGCAAATTCATCTTTCCCTGCACATCCTCAGCTCAAACTGGGGCACTCTTCAGCAGCACTGTCAGTGTTAGCCTTGTACTGGCAGCCTGGAGAAAGAATACTTACTGCCCCTTCGTGTGCACCAAGGCACTGCAGTGACAGCTGACCAGCTGCCAGCAGGCTGCTCCTTGAGTATGGTTTCCAGAGCAGATGCTACAGTAGGGGTGGAGGGGTGGAGGAATTTAAATCATTATACTGGAGTGATTTCTCCTGGACATCTCTCTTTACAGCAGCAGACCAGGAACTCATTTCAGTTTATGGCTCTTAACCAAATGTTTAGCTTTGTGCCTGAAGTTCATTAAACTCACTCAGACCATCTGGCCTGGTGAGGCCACAGCTTGAGTACTGTGTTCAGTTCTGGGTGCCACAGTATGAGAAAGACATTGAGGTCCGGGATTGTGTCTGGAGAAGAGCAACAAGACTGGTGGAGGGTTTAGAGGATGTGTCATAGTAGGAGCAGCCGAGGGAACTGGGGTTGTTTAGACTGGAGAAGAGAAGGCTGAGGGGAGACCTCATTGCTCTCTACAGCTCCCTGAAAGGAGGTTGCAGTGAGGTGAAGGTTGATCTTTTCTCCCAAGTAACTAGCAATAGGATGAGAGAAAATAGGCTTAAACTGTGCCAGGGGAGGTTTAGATTGGACATTAGGAAAAATTATCATTACTGCAAGCGTGGTCCAGCAGTGGAACAGGCTGCCCAGGGGGGTGATAGAGTCACCATCCCTGGAGGTGTTCAAGAAGCTGTAGATGTGGCACTTTAGGATATAGTTTAGTGATCATGGTAGTTGGGTAACGGTTGGACTCAATGATCTTAAAGGTCTTTTCCAGCCTCACTGATTCTGTGATCTATTTGTTTCTGCTGCCTCTCCCTCTCTGCCAGAGGCATTTTAGTGGCCAGCCCTGCTAGCGTGCAAGTGGTGATGAGACAAATCAGCATTGCTGGAAATCAAAAGTGCTAACTCTGTACCCTGTGGCCAGCTCAGTAGCAAGCCCTCACCTTGGTGGTGACAAGCACTGATTTATTTCAGCTTGCTCAGCAGCACTACTGGTGGTGCTTGCATTCCTCACCCCATACCAGCCTACAATAGGCACCTGTTTGTAGCAACAGCAGCGGTGTCCTGCTGCCCTGTTGTTCAGTGTACTGCTGCTGCTAGGAGAACAATCCAGTTCAGGGCAGGGAAAAGGCCCCTGAGGAAATATGCAAGAAGTTAATCACAGAATGATAGAATAGCAGGGGTTGGAAGGACCTCTGGAGATCAGGGAGTCCAACTCCCTTGGCCAAAGCAGGATCACCTAGAGCAGGTCACACAGGAACATATCCAGGTGGGTTTTGAAAGTCTCCAGAGAAGAAGACTCCACAACCTCTCTGGGCAGTCTGCTCCAGGGCTCCGTAAAGAAGTTTTTCCTCATGCTGAGGTGGAACTTTCTGTATTCCATTTTGCCCCTAGTGCAATGGAGTTAGCGCACACGAAGCAGCTCCTGTACCTGCGTCAAGCACTGTTGCAATCTTTCCCTCCACCTTTCTGGCCTGTGCAGATAGGAAGGTATGAATAAGGAAAGAAAGGGAGGGTTTGATGTTTAAGAATACCAACACATTGCAATGAGTGACAGATTGACATCTCCCAGAAGGAACAGCACTGCTGGATTGATCCCAGTAAGGATGATTGGTCTCAGACCAATATTTCATTCCCAACATTTCTTCACCCCTAGCTGAAGGCTTCCTGGGGTGCCACAGTATGCCCTACCTATACCCAGCTCTGCAGTCATAGAATCATAGAATGGTTTGGGTAGGAAAGGACCTTTAAAGGTCTTTAAGTCCAACCCCTCTGCAGTCAGCAGGGACATCTGCAACTAGGGCAGGTTGCTCAGAGCCCCAAACAACCTGAGCTGGAATGGTTCTAGGGATGGGGCATCTACCACCTCTCTGGGCAACCTGGGCCAGGGTCTCACCACCCTTAGCGTAAAAAAAAAATTCTGCCTTGCATCTAGTCTAAATCTCCCTCCTTTAGTTTAAAACCAACACCCCCTGTCCCATCACAACAGGCCCTGCTAAAAGATTGTCCCCATCCTGCCCTGTAGGCATTCTCTGGTATTTCAACTCCTTCCACTACCATCCCACATCACTAATTCACAGACACTCATGTACCCTTTTCTAGACATGGCTTGGAATTAGAGATAGCAGTCAGATTGTCCTGTAGCTGAGGGAGGAGGAGAGGGAGCTTTGACATAGCTTAGCTGCCAGGAGCTGTGGATAGAAGGGCTGGGCTGATGGGTCTCGGATTGCTTCCTGAAATGGTTAGCTACAGAGCAGTCACACATCACCCCTCCAGACCTGCCCCCACTGACATGCAGCCATCTTGTCCCAGCAAGTAATCATTGGTGTCTCTGGACTATGCCCCAGCCCGAGTCCATACCTTCTCTGGGATCTTTAGCCTTTCCCACTGGGCTGTCCCAAAGGACTCCTTCACGTTTGCAAGGCTCAGTTTGAGTTCCCCCACAATGCTGTGCCTGGAGAACTTGTCGCAGTTTCTCAGGGTGAGAGTCAGTGTCCCCTCTGGCATCTCCTCCTCCGTTAATGGGAATCTCAGGACCTCCTCCCAAAGGGTGTGGAGCACCTTCTTCTTCAGCTCTGTCTGGGCCTCAGCAATGCCAGACTTGGTAACCAGTGTGCCCAGGATATAGCAATGGCAGCCAGCTTCCTGGTCTCCACTCATTCCACCATGCATAGCTGGAAAAGAAAGATTGATTGCAAGGACCTCTCACAAAGGACGGTCCTGAAAAATCTGTGGCTGAATTGTTTATCCATGGGGGTCACCCAACAGAGCAGCTGCAGAGATGCTGACCCCTGCTCCTGCTTTCACAGGGCAGCTGTGAGCCCTTGCTGTGGCATTTTCCTCATGCTACACAATGTCCTTGTCCTTCTGCCTCTGCAGGAGGGTTCTGTTAGTGTTTTGGAGAGCAGCAGCTGAGCTCAGGGAAACCTGCTCTGTTAAAAGATGCAGAGCAACAATAAGATGAGACACAGCATGGCACAGGGATGGACAACTCTTGCTGACTTTTGCCTTGGCACACAAAGAAAGCTTCTTGTGAAGGCTTTAAAAGCCACAGTCACAGACATCAGAGATGGGAAAGACCTCCCTCCTGGGACATATCCACCCTTGTCCAACCTCTGGTGAATGACTCCTTCAGAAGCCGTCCCACGGCCCAAAAGATCTGTGTCAAGAGACAGTCATCCCCAATTTGTATCCCCTTTGTGCTGCAAAGCCTAGAGTGAGGGCACTTCAAACCCTCCTCAGCAGCATCAGCAGAACCATGCTGCCCTCTCCACAGCAAGAGGAGCCTGCCTTGCTCTGAGGGGTCAGGAAGCAGCATGGCTTTGTGGGCAAACCTGAAATCCTTGCTGCAGTCAGCCCAAAGACTGCAGCTCCTGGGACTGCCAGGTCCCATGGTTCACAGAAGTCTTCTGGTTTCTCAGGGGAGTGGAGCTGGGGAGCAAAGACAGATCCTGTCCAGGAGGTCACAAGGCAGCCAAGGAGGTGCAGACATGGAGGAGAGCCAAGGTGGCAGCCAGCAGGCATAGGTGTCCACCCTGGACAGGAGCAGTGGACTTGCTGCTGGCAGGCAGCATGCAGCAGCAGCTGCCACTTAGCACCCTTCCAGTTCTCACTTCAGAGAGTGATCTGATTAATTTTCCACAGAGATCTCCACTCTGCATGAATTATTCACTCAGATGATTTTACTTTCCCAGGGGAACCAATGATGTTCCAGCCCTGAGCAGAGAAGCTGTTACAATTGTCAGTTCCCACTTCAGAGAGTGACACAGAGCCTGGCCAGGCACAGCCAGAGGGACTCTCCTCAGGGCCCTGTGAGGTCAGTCTGGTATCTCCAGCTCAGCCTTTGACTTGACTGGAGGAAGAGGCAGCAGGGAGCGAGTCAAGCTGAAGAATGAAAAGTACTGAGAGGAAGAAGATAGAAACCCCCTGTCCCCAAAGGGAAAAAATAAAAAGAAGAGTTCTGCTTTTGAGCTTTGCAAACAGCTGTCCCCAAGCCATGCCCTTCACCTCACTTGGAGCAGTAACACTGTGTGGACACAGTGCTCCTATTCTGCAAGCCAGTGAAACATCCAGTGGTCCTGGGGAGACACACTGATTTTCAGGTAGGTGTCTTGTACCCCCAAGAGAGAGACTCACCAGAGGAAGGAAGATCTCTGTCCCTTACCTTCCAGAAGGGCCACACACAGCTCAGCTTTCTGTTGATCATAGGCGAGGGAGTAGTGCAGCTCGGGGGCCTGGTTACAGCTGGCTGCCCTCTCGGGGTTCAAGTGCTCTGTAACACACACGTCCTTTACCACACCTGCAACTGAAACAAACCCTTTAGCCAGCAGGTCTCCACTTCCAAGGAGAGCATATTCACCCTGTTGTGACCCAGCTTTTCTAAATGGCTTACTGTGTCGTTTATGCTCCGTCTGCCTGCACCACCATCTCTTCTTTTTGATGCTTTCTCACCCTTTCAGCTCTTTCTACAGCACTTAGACAAGCCTTCTGCTCTCTACCACCTTGTGTTCTTCACACACTTGTTCTTTCACCCTGTGCCTAGGCCAAGGTCTCTAAACCACACTCATTATATTTGGAGGCTCCAACCTTGGAAGTGCTCAAAGGTAGGCTGGGTAGGGCCTTGAGAAGCCTGGTCTAGTGGAAGGTGTCCCTGCCCATGGCAAGGGGTTGGAACTAGATGATTTTTAAGGTCCATTCCAAGCCAACCCATTGATTATGCTGTTTTAAATTGCTTTTAACTTGCACTGGTGAATTAAATCTTATGTCCTTTGGAATGAGAACTAGGGTCTGCCTTTGAACTGCCATGCAACTCTGCCTCACTTCAGATCTCTCTAAATATTTTTCTGTCATGCAGAAGACATCTGTTTCCATAGTGCTTGACCAGGCTGCAGATAATGAGCCTGGGAAGCTGTGAGGCAGCTTCTCCACATGGGATTTTGAAATTGAGTACATATTTCACACTGAAATAAAGCGAGCTGCAAGACTAAAAGGGAAGCCATAGCTTTTTGTCATCATCTGCAAGGTTAGTTCTGATTCACACAGGAAACAAGAGTGGAACCAGTCCCCCTCAGCCACACTCCAGAGAGGTTCAACATGGCACTCAAAGGAGAACACAACAGTCCTTGCTTTATTTTTGGAATACCTGAGCTATGAAACAGGCACAGCAGAAAGCAAACTTGCTTGTGCCATTAGCAGTGCAGAGGCTTTTACACCAACACACTTCTTTAAAGCTTTGCCCTACATGCAGCCATCAGCCTCTAGCCTCCCCACCCTATAAGCTTCTCCCTGACACCTGAGGATGTGGCTCAGACATTCTCTTTCCAATGCAGCTGCTTCTTGTGGTGCTTTGTTTCCTGTGCTCACAAGTCTCAAGGTGGAGGGGTGAATGTAGCCATCATTCTCCCAGAAGGAAAAAAATATAATCTCAAGCCATTTAAAAAAACAAAACCAAAAAGAGTTTCCTTAGAAGGAATCATGACAGATGGCACTGTGTTTCTGGCAGATCTTCAGGAAGGATTTATTAATGTGGTAACCATAGAAGTCAATTATCCTGACGGTAAAAATCAGTATGGGAGCAACCCATGGGAGCTTGGCAAAACTGTCAGAGGCGTCAGCCTTTGGTCTTGCTGCACATTACAAGCAAAGACCTTCTCACCAAACCAGTAGAAAAAAAAAAAGCAGCAGAGAAAATAAAGCAGAAGCTGGAAGACCTGCTGCCAGTGTCCTCAACAAGGACAGTGGCTGGACAGCCAGCATTTGTCCTGGAGGAGACATTCTGCCTGCTTTTGGCCAGATAAAATCATCTATATTCTGGTACCTACTCTCAGTTAAATGCTTGTATTCCCACAATGCTTGTATACTTAAATGCATGTATTCCCACAAAATGTCTGCTTGCAGTGAACCAGATTCTTCCACATAAAAGATGGTTTAGGCACAAAAAGATTTACAACCACACACAAAGCTACAGCTTTGTTATCTGAATGCCCTGATGAGCTCCATGCCCACCTTCTATCAAACACAGGCTTTGAAGACAGAACTTACTCACAATGGTAAGAGAGTGAAACCCAGAGCTCCAGGACTTCCTTTCCACATTTATTTCTCTAACCACAACCACATTATGCTCAGAGGCGTTACAGATCCACGCCCAGAAAAGCAATTGTTAGGCTGCAGACCAAAATGCTCCTACCGTTTTGAGGGAGAACAAAGAGCTCCTCGTTGACCTGTATCTTCATCCTGTTCTCATCCAGACCAGTGTTCCTCCCAGTAGCTGTTTCCTCTGTGGTCTTCAGGGAGTATTGCGTGTAGTTAACAATTTCAGGTGAAGTTACTACCGGTTTGGGGCCATAAATGTTGGGAAACTTCAGGAGTGCTCGAGGCTGGACTGGCTCTGCAGTTTTCTTAACGTTGAACTGAAAATGAAAACCTTGCTTATTACTGTGCATTAATTAGCCTAATTCTTCTGATCCTCTCATTGTTAAATGAGCTGAGACAAAGGGAGAAAAGACAGCACGTCTGGTCGTTCTCACATCATTGTTTCTTGGCTTATAGAAACCACTGCTTCTATGCCCAGAGATTTTCTTGCCAAAGCTGAAACCCTCCTACTCGATGTTCAGGTTTACTTCTCTACAGACATTTGGCTGCCACAAGACAAAGACACGTCCCCATTGTTTGGTTATTCCTCTCTTCCTGTACCAGCTAATCCTCCTTTCACAGGTCTGTGTTTTCACTTAGCACAGGAAGTTCATTTTGCTCTGACTGTAATATGGCATTGGTTACCCTCATGTTTAAGTCCAACCCAACATCAAGAGGCTGCAGGCACCCACAGACTTCAGAACATTACATGAGTATGTAGTAAGCATCAGAAAGGCAAAGGCATGGATCATACAGACACCTGGAGCATGGTGTGGTAAGACAAGAGAACTGGTTGAAC
Source organism: Indicator indicator (assembly GCF_027791375.1). NCBI lineage: Eukaryota > Metazoa > Chordata > Aves > Piciformes > Indicatoridae > Indicator > Indicator indicator. Next base: position 12,461,906 of record NC_072013.1, on the reverse strand, counting down.
AAATGATCTCTGCAATGGTACCCCAAGAGTACTTGATTCAGTGGTCATCTCAGCCTCCTGGCCTACAAGAAGGATGGAGAGAGACTGTTTACAAAGGCCTGCAGTAATAGGACAAGGGGCAATGGCTTCAAACTACAGAAGAGTAGATTTAGATTGGATGTTAAGAAATTCTGCACCATGAGGGTAGTGGAACACTGGAACAGGTTGTCCAGGGAGGTAGTTGGGGCCCCATCCCTGGAGATAGTCAAGGTGAGGCTTGACAGGGCTCTGGGCAACCTGATCTAGTTGAGGATGTTCCTGCTGACTGCAGAGGGGGTTGGACTAGATGACCTTTGGAGGTCCCTTCCAACCCAGACCATTCTATGATTCTGTGTGACTATCTCCTGCCTCCGTGGACCAGAACTCCACCTGACTCTCAGACACATAATTCCCTCAGATACACATTTTAATTTTGGATTTATGACTGAATTTGTTCTTAACATTTCAGTTCCTTGCTGAATTGTGAACACGGAATGAGCAGAAGAACCTGAAAGATGGTGTGGTGTTCAGGCAGCCCAAGCAGAGGTTGTCACAAGGGTATTACTGTTCTCCCAAAACAATGGCAAATATTTAGTCAAATATAACAGCCCTCTTTTCCTTATGTCCCAGGAAAGAATCCTGCCTGCTTACAACTGAAATTGTTCTTGATTCATTTATATTTGGATTCATTGATGGGAAAGGAACAGAAGCTGACTAGCAAATGACCCTGTCCTTTGAAACAGATTTTATTAATGTTTCCAAAACATGAAAGAAAAAAGCAAAAAGCAAAGGTAAAACTGCCACTTTGGTTGATTATTGTGCAGTGGGATTCTCTCCAACCCTGCTGCCTGCCAACCTATTCTGTGGTAAGCCTAGATGGAGGGTGAGCCAGGAAACGTTCATAATTGTAATTAAAGTTTTTCATTAGTCTCATTGTTTCTTATTAATAATTACTTTAGATAATGCCCTGAAGCACTTGTCTGTGCTGGGACTTTGTTCACAGGCCCTGAGGGAGCATGCCTGTTCCTCAAGAAACAGACCTGAAGAAAAGAGAGCAGACCTGGATCTCAGCTCTTCACTCTGACCCTGCTAATGGAGTTCCTAGCGCTGTGGTTGCATGCACTTGGCAGTGGTGAAGAGCTAATTAGGTCAGCAGCTCCATCTTCTCAAGGCAGCCAGAGCATCAGTGTTTAGGAAGTCTACTATGTGACATAGCATTTTCTCAAGGGCTCTGAAAGAGAAGTGGGTTGAGAAGGAAAGATGTCACTGTGTGCGGTCCCCACCTAGCATTCAGCTGAATTTAAATGTTATGTAAGCCATATGGTACAGGTCTGTGACATCCTGCATTCAGAGATGAGAGCCTCACCAATCCTACAGTACACAAGCAATAAAAAGTTACTCATCCAAACTTTAAATGCACTTTTCCATTCCTCTAAAATCAAAGCAGACCAAGCAAAACATATTAGGAACCACTAGACAATAGCTTGAGAAATCAGGTCGCCTTCTGCATGCCTCTGCCTACCGTGGTGGGTGCTCTGCTGTCCTTTCTCTCCTGCAGCCCTGTGTAAGGCTGCTGCCCCACCAGCCTCTGACCATCACACCAGAGCATCGTGCCTGCTAGCACACAAAACACTTGGTTGAACCTTTGGGATGAAAACCACCATGCCATGTGAGGTGTTGTCAGTACAATCTTTCCTTCCACTTGCTAAACGCCAGACATTCAGGCAGGAAATCCATCGTCACACAGCAACAAAGAGATCCACCAGGTCTAAATATTCCTCCTGTCTGTCTGCTCTGCAGAACTAGAGATGAGCGACATATGCAAGCTCAGTGGGACTGGTCCACCCCCTCTTCCAACTGCATCTGCCTCTGTTTATTATTTTTGTTGCCTGCTCTATTCCCAAGTGATGTCTGCTGATCTAGTTACACAGCAGTGCCCTAATGGAAGTTCTCTTTACAAATCCCCAGCAGTTCCTTCAATAAAGAGGTGAGCAACAATTCAGTTCTGCACAAAATGTGTGAAAGACAAGAAACTGAAAGTCAGAAGGAGGATGCAACAGACCCTGCCCAGTGTTGCTCAAACAATGCACCAGGTTGTGAGATGTGTTTAAGAATCTTCACATTGTGTGAAAAACGTGTGTGGAAACCCACATCTCCCTGAGACTCTGCAGACTGCCAGCAGCATTTAATTGTTCTGTAGGTGTATCTGTGTTCCGTCTCTTCCTCCTTGCATATGCAGGGCATGTCTGTGGGGAGCCTCTGCCTGTAGCAAACACAAGCATCACTGTCACAGCAGACATGCTGAGTGAATAAAAGGCAGTCTCCCTTCATCTCTCTTTTGTCACTCAGGTTTATCAGAGCCAGTGGCCCTGACAGGCTTCAATAATTAAGTATGTCAAGTACTGAGTAGGACATAGAGTGTATGAAGTCCTGACAGGACAATTTATACACACAGACACAGATGATCAAACCTCACACACTCAGAACTATGCAAGAAGGATGCAGACAGGCTGGAAAGGGTCCAGAGAAGGGCCACAACATGATCAGAGGACTGGAAGATCTGTCATATGAAGGTAGGCTGAGAGAAGTAGGTTTCTTCAGCCCTGAGAAGAAAAGGCTTAGGGAAGACCTCCTAACTGTGTACAAGTACATAAAGAGCAGCTATCCTGAGGAGGGAGACTCCCTTCTTACAAAGAGTCACATGGTGAAGACAAGGGGTAATGGGGACAAGTTGCTACTGGAGAGATTCAGACTGGATGCCAGAAAAAATATTTTCACCATTCAGACTATTAAACATTGGAGCAAATTCCCAAGGGAAGTGGTAGCATCCCCTACATTAGACAGTGCCAAGGCTCAGCTTGACAGGGTGCACGGCCACCTCATTTAAAAGATATTCTTACCCTGAAAGCTTGGACTAGATGATCCGTGTGGTTCCTTCCCTCCTGGTGCTCTATGAATCTATGAAACTCAATTTGAGATTCATTCCTTCAAGGTATAGAGACTGATCCTGAGTCAGTGACAGCACAGGGGAACACTTGTTCCTGGCAAGAACACTGTTTCAGCTGGAAGGAATGGTTAAACATACGGAATATGCAAACAAAGAACGTTTTGCACTTTCTGTGACAGAATGTTCATTCACCTGTTAGAATCTCATAGATTCATAGATCCATAAAATGGTGTGGGTTGGAAGGGACCCTGAAGATCATCTATTTCCAGCTGCCCTGTCATGGGCAGGTCCACTTTCCACTAGACCAGGCTGCTCAAGGCTTCATCCAACCTGGCTTTGAACACTTCCAGGGAAGGGGCATCCACAGCCTCCCTGGGCAGCCTGTTCCTGTGTCTCAGATTTGGACACATTTCTTGGAAAAAGAGAACCAAACCAGTAACTTCTGAAGTAATACTTCTCATTAGAAAGCCTGCAATGCTAAAAGAGAATACAATCACTCAGCTAACAGTGATACACTGAGGGCAGGTTGAATAATTTCATCCCTGTTGGTCAAGTTGTAGTAAAATTTGATGAAAGTAGTATTGTGAGGACTGGGTATTGGAGGCTTAAGTGGACCTTACCATGACTTAGTGCTTATTTCAGGCATGTAAGCAGGATGACACCCTAAAGGACAAGCTCCAGGACAAAAGAACACTTGCCCAAGATGTTTCCCAAAGGCTGTGTATAAAAGAATAGTGTCCAGTCCAAGGGTGGAGTTAAGACTTGAGAGGTTTCTGAGCTAGAAGATGATAACACCAAAAAGTCATTTGTGGAAAGAGACTGATGGTAAAGATATCTGTGGGTAATGTTATTGCAGAGGACAATGAGAAAAAATGCAATGTAAAGTGATGTGGCTGTCAGAGTTACACCTGTCTCATTCCTTTGACATGTAAACTTGGAAAATCTCAGTGTTACAGCACATCCTCAAATGCAGAAGTTCTCCAATCTCCTGTACAGGTTAGCAAAGGCAAGACAGGAGCCTGGAAAGGACATGACATGACTATCAAACAAAAGAACAGGTGAAATTCATCCTAGGGAAACGCAAACAGGTACTAGGAGGTGTTCACCATGCTCATGGATGAACACTCAGAACTAGCAGCAATCTCTCGAGGAGCCCTGAGCTAAGTGCAGATGTTCATCCATGATCAGTTGAGCTGTCTTCCCACTTCCCCACAACCAGAAACTCTGGCAATGCAGTTCTGTGTATCTGCAGCAGGTCTTACAATGCAATTAGTAGATTTGGTTATCTTTCTTCAGACCAAACTGCAATGGGAGCATGAGAATCCCAGGGCTTGTTTCTGTGAAGAGCCTAAGAGTGGCAACCAGAGAGAGACTGAATATGTAATCACAAACACTACAGAGAAGTTCAATTAGGACTCCTGTTGCACTCTTCAGGAACACAAAAATAAGAGCCAGCTCAGATAGTTGAAATGCAAGCAAAGGCCATTGGAGAGTAGATCACTGGCCCTTGGAACTGGCTGCTGTGGCAGTACATCTGGCTGAACAGCTGTAGGGAAGTGAAAGAAATGCAGGCACAAATATGAACAGCCAACAGGTGATACCTGCCCAGTGCTACTGCTCATGCTGCAGGCCATGGGCAAGCAAGGAAATCAGTCAAACATTTCCTTTTGAAGGGGAGGTCCCTGTTAGTGGGCATATTAGAAGGGTCCTATATTTCCCCTTGCACTGAGCTCAGGTGTAACTCAGGGGGGTTGGATTCTAACATGAAAGAAGGACCATCACCAACACAGGGATGCCTGACATTATCCATACTCCACATTGCTCTAACAGTAAGTGAAACAGGAACTCACATGTGTGGTGAGATTGTCCAGGCATCACAATCTAGATTTTCACTTGCCTTTGATTATCATTTCAATGCCTTGTTTTAACTTCACACATAATTAATCCCCTCACTTAGAGAGGCTGAGGGAGGAGGAGAGATGGCTTTCACCAGAAACCAGCTTTTGACAGGGAACTACCCTGCAGGAGCCATAAGATACCACACTTAGAGTTAGAAAAATAGCTGCTACAGGAGACCACAGCAGGAATCATCTCCTCTCTACAATCCTGCATGCCACCTGGTGAAGTCCAATCTTTTCTCCTCAGGAAACCATTTCCCTCGTGATTCAGCAGCGTTTCCATTCCTCCTCCCTTATTTTTGCCACTAGCAGCTTTCTCGTTGTCAATGTAGCAGTTATCTCCTCCTCTGGTAATTCTGTGGGTCACCCTGTCCATCTCTGGTTTTCCCTCTTACTCTTCCTCCTCCTCCCACTAACATGTTGTTACATTCTGAGCACAGTAAGCAGATAAACAGGCAACAAAAATCACAGGCTGAGCAGCCTGACAGAAGTTACCTTCCCACCCTCTGCATTTAAAGAAAAAACACTCAGTAAATTAGAGACTGTGCCTTACTTGCTGCACTGGCTGAAGCACACTGGGCTTAGTGTTTTCTGTGTCGTCCTCTTGGTCCTTTTCTGATAGTCCTTTCTCAGGTTGCTTGCATTTGCAGAAGCAGGTGAGCCCACAGAGGGCAAGGATGCTGGTTGCAGTCCCTAAGGTAGCCCCCAGGGCTATCACGGGGGCCGACAAAACCATGGTCCTGTGGTACAAGGGAGCAGAAAGCACAGAAACCCCGGGACTCCTTCTCCTCCCTGGGAGAGCAGGTCTCACACATCCATTCCGATTTCTAGCCTGGCTTCATTCTCCTTGGAAGTCTGAAAACAATTCTCTTGTGCAGCAGAGGGACCAATCTAGAGACAGAGATAAATCATCCCACCTTTGCTAGGCAACAAGGCTACCTTCCTATCCTGATGGTGGAGTTTCTGCTCCAGGTCAGGTGGAGGAAACAGCGCCCGTGGCGCCTGCACTCTCCATATGGCTGCAAACAGGCAGTTTTCATTGAAGCCTGTTCTCCAGCTCCACTGGGAAAAGTCTGATGTTTGATAGAGAGGAAAGACGTCAGCAGAAGGGGCTGGGCCTTGCTGGCTAACTCACAGAAAGTGCATCCAAATGGGGGATCAGATCTAGCAATAGTTCTGAGGGCTAGCTGGCTGATTTGCTCAAGAAGTTGAATTTTTCTGTCTTAAGGCAAAGATAGTACTGGCCAAAAGGTGCTGGCCTGGGCAGCCCTGTTAAAGTAGCACTGCATGACAGTGCTGCAGTCAGAATAAAGCCTGTGTGTAAGCCAGGCAAAAATTCCTTGCCCTCCAGAGGCTGGGAAACAAAACACGTGCCAGAACTGAGCACTGTCCCACACCTCACCAGCTGGCCCTCAAAAGCACAGGGTCTGCTTTCTGTGCTGCAAAGCAGCACTTCTCTTTCCAAAGGCAGCAGGAAGTCCTACCAAACAGGAGGCAGTGGCACATATCCTCAGGAGAGGATGACAGAGCAAACTATGCATGCTAGGTATTAGTCACACTGCTTACTACACCAGTTTCAGGTGGTGGGCTCTGCAAGAGCCTACATGAATGGACCTGAAGGGCTACACCTCCATCTCAGCTTCCTCTTGAGCTGAGGGGGGATTAACTTTCTCTGACTCATTTATTCTTGCCTTATTTCTCAGGCTGTCCAGCTTGGGGAAGAGGGGAATAAATGCCACCTTCTGATGCGTTTCTTGTGACCATGCAACTGCGTTGCAGGTCGATTCACAAGTTGGACCTCATGGCCAGCAAGTTTGGGTCACTATGTATCTGAGCCAGAGTGGAACTAGTGAGCAAGAAGCAAAATATTGCTTATAAGCATCTCCCAATTTTAGTGGGTGAGTCCTTGTCTTTCTGTTTGGGAATAGATAGGATGCCCATGGAGCAGGAATAAATTGAGCTCTGGGCACAGAAGTATTTAGAAATTCAGGGGGGGTTAGTTTCTGCAGCTCAGGTTTTGCTATGGATTTTTCCTGACTTTTTTTTTTTTTTTTTTTTTTGGTCTGTTTCCCATCTTACTCATGACGACTCGTTCAGCCACAAAGCTGAGCGAGCCATTATAGATGACATATTCACCTCCCTCACCCATCCAGCTCCTGCTTTAATTGTTTCAGATTCCTCTTTAGCACATCAGCATCCTTAGGGATGCAGTGCACGTTCCATCACCTTGCCTTCTCCTCACCCTACCAGACTTGTCAGACACATGCCTCGCCCACACTTACAACCCTCCTGACCTTACCTATCAAGAAGAGAATCACAACAGACTACTTAAGCAGAAGCAATCTCCCAGTACAGCGCTGAGCCTGTGGAAATTGGCCTTTGCAGCTCAGCCCACAGAAGGAAACCTTTAGCTTTGTCTTTTGTCTATACAAGAACATAAAAATGGCCACACCAGGCTGGACCACTGCCACATCACTCATTGTGGTCAAAGGGGATTGAGAAGTCTGGCTAAATGCTCTGTTTGCTTCCTGCTCTGTGTGTCTCAGGAGCTTCTGAAACCTTGAGTAGCATCCTTGTACTTACCTCTCCTCATCTGAACTTTCTCTGTTTTCTCTGCCAGGCAAGGCCATGGCAACCATTTGCAGACTTACCCAACAACTACTTTGTCCAGCCCATAGTTCAACAAGTAGCATCATAACCACAAGGCCACAAAGTCTTATCTTGAATTTGAAGACTGTACCACATCATTATGGACTTCCATCAGCACTCAAGACAAGTAGGAGAGAGTCTGGAAGAGGACTAAAAGGACAGACACACTGTTTAGATGCTTTCGGTTTCCTCCACAGGATGAGCTCTTCCTCAAGGTGCTAAGGAAATCTAATAGCTAGATCAGAGGCCCCTGGGATTTGGGAAACAGATGAAGAGGAAGAAGGTGCTATTAAAGAGGGATTTGACAAGGGATTTGGCAAGGTCACATCAAAATCTCTCTGCAAGACACTAATTTAATATTATACTTCTCCAAGTTGTTTCCTAGCTGCTCATATATGAAAATGAAGTTTTCCTTGCCAGAAAGAGAAAGGTAAGATGTTTGGAATCACCATCAGATACCATGTTTTAATAATATCAGCCATGCAGAAGCCTTGTGCTGCTCTTGCTAGGAAGCACACCAGCTCTTGCTAATCACTGAACACTAGCAGGATGTGAGCTTCTACCCGTGACAGGCCACAGACTGGAAGTGTCTTGGTGCAGTGATGCCTGTAACTGGTACATATACATCGTATTAGAAGGAATGTGGATAGCAGGTCGAGAGAGGTTCTCCTCCCCCTCTCCTCTGTCCAGGTGAAGCCACATCTGGAATATTGTGTTCAGTTCTGAGCCCCTCAGTTCAAGAAGGACCTCAGGGAACTGCTTGAAAGAGTCCGGTTCAGAGCCACAAAGATGCTGAAGGGAGTGGAAGATTCCCCTGCTGAGGAAAGGCTGAGGGAGCTGGGGCTCTTTAGCTTAGGGAAGAGGAGCCTGAGGGGTGACCTCAATCATTTTATAAAGATGTGAAAGGCAGTGTCAGGAGGATCAAGCCAGGATCTGCTCAGGGATGTCCAATGACAGGACAAGGGGCACTGGGGGCAAGGCGGAGTACAGGAGGTTCCACATGAAAATAAGGATAAACTTTTTCACTTTGAGGGTGACAGAGCCCTGGAGCAGGATGCCCAGGGAATATGTGGAGTCTCCTGCTCTAGTGACTTTCAAGACCCACCTGAAGGCATTCCTGTGTGACCTCTAGGTGATCCTGCTCTGGTGGCAGGGTTCAACTGGATGATCTTTTGAGGTCCCTTCCAGTCCTTAATGTTCTGTGATTTAACTGCAGCTTTGGTGCACACAGTCACTGAGCCTATCTATTGTGGTCACTTATTTTTAACCATTCTGGTCCAAAAAAATGGGACCACGAATGTATTTCAAAGTCATCTTTATCCTTGCTTGCGTTAACACCCAATAATAAAATTGTTTCTTTTTTCTTCAAAGCGGCAGCAAGATCAATGTGGTCAGGTTAGTGACTTTTCCCAGTGCTCAGTCACACTGATTGTGTCCAGAACTATGCAGCTTTTGTATCTGTCACCTCTGTCACTGCAAAGAGACTTGCCAAGGCAGACAGATGAAAGCCTGGTTCTGCAAGCTAAACTCTATGGGCAGGTTCAGGCCTGACAACGTATTTTACAGTCACTCCATGTATTTTCTCCAGATTCTGATACAAGGTACACATAAAGATGACAAAAGCATTTACATGGTTTTCAACTCCTGATACTTCAGACATGAATATTCTGACCAAATATAAGGCCCTGGACAACCTTTGGTGCTTATGGATTCTTTGTTCCTGCTCTGAGCTTCTCGACTGCTATTTTTGGCCTTTCTCTCTGTTGGCTATATGAAAGAGGCTTTCTATGAATGAAGAATTGTTACTAGAGATCAGATGAAGAAATACAAGATCTTTTGTATTGCCTGGATGTAGTTCATGCCTTACCAGAAAAATAAAGCCTTTTAATGCAATTGCCAACCATTTGAAGAAGCAGGGCAGGGATTTGCCACTTTTATTCCAGCACTGAACACAAATTAAAGTTCCGGAATCCCTCACTAGCACAAGGACAAGCCAACAAACATCTGAATGAAAGATGGTAGCAGACTGAACTCCCTGATTCAGCCCACTCTGTCAGGGGCTGGTGTTTGTCAGAGATAGTCTGATTCTTACTGAGGCATTTCACCAGGCAAAAGCATGAGCTAACAGAGAGAAACGGCAGAGAGAGGCTTTTTGCAGGGAAATCCTTGTGCCAGCTAGGTTTAGCCTGAAGCTGTAGGCTGATATTTTCACTTGTATGGACTTGTGATGAGATTCTGAGATTGCCTGCTACAGAAATGGGACAGGCTTTGAACAGGATGATGCTTTAAAAGAGCTTGCTGCATCACAGCAAGGTGTTTACACCACCCAGCTTTGGGCACCAAAATAGCCAGTTAATGACAGAAGAGCACATATGGCTCTCCACATCATGCATTTTTTTCAAGCAGAAAATGAAGCATGGTGAAAACAAAAGTGAAGGTAAAAGGCTTGTGCTTACAATGCCTACCTCCACCTCCTCATGCTTTTGTATGCTGTTGCCTCAGGTTGTACATGCTTCAAGGAAGAGATTTTTGCCTTCCTCTGAGGGGTGACGTATTCCTGCACCAGATGGTGAAGTATTACAGACCAGTGACATAATCATTTGCAGTGCTGTTAAGTCAAGGCAGTTGTCTCTAGATATTTATATGCTAAAAAAAAAAAAAAGGTAAAAAAAAGGAAGATTTGTGAGAGGAATGTGGGCTTGGCCCCTCCATCATGGTCACTGAAACTGATATAAATCAAATACATGAAGTAATTAAGAAAAGAACATTTTCTAAAAGGGAGATATATGATGATCAACCTCATGAAAACAAGCTTCAAGCTGTGGTGCTTCAGCTGGTGTTACTGGATATAGAGCTCCTGAAAGCTCCAGACTGACAGAAAGTGCCTGCCAGCTACCTCTGCAGCCTTTTGCCACTCTGCTGCCCACAGGAGGAGGAGGAGGAGGATTTAGCATGCATGCAAGAGGGTACAGCTCTGCTTGTGTGTAGGGCTCCTGGTAGATGGTTCTGGACTAGGGCACTACATCTGCTGAGACCAAGATCTGTGGATTCAGGAGATCTGGCTGTGTACCTGTTTCAAGAGGCTGCCACATACCCCCTGTGACCAGCAACCACTGTAAACCTGGCTGTGGTATGGTTCTTGCATCCCTTGTGGCAACACAGGAGCTAATGGCTGGAAGCTGATGCTTCACAGCAGAAACGTTGCAGATTTCCAACAACAGGCATAGTTCTGGTGGGGCCAGTTTCCACCAGTTTTGATGTGTAGAGTTCACCATCGTGGGGAGTCTTGAGATCATAGAATCACCTGGGTTGGAAGGGACCTCTAAAGGTCATCTAGTCCAACTCCCCTGCAGTGAGCAGGGACATCCTCTGCTAGATCAGGTTGTCCAGAGCTCTGTTGAGCCTCACCTTGAATCACCTCCAAGGATGGGCCCTCAACCACCTCTCTGGGCAACTTGGTCCAGCACTCAACCACCCTCATGGTAAAGCACTTGTTCCTAACATTCAGTCTAAATCTACTCTTCTCTAATTTCAAACCATTACCCCTCCTTCTTAGCACTGCAGACCTTCCTAAACGTTCCCTCTCCAGACTAATCAAGTGTTGTGCAGCTTATTTTGATGGGATCTATTTTCATTCAGTCACAGGTTAAACTGGACATCACCAATGTGGTGCCCTCTGTTGTTTCGTGTTTGCACAGGGCCCGACTGGGATGTTCTAAGAGTATATTTCAAAAGTCACAACTCCCCTGAGAGCACCAACTGGCCACCTGCCAAGAGAAGGGTAGCTGCATTTCAGAGTTAAGTCACACCACACAGCCCAGAAGAAAAACAATGTCTGTGCTTTAGTGTGAGGTCTGAGCACCTGGGGTGATGACATTCAGGAAGCAAAATGCCAGTTCCAGCTCAAAACAGAGCTTCGTGAAAGACAGAAAGAAAGAAAAAGAAATCACTGCATATGCAACTGAAAGGAAAGTGATAGGCAGTCAAGTGGCGAGCACAGGGGGACTGTGCATTCCCAATTAGCAGGTGAAGCTAAGCAAATGAGCAAGTGTTTTCCTAAATGGGGTGTTTGCTGAGAGCAGATGAACAGCCCAGATATTCTGCTTTTCTATCGAGCTCTGCTACCTCGTTACAGAAAATACAAGAAAAGAGGATGAATTTTATGCCTGCCTATCTCCCTTCCACCTGAGAACTGGCTCTTGCTGAGTGAGGAAGCAGATCTTATTTTCACACAGGCAAGTGTACATTTACCTCTTTTCTGCTAGACTCTTCTTATAATCACTGCTGATTTGAGAAGCCTCAAACACCAAATCATACACTGTGTATTTGCAATAAAATGCTGCCTCCCAGAGGTGACCATGTCCTTCTTGAAGAGCTGGTTACCTGCCAGTGTTTCTGGTTTCTGTTCTTTTCCAAAGAAAAGCTTGGAGATCAGATACTTGCAGCTAAAATTGTCTTTCTAGCTGTGTTAAGGCTGCAAAGCCAGGAAATTCAAGGATTAAGGTTCTATGGTTCCAGCTTTAGTTCTACCCACTTCCATCAGCCTTATCTTTAAATCTCCAAGTCCAGGACGACCCAGTGTTTTACTTCCAAATGAACTCTAAATAGTTTGCTGATAAAATGGACTCTTTTGTGGAATGAATCAGGATTAGATACTGAAACCAGCTGGCTTTTATGTGTGTCCCCCTCCAACAAAAGAGTAGATAAAGAAAAAGCAGAGTACAGGTTGCTGGCTGAACTTATGGTTAAGGAGCTGGAGTATACACAATAATTACACGTTTCTTTCTCATTTTCTGTACAGTCAGCCTGGTACCTTGGGGTCTGATTTGCACAGGAGCTGAATGCCTGCACTGTGTGGTGTAAGCATTCTGAAAAAATGAGCTACATCAGGTCTGTGGGAGGTAGCACTGTGGCAGAAAGCCCAAGGAGGTAAGCAGGGGTTTGCAGCAGGACTTGGAGGCTGTGTCTTCAGCCCTGCTGCATCATTCATCCCACTGCCTCTCAGACCACAGGTACCACTCTCACTGCAGGAGAAACTTTCAGAGAAAGGAAAGGAAGACACATAAACCAGGCTGTTGTGGTTTTCACTGAAGTGCAAGCAGCAAACTAGCTGCAGAACAGCCAAAGCAGCATCTGCTTTTCCATGAGTTGATTCTGTGTTGGGAGCAGACTGCCTTTCCTTCAAACGTTTTGTGCAGTTCTTGCCTCTCCAGTATAAAAAAAGATGTCACTAAACTGGGAAAAAGTTCACAGATGGATTAGAAAGGATGACTGAAAGCGTGGAGCAGCTTCTGCATAAGGAACAAACAAGCAAGCTACAATTCCCCAGTCTGCAAAAGAGATACTGCAAAGGAAGGACTCTGAAATCCTGAGCCTGCTGGGGAAACTGACTAGGAATCAATTTCCCAGTTCCACCCTAAAAACTGCAAGGAAGGTTCAAGGTGGGAATTAAAGGGCAGGCTAGCATGACTGATACTCTTGTGGGTGTTTATTACAGAGCACCTGATCCTTAGGGGTCAGTACTGGGACCAGTACTATTCAATATATACATCAGTGACATGGATGAGGGCAGAGAGTGCACTGTCAGCAAGTTTGCTGATGGCACCAAACTGGGAGCAGTGTCTGACACAGGAGGGTTGTGCTGTCATTCAGCCAGACTGAGACAGGCTGAGAGCTGGGCAGGGAGAAATTGAATGAAATTCAACAAGGGTAAGGTTAGAGTCTTGCACCTGGGAAGAACAAACCCATGGAGCAGGAGAGGTTGTGGACTGACCTGCTGGAGAGCAGTGAAGGGGAAAAGGACCTGAGGGTCCTAGTGGATGGAAGGTTGACCATGAGCCAGAAATGTGCTCTTGTGGCCAAGAAGGCCAAGGGCATCCTGGGCTGTATTAGAAGGGATATATGGTCAGTAGGTTGAGAGAGGTTCTCCTCCCCCCTCTACTGTGCCCTGCAGAGGCTGCATCTGGAGTATTGTGTCCAGTTCTGGGCCTCTCAGTTCAGGAAGGACCTCAGGGAACTGCTTGAAAGAGACCAGAACAGAGACACAAAAATTATTAGAGAAGTGGAACATCTTCCTTACAAGGAGAGACTGAGGGAGCTGGGGCTCTTTAGCTTGGAGAGGAGGAGACTAAGAGCAGACCTCATTCATGTTGATAAAGAGGTAAAGGGTGAGTGCCAAGAGGATGGAGCCAGGCTCTGCTGAGTGATGCCCAATGATACGACAAGGGACACGGGGTGGATGTTGAGGCATAGAAAGTTCCATGGAAACCTGAGGAAGAATTTTTTCACTGCAAGGGTGACAGAACACTGGAACAGGCTGCCCAGGGAGGTTGTAGAGTCTCCCTCTCTGGAGATATTCAAGACCTGCCTGGGTGTGTTCCTTTGTGATCTGGTATAGGTGCTCCTGCTCTGGCAGGGGAGTTGGACTGAATCATCCTTTGAGGTCCCTAACATTCTGTGACTCTGATTCTGCAAAGTTCAAAACAAAGGGGAAGTATCATATACATCCTGTTCTAGTGTGCTTTTCTAGGAAGCCACTGTTGGCCCCTGTGAGAGCGAGGACTCAGGGTCTGAGAGGCCTATGGTCTACTCCTGGATGGCTATTCCAGTAAGCATCACATGCTGTATGAATTTTGTTTCCCACATCTTTTAGGTAAAAGCCTAAAAGATTCTTTTTTGGAAATGTTATTTTGAGTCAGTGACTCATATCAAGTGGCAGTTCAGCAGCAGCTGTTGTCCTCTTATTCTTTCTTTCCACATTTCAAGTCTCAGAGACTTCATGTAGCATCTCCCCCTATCAAAGGGGCACAAACAGGAAATCACACCAAAAAAGTCTGAGAGCTGATTTGCTCTGCCTAGACCCTCGCTGTGTTTATTGGGGTCTTCTGCCAAGCTGTTGCACTCTGGCCAGCTAGGGAGATGATTCTGTTGGTGTTCTCAGGAATAGAATTAAGATTCAAAACAGAGCCAAGCGCCAAATAACTCTATTTGCCTGCCAACAAACACACAATCATAAAGGAGAGGGAGAGAGAGGGGGGAAAAAAAAAAAGAGAAAGGAAGAAAAGTTCAGGTGCAATAGCTACCACCACCATGGACCTTCAGTGTCCCAAAGGCTGATTCCTTTTCCAGCTCGGTGGGGGAACGTTCCCTCCAAAGCTGATAGTCTCTCTCCTTTTATCTGGCTGCCTTGTTGTATATTCATGTAACCACTTAGCATACTACAAGAACAGTTTTGCTTAGTCACACCTACCACCTGGTGGTGATATGCATGATCAGTATCATCACTGGGAGGTCTTAAGGGGTCTTCGAATCCCTCCGTCTCCAAGGGGTTAGATCTGGTTTCTCGTAATTGGCTCTATGTTCAGGAAACAGGAAGCACCCAGTCCTGTGGTTGGAGAACAGAAAACTTGCCACCTCACTGCCTAGTTGAAACTAGTTCTGTGGTAATGATGATGCTGTCAGTTGGTGGTCTGTGCATCAACTCGAGACAAAAATCAGGAACCAGTCCACTCTCTTACATCCACCCCATGGATCAATGTTGCTGCCTTGTAGGAGGTTGCTGGGTACATCACAGCGTGGTAATTCTTCCTGTCCTATATTGTTATGGAATTGTAAAGGTGGGGAGCTTAGAGCATTCCTAAAAAACTTCACAGGATCATGTACTCTGGGTAACCCACATTTCTTTGCTTAAGATAGGTTTTTAGAAGTAAAAGTGATTACATATACATATCTCCTGGACCAAAGCTCTCAGTATTTCCAGATGCCAAAGTTCTCATCTATTAGCCCTAATTCCAGCAGACCAATTAATTACCTCATGACAATGGAAAAGGGAGGAGTCCCTTGATTTTGTGGCTTCCTGATAGAAAGTTGGATAAAGCTTTTTTCAATTGTGACCATCTCCACATCGTTAAGTAAAAATTGGATTTGTGAGTCCCAGTTCCCGAGGAAATGTGGATACACCAGGGAACAAAAAAGTCCAGGGATACAGAGGCTTCATAATAATCAGGAAACAATACTGGGTTAAAGTTAGGATCAAAGGGATATGAAAAACAGGTCTAGCTGCTATGCACCTCCTCAAAAACATTATTACCAGTCACATCCCCTGTCTGGCTCCCTTTACTATAAGAAAAATCTGGGCCACACCAATATTCCTCCCTCTGGTGTAGTTAGATTCCAGGGGGTTCTGTGATGGGACAATTACTCTGGCCAAGGTCTGCCCCTGTCATGTTGCAAATATTCAGATGACTGGGATGCCAGATGGTGTTGACTCCCTGAGGGAGACTTGAGGATTGCCAGTCCAAGCGATGTGTCTGCTTACCGACTCAGTGATACCAAGCGCCCTCCTGATGATCAGGAACCAAAAGCTTGTTTTTTGTACAGTTCAAAGACACAGCAGGGGTCTTCAAATCCCTCTGTCTCCTAGGGGCGAGATCTGATTTCTCATAATTGGCTCCATGTTCAGGCAACAGGAAGCGCCTAGTCCTGCGGCTGGAGAACAGGAAATCTTCCACCTTGCAGCTATGTGGTCATGGTGGTGGTGTCAGTCGGTGGTCTATGCATCAACTCAAGACAAAAATCAGGAACCAGTCCACTCTCTAACACCAGATACCCCCATCAGCAGAATCTGCAAGTCCTTCAGCAGTGATAAATCTTAGCGCCAAACAGACAGTCACCAGATTGCTTAGGCCAGAAAAGGCCTTTGAGATCATCAAGTCCAACCACTAGCCCAGCACTGCCAAGTCCAGTGCTAAACCATGTCCCTCAGAAAGACATCTACACAGCTTTTCAATACTTCCAGGAATGGGAACTCCACACTACCCTGGGCAGTCTGTTCCAGGTCTTGACAACTCTTGCAGTGAAGAAATTATTCCTCACATCCAAACTAAGCTTCCCCTGGTACAACTTGAGGCTGTTTCCTCCCATCCTGTCACTTGTTATCAGACAGATGAGACCAACCCCCACCTGGCTCCAACCTCTTTTCAGAGAGTTCTAGAGAACAAGAAGGTCTCCCCTCAACCTCCTTTTCTCCAAGCTTAACAACCCTAGTTCCCTCAGTTCCCTATGAAGTCCTTCATAGGATTTGTTCTCCAGACCCTTCACCAGCTTTGCCGCCCTTCTCTGGACATGCTCTAGCACCTCAATGTCCTTCTTGTAGTGACGGTCCCCAAACTGAACCCAGTATTTGAGATGTGGCCTCAACAGTGCCAAGTACAGGGGGACAATCACTTCTGCAGTGACTTTTGTACTGTTAACCAAATCAAGAACAGCACAGGAACAATTTTCCCTAAGACAACATTGCTTGATCCTGTTCCTTGACATAGAGACGGAGGAAAGAGCAAAGGAAATCATTACAGGTAAGAGAGACTTGCAGTTTCTAGTTCTGAAGTTGAGAAATGTCAGAATACACATTTCAGACCTTACAAACACCCTCTACAAGAACAGCCTTTTCAGCAAACAGCCTCCAGCTATTAAGACAGATGTCTTCCATCAAGTTTGTTGACAAACAGTTAGTGCAAAGAGTGCCATAGGTTCATGCTTATAATATCCTTACTGCTTCACTGCTGTGACCTCCATGCCTTTCTCTGAAATACCTGAGAACTGGAATGGGTTTTGCTGTCTGCAGAAATCTGTGCTATTTTTAGCTTTTCAGATCAAGATCACAGTGAGATCTGACCTCATCCTGATCAAGTTTGACAGGTAATTGCTATCCAGAATCAATGGTGTCCAGTATGGAATAGAGCAACAGGTCTATCACGGTTTGCACTCCAGCCAGCACCGTTACTGACAGCTTTACAGTCAGGCCTAATCAGAATGATCTCGTGATAGCCACCACCTTCAGGACTTTGGCACTTCCATGGTGTCGAGAGCATAGTGGCCTTGCCAAGGTAAAACACAAAGAAGCCTGATGCAGTTATGGTGAAGAGTGAAACTCTTACTGCAGATTCCCTTACCTGACTCAGTCATTTCCACTGTCGTATTTCACAAACAGCTTACAGAGCCCAAACCAGTATCTTACCAATCCTCACATGTGAACTCTGAAGTTGACACTCATGTCTTCTCTCAAGAGACTTCATATGAGCTTAAGCCTAACAGAGTCATGTTAAACCTCATGATTTCCCCATCCAAGTTGCATTCACCACTCAACATCTTCTGCCACACCACTAGTTACATATCAAATGCCCTCATCACTTATGCCCATAAATCTCAGGTGAGGTGTCCCCATCTCAGCAGCAGGCTGCATCTTCTTGGTCAGTGCCAGGCTCTTCTTGCTGTCCATGCAACCTAATTCCTCTGAGGTACCAAATCCACTGAAGATGTTTCCTGGCATCATCACATGAAAATACACAGTTAAGATTAGCTCACCCCAGAGCTATAATTGAAGAGAGAAAGACTTTTTTTTTTTTTTGTTCCAGCAAAGTTTAAGCTTTGCATTTCACCTAAAATTGCGTCAAACTTTATCTCCAAAATTGAGACACGCTTGGTAGCAGTCAGTAGGAAGGAAAGGTTGGCTCCTGTCTCTGGAACAGGGACAGTTGTGTAATCTTCAAGGGTTGGGTGGCAAAGTGTGTAGGAGAGACAGATGCCTGCAGCTTCTTTTCCCAGTCTGGCTAGTTCTGCACAGATCAGGACACAAAAATCACACTACAACTAGATTCAGAGGCTACTTCTTTACTTAAAACAATGTAGGTGGCCTAAACAGCCTGAAAATCTCGGAGGGGTTGTTCCAGTCACAGTGGGATATACAGTGCCTTCTGGAGGCTCCTCAACCCCCTTCCATTCATGTCACAGGCAGAGAAAATACAAGGCAAAAAGCCATCAGTCTCTGCAGAGTGTGGTTTCACACACACCCTTCATAATGCTATGCTCTGCAGCCTGCCTGGTGAGAAGGAGCTCAGAAACTTCCTTCATGTAAAGGTACAAAGCTTATAGCTTGATCTTCTAAACCTCATGAGAAAGGCACCTCATGAGAAAAGATAAAATCCTTTTGCCTCTGTTTCCACAGAACAGGATCACTTCCAAACATGGCAATCATCTTTGTCTCTTGGAAAAATCAGACATTCAGCTTCCAGAAGGATCACAGGGCTAAATGGGGCTACAGCTATCAGGCAGCAAATTCTGCCATGCTGCACTACCAGCACAGGACATCTTGTCACCACTGCCTCTGGTGGCACTGTTGATGGGTAGGGCAGACCTCATTTTGGAGAAGGCCTCCTTCCCCATGCCTGGCAATGTAAGGAAAGGTGAGGGGCAAGGAAGGCAGATGAGAAGAAGCTATACCCAAACTGAAGGTAGAGATGGAAGTGTCCCATTTTCTCCCCAGCTTTTTTCCCTTCCAGATCTGGCCAGGTGAGAACAGACACAAGTGGAGGGCTACAGACCTAGACAGTTGTATACTATAGGGATCAGCCTCGTATTTCCCCTGCCTCCACAATTTTACTTAAAAGAGGAGCACACAACCACCATACAGGCTCCAAATGTACTCAGACCTTCATTCTCCGCTTCAGTTCCTGCCACCAGGAGAAGAGCTGCAAGTCCTTGGTGGCTTCAATGGCACAGGGCAGGAGAAGCCCTGGAGAGAGGCGAGGCAGCCCCTTGACCACCCGCAGGAACTTGGGCTGGGACAGGAGAGTTGCCTAGGGGAAATGACCCATTCTGATGTGATCCCACAGGAAATGCACTCCAAGTGTGACAGTGCCTGCCTATCACTGGAGAAACACCGCCGCTTCCCTTTTCCTGGGCTTGGTTTGTTAACCCCACAAGCAGCTGATAGGAAAGATGTGTGTGTAAGCAGCAGAGTGTGAGGAATTTAAGTGAAAACACTGCTTAATGAAAGGCTATTCTAGATCACCCTAGGACAGCAGTTAAACCATCAGCTACAGCAGTGATACACTGGAGCGTGCAAAAGCTGTAATTGTCTCATAACAGATCCTAATTTGGGCCAACTGCCTTCACTGCCAGCAAAGAACATCCCCATGAGTTTCCATCTGGGAAGGCTTTAGTCAAATACACCCATCAGCAGGGATGAACATGGGCCTGCTCCTACGAGGATCTGCAGGTCATCACCACTGCTGTCCAGTTAGTTGCATGATCAGGCAAAAAGTGAGAGAGTTTTCCTGGTTAGTTAGGTAAAAAGGTTGACTTGATCATCTGATATATGCAAATTTTTTTTTCTGTTTGCATTTTACTGTTTTTTTTTTAGCTATGTCACCCCTCTTAGTGCTTGATTCTTTGCCTAACCTTGAGACACCAGAACAGCAGTGGTGTGAGGGTAGAGCCATAATTCATCTAGTGGCAGGCCACAAAAACTGTTTTAATGGCCCTCATAAATTCTTGGAGAGACGGACTCTGCATTCTCTTCTCCTTTTGATGATGGTCCAAAATGAGTAACATATGGACCTCTCTCTCTTCTAGATCAGCAAAGATTATCAGAATAAAGGGATAAATACTCCACCATTCTCTCCTCTCCAGAAACCAACAGCTTTGAATATTCCACATCACCAACTTCTTCTATTTCCTATGCAAAGAATTTACTTATTTAAAGAAAGAATATAAATATCCTCACAGATCCTGTTTATGACATTCCTTATCAGAGACAGATGGCAGATACATGCAGAAAGGATGGGAGCAGACCTCTAAGCAGAGGCTTTCTCAGAGTGCCTTGACCTTGAGTTGTTGCTCAACTCACACTGTATCATCTGCAGACCCATAACAGCACCATCCCTGCAAGAAACCAGAACTGCAGCTCAAATCTCCCAGTACAAATAGATGGTTTTCCTGCATTCAAGCCTGTGAACTGAGAGCCAAAGTTGAGTCCACTGACAACTGAAACTACAGCAAAGACCAACCTGAAGCCAAAAGGCTAGACCTGAAAGCCCTCAGATTAAAGTTTGGCCATGCACACTTCTAAATGACATAAATCTAAAACAAATGACCTGTGCAAACATAGCTAGGCTTTCCTCTCCTGCAGAAGGCCTCAAGGCAGCCTCTCTAATCTATTTCCACTGCAGCTTCTCTGAAGAGAGGTATGTCTTCATTGAGCAACAGAGAGAACATTAAGTGCTTGACAAACGGTAATAGTGGGTAATGTGGCCGTGCCCCATTAACATGTTCAGAAACTGATGGCAGAGACACTGCAGATGAGTGGAAAGAGAGGCCCCTTGGAAGCTTTTTCTTTAATGTAATCACAGCTGCAGGGCAAGGTTAATGAAGGTACAGCTCCCCTGGGAAGCATCAGGGATAGACTGGCTATGGTTCAGGTAGTAGTCATGCTCCGTTCCCCGTTAGGTCCCCTCTGCCCCAAGGGAATGGTGAAAGCACCAGACTGGCACCCACCTCCTCCAGGATCCTCCCTCCTACAATTCCTGGGTGACATGGAGCAAAGCAGTAGTGGGAGGGGATGTACATGTGTGTACTCATTACTCATTCAACCCTTATCTCCTTTCCAGACGGGAGTGCTGGAAGGGTAAATCCATGACAATTTATGGTGCATTTCTGTATGTGGGTAGCAGGAGCCCTAGAATGGCACAAAGGAAGAGGATCCTCATGGAACAGGCAGCCACCAGAAATTGTGAGAGGATGAAGAGGGGTTTTCCTGTGACAGATAACACTGGTAAATCTTGACTTGTAGTTAGAGTTTTTAAAATGTGAGTTATTTCCCTGTAAAAGCTACACTGCTGCAATGAGAGGTGAGAGAGGTGTTCAGCCCAGGAGAAGGCTGCACTGCACAACCAACCACAGGGTTTTTCTGCCATCACGGTGCAGGGAAACCTTCAGCCTCCCACCTACCCACTAAAGCTCTGCCAGTGCTCCTTCACGCTCCCTTGCAAACCTGCTAGTGCACTCACTTGCCCTTTGTCCCCAGCTCCACTGCAGTATCTTTGCCAGACCCTGCAGGTCCAGCTCAGGACCCCTAGCCCCCAGCCCCCTAGCCTGGCTGTCTGAGACCCACTGGGTTTTATCAACATACTCACAACAGGCAATAAGCAAAACAAAGTTGCTGGCTGTCCTGTCACAGGCAGGAACCCATGCTGCCATCTTTCCAATGTCAATATTTAGTGACTACTGTCCGCCTGGAGAGCAGATCTCTTAGAACAAGGTAGGGACTGCAAGGGCTATGCTTTAACTTTTCCTAAAGTGCTTTTCTCTGGATCCAGCTAAAGTCAGAAGTAGGAAAGGAAGGTGTGCAAGTCCACCTGCCCAGGAGGCTTGAGAGGAGCTACAACTTTTCCTCCCACAAGAGGAAGCAAAGCCATATGCTAACATGGTCAACAGGTGTAATTCTCAGGAGTCTCACACTGCCCACAGAACTGGCATTCAAAATTACACAGTCAGACTGCAAGCATCTTCTGGAGACCCTTTTTGAAGCATTCAAAACGCCAGAGGACAGTTGGGAAGCCAGCAAGTGAATAAAAAGCAAAGGGAAGGAGATGGGCAGCACAGCCAGCCTCTCTGATGAGGTACAAAGGGAAAACCAGTCAGTGGAGTGTGGCTAGCTGATGGTGATGATAGAGTATGGGAGTGTATGTGCTCCGGGGTGAGAGACAATGGCTAGGATTACCTGTGGACTCTTTATCAAGCAGATCTGTGTTTAAGAAAGGCAGAGGATGTGCTTTTCACATACAGTCAGCTCCCATGCATCATCTCAGAAGCACCCACGAGGCATGTTTTGATTCCCTTAGTTATATCACCAAAGCAGCGTTCACCAAGGTAACTTTCATGGCACACTTAGAGTGACCAAAAGCTGCCTTTCTCACAGAAGATGAAATCAAGCCCAAGACCTGGCTGGCATTGCACAACCTGTCACAAGGAAACAGGGACAGGAGGCCTCCCCAGAGCTGTACGTGTGCAGCAGGGTGTGATGGCATGTCTCCCTTCCCTGGGCAGAGGGACCAGAGATAACCCCAGGCACTGCTCCAGCAGCTTGCACCTTACCCCATCACAGGGATTCCTTTGCAATCAGCACAGCATTTGGCTGGAAACATCATCTAAAACCTTTGATCCCTCCATTCTTCACCTAGGGGCAGCAGACAAATGAGATGGCTTCTTCTGATAGCAGAAAGGAATTTGCTGTTTCTTTCAAGACAATCAGAAATTCATTAATAGAGTTGTCCAAGTCCCAGTTTCATCACCTCCACTCCCCTCCCTCAACCTACATAATCACTGGATCATTACAAATGCTACTTTAATTGATAAGTTATGTTTCATTCAATTTGGCCTTGAAAGCCGATTTTGAAATCAAAATCATCTTTGTTTCAACATTTATTTTAGAAGTGACAACATTTTGACTTCCCCAATTTGTTGCTTTACTAGGTCTTGCTAACTGTTTAGTTTTCTTTGGTAAAGAACAATCTATCACAAAAAAAGACCCAACAACCCAAACATCTTATTTTTCATTGTCTATTTTCTGATGACAGACTGAAGGTCACAGTTCCTAGGTTTGGCTCTTTGAATAGAAATCAATATCCATAATATCAAAATCAACAGTGACTGATCAGTAGCGTGGCAATGGTCACCATTTACATGAGTTGTCTCACAGAAGCACTGTCCAGGCCAGGACTATGGATGGAGACAGTCACTAATATCATGGAGGATGTGTAAGTGCTCTACCAAGGTCTGCAGACCATGCACATTCATCGCTATAGATGGTGTTAGCAAGGACATGGGAATCCCTCCAAAGCCCCTCAGAAACTGGAAGCACAATGGAATAGGAATAGGAATAGGAATCATGTTGAGCAAATCCAGATCTTCTCTGGGAGGTAGGATCCAAAGAAGTGCAGAGAGGAACATGAAGGACAAGTAAACATATAGAAGGAACAAGTATGCTCTGAGTGTGGGAAAATAGCTTCTAACTGCACTTTGCCTTATCTAGAGCTGTCTTTTATGACAGAAGACTGACATTCAACTGAAGTCTGTGCTGGCTACCTATAAAACCCTCAGCAGCTGCCAGTGCTTCAAGAAGAGCTTCAGTCCTCACAAGTGCAGTGCTGGCTGAGTTCACCTGAATTTGTCCACTCCTCATCACTGCATTGCCAAAAAGGTACAGGCAACCTGGAAGGTACTAAGATATGATTGTAGAACCAAGAAGACTTGAATCACAAGGAAGACTAAATGGGTGAAAGTCCCTTAAGCCAGACCAGAAAAATCTTGTGTGAGGACTGATTTATATCTGAGAAGTATCTGATAATAAAGACAGCAGAGAAAAGGACACAATCTCTGTGTAACAGAGTGTTACAACACCTGGAATTGGTGAGAAGGAGGCTAAAAGGCACTGAACTGGAAGCAGTGTGTGGGAGCAGACTCTCTGGCCAGAGAATTGGGGTTGAGAATCAGTGAGCCCACAGCTGAAACCAGAATTCCTCTTCCAAATCAAAGTGAGACAAAACACTGAGAGGCCCCACAAAAGCAGACATTCCTGAGAAACAATGTTCAGCAGTTCTGTCCCAAAGAATATATTCCTGGTCCAGACTTGCCATAAACCCTGGACTGTAAATGAAATTGTGTGGTGTTTACTCACATGATGTGGATCCACAGCAACTGCAGGTCTGCCTTGTGGACAAACCACTGCTTCAATGGTTTGATTTGGTAAAGCCAGATGACTTTAAACCTTTAGGATTCGGTGACATCTTACCATGAATTGAGGATGGTGACTATTGCATAAATTCAACAGAAATGCGCCTGGTTGTATTTTTTGCCTGCATTTTACTGCTCAGCAATTAGCAGCTAGTAGTTACAGAGGTTAGCAGTTAACTGTAATAGTAATCTTCTTTCTTTTTTTTTTTTTTTTTTGTAACTAGCTCTTGATGTTTTACATTATATTGTGGGAACTGCTTACACTGAAATACTCCGAAGGAAATAATAATTGCATAACACATATGACTAAATGGCACATGCCTGAGCTAAATCTGAACATTGGCTACAGAAGCATTGTGACTTTTAGACATCTGTTGGTTTGGGGTTTGCTGCGAACACTCTACAGAGCATCCTCATATGCAACATAAGAGAAAACAGGGTTTTTTTTCATTGCTGCATCATAGAATCATAGAATTATTTTGGCTGGAAAAGGCCTCTAAGATCATTGAGTTCAACAATCAACCCAACACCATCATGGCTGTTAAACCATGTCCCAAAGTGCCATGGCCACACATATATTGAACACCTCCAGGGATGGTGACTTCACCACCTCCCTGGGCAGCCTGTTCCAATGCCTGACCACTCTTGCAGCAAAGAAATTTGTCCTAATATCCAACCTAAACCTCCCCTGGCACAATTTTAGGCCATTTCCTCTCACTCTATTACCTGATATTAGGGAGAAGAGACTAACCTCCACCTCACTCCAACCTCCTTCCAGGAAGTTGTAAAGAGCAATTGACATCTCTCCTCAGCCCCCTGTTCTCCAGACTAAACAACCCCAGGACCCTCAGCTGCTCCTCATAAGACTTTTTCTCTGGACCTTCCATCAGCTTTGTTGCCCTTCTGTGGACACCTTCCAGGACCTCAATGTCTTTCTTCTAGTGAGAAGCCCAAAAGTGAACAGAAGCTGTTCTTGGTTCTGCACACAGGTCTCTGCAGAGCAGTGTATGTCCTCAGGAGTAACTCCAGGTTTCACAGAGCTCTTTCAGGAGCAGTGCACTTCTTGCTGACAGACTTCTTGTAGATGACAATACTGTTCAAGTAATTCTTGATGTTTTGTTGCTCATTTTGGACACCTGCCAATCATTGTTCCCAGCTGCAAAATCTCTGTGGTCCCTTCTGCCTACCAGAAACTAGGACATATAGATAGAACTCGAGCCTGAGTAAATTTCCTACGTGCTTTTCTCCTACACACGCAGACAGCTTCTCTTTGCTAAGCCCCAGGTGGGTTCCTAAAGATTGAAGACAATTCCTGTGGTACTTTGTCTGCTAGAGGTACCAGCTTCACTTTTGCTGACAGGACAGGAGCTAGTGGTGTGTTCTGTGCCACATTCTTGATCCTAACAGCAATTTCCCCTATCATCAAGAGTGTCTGCATATGGAATAGGTGTCATGCAGTGATCTGTCACCATATTAGCATGTCCAGCATGAACTGGGCAGCATCCTTTTCTCCAGCTCAGTTCCCTCTCTCTTTACTGAGTACAAGTAGCTAATCAGTCACTCAGGAGGATGTAGTATTTTCCCAACAACATGCTGCAAAGATGCTAAGGTTACCAACCTTCCTAAATTTTTAACTTTGTTTTATTCTCTCACTATCTCTGATCCCTCTTTTTGCTCCCGGACTTTTTTTTTCTGACCTTTCCTTTCCCCCCTGAACTCTAACAGAAGCAGATTATACCCTAATGAACTCTAATGGGAGCAGATTATACACAAGCCCCATTCTGTAGTGTCTTTTTGGTATGGTTTTGGCATACCAAGACACCTGGTGCCAGGGACATTTGTTCTGCCCTGGAATTGAGTCAGCACTCTGGAGAACCATTGTTAAGACTGCAGAGCTGCACATGATGTTCCCCCCTATGAAACACAAACATGAAGAAAGGCACTCAGCATTGCCTAGTGCAGGAGTTTCTGCAGACAGAGGACACACAAACTGCCTGTGTCAGCAGACTGACAACACCTGCTTGATCTGTTTTTGTGGTCACAAGGACCATGTGCCACCCTACGTTTCACTGCCGGGTGCCCAGGGCACACCATACTTCAGCCAGAGTGCAAGGTCAGAGAGGGAGAAGCAGTATTCCCTTGTACTGCCTCCCTGTGGGGTAATGTTAATCACTGGGCTTTGTTGGTCCAGACCTCCCTAAAATACTCACTGTATTCACACAATGTGTGAACTTCCCCTCACTAAAATGAAGAATAATCCCCACCAAGCAATTTCAGTTACATACCATGTTAACTCCTAGCCTTGACCAGGCATGACTTGGAGACAGGTAAGTGGAAAGCCCTCTGCTGCTTCTTGACTCATCCACCTACATGAGTAACTCCTAGAACATCTTCTTTAATGCAGAAAAAGAGTAACAACATGAATGGGTTTAAAACTTACTCCGCAGGTACCTGAGCACTGGCATGGTCTATAGAGAGAATCTGTACAGTCTGTAATTCAGGTGCCTTCTCCCTGCATGGAAAATGTGTTCTGACACAAAATAAGTGTCTATCAGGCACCAAAAAATTCCCCAGCTATGGCACCTTTAGAGTTCACCAAGCAGAGCTTTGCTGCAAGAAGAGGCTTTGACAAGAGGTTGCTGTGATAAGAAGCTCAGTGGATGGTTTACCTCTTACAAGCATTTCTTGCTCACTGTCTCCCACATCCACTTCTGGACCAAGGGCCCTCCAGCAAGCAGCAGGTCTGTTGATGATTCTCAAAGTGAGCTAAGTGCTGCTTATGCTGCTGTTGTCTTTTTTCTCCTTTTCAACTGCTAGTCACAGAATCACAGAAACATTCAGGTTGGAAAAATCCCTCAGGATCACCAAGTCCAACGCAGAACCCTACTCTAGAAAGTTCACCCCTAAACCATATCCCATGCACCACACCCAAACAACCTTTAAACACTCTCCAGAGTTGGTGACTCCACCACCTCCCTGGGCAGCACATTCTAATGCCTGACCACTCTTTCTGTGAAATTTTTTTTCCTAATGTCCAGTCTAAACCTACCCAGTCATAGCTTGAGGCTATTCCCTCTTGTTCTATCACTAATTACCTGTGAGAAGAGACCAGCACCAGCCTCTTAAAAACCTCCTTTCAGGTAGTTGTAGAGAGCAAAGAGGTGGCCCTCAGCTTCATCTTTCCAAACTAAACAGCCCCAGCTCCTTCAGTTGCTCCTCATAAGATTTATTCTCGTAAGAACCCTTCACCAGCTTGTTGCCCTCTTCTGCACTCTACAGCCATCAGATTGCCAGAATTTACGAAACACATGAAAATATGAAATACAAAGGAGGAAATGAAAACTTCTAGAACCATGAGCTGAGCAGATGAAGGATATCTTCTCAGGGAAGACACCACCAAGTGGTGATGTATTGTATGCTCCATAGTAACGCACACCTGTCTCTTCTGTGCCATAAAGAAAAAAGCCACCTACCATCTGAAATCCCACCAACACAGTACACTGACAAGTTATCTTGGAACAAGGTGGTCTTAGGCAGTAGCAGCCAAAGTGAACACACTAGGAAGGCTCCTCCAAAAAATAGAAGCAGCACACACGAGGCTGATTGGACTCCAGAGGGCAGTACGGATGACAAGATGAAGCCAAGGGATGCTGTAGCTCCCAGCAGATCACAGTGACAGCGACAGCACAGCATCAGGAGATGCCCAGAGGCTAAACTAGTTGTTGAGGCTGCAGAAGTTTTCCTTTTCCTCTTGCCTGGATCGCCATTGGCTGGTGCTGGTGACTCAGCTGGCTCTGATGGTATATCTAGCAGCAGAGCTCCTGCATGGGCAGAGATAAGGACCTGAACTGCAGCTCTCTTGGGCCTGGAGAATGGATCTGAAGATGTTCCTCGGCTTTGCTGCATTTCTGCTGCACACTACCTTGAGTTTCCCCATTCAGGTGAGAGCAGTTCCATGCAGCCAGGCTCTGTCTTCTACCTGACCTGGGATGAAGCTGTGGAGACCCATTCTGATAAATTACGAAAAATATTAACAATATAACATACAGCAAATCTTGTAACTTAGTGCTTCCCTTTGGCCTTTGATGCTCTTGCTGCTGCATTTATGAGCTATGGAAGAATAATGCCTTTTACCTCTTGGTTTTTGCAGGACAACCATGAAAACAGCACAGCAAGTAAGTAGGATTTATCCTGTACTCTAAAGACAACTGTTAATTCTTGCCTGTGCACCATGCACTTTGTCGGGATGTGAGTGACTTGGCTCTGCAGCCTGTGAAAGCACTCTCAGGCCTCTTGGGTAAGGCCATGCTTCCTGATTTGTTCCTGGGCTGAGGACTGAGGTGTTTTACACATACTTTGGGGCATGATTTCTTAGGTTAATTGGGATGTGCTTGAACAGCCTTCAAAATAACATTTTAATAAGCCCTTCCCATTAAGTTGGGTGTTACAAAAGACTGCTACCCATTTGCCTCCTCAGTGCAGCAGTAAAAGGTGTCAGGAGGAAGCTTTGCTTTGTGCTGGGACAGAAAACAAGTTGCACAGGCTTAGCTGAACAGATTTTGTAGCTCCGGAAACGGAAAGAGGGAACTGCAGACCTCCAGACAAGATCTGTGGAAACATCTGGAAGTATACTTGAACCCCAACAAGAAACTGCCAGGTTGGGGTTGATGTGCTGTGGGTTGAAGAGGCCTTGGAAAAATTTGCTTGACTTAGTCAGAGGAAATAAACGGCTAATGAGAACTGACCATGTCATTTGTGGCATGGAAGCAAAGGGATGAAATAAAATCACAGTTCATTGTATCTGGAGCCAACTGAGTGACACGCTTGCTCAAGTTCAAGGTAGTTGCTGGGACTCACAAGTTGCAGGGTTGCTGGGACAAAGGGATGCAATGAGTTTTAATGTACCATTGTTAGTATTTTTTGTGCCTTTTGAGACAGCTCTCAGTATTTGCAGTACAGGGAGAACATGAACTGTGCCATTTTGAAAGCTGTACCATGCCATATATTCATCTGATCAAGGGCATGGCAGATCCTTCTGTGCTCTCACCTGGCCTTTTTAAAGGGTTGCAGGCTTTATGTGCTTGGAACCTGGGGCTGAATGTCCACTGACTACTCAGTCAATCCAGTGCCTCTTGGATGCATGAATTCTGAATCCAGTCAACTCATACCAAAAACCTGCTTCCTTGCAGAGGTATTTTAAAAACCACGCATCTCTCTGGTGCAGCTGGTAGGAACTAACTGAGCTTCTCTACCATAAACCATCTGCACTGCACTGGACTTCCATTCTGTGTAACCAAAGAACAGTCTGGACACACAGACTGAAGCCTTCTTGGCTCAAAAGAAGTGATTCTGTTGCAGATTCTAGAAAGATTATGGCTAGGAGGAAGTCCTCTCAGTATGTCTGGGCAATAAAGCAGTGTGAAAAGGAAAAGGCACTGCAAGGTGTGACAGAGTTTGGCACATCTTCTCTTGGAAAAAAACCCAAAACTTAGAAATAAGAACTACTTGCTTAACTGTTCTATGTGTCAGTGACAAGAAAGAGTGCAATTAGTGGCAAGCTGGAACAGATTGCCAGAAAAGCTTGCAGTATATCCATCATGCATCAGAACAGGTCTAATTAACTGTAGTCAAAGAACAACACAGATAAAACTGTTTCTGTCTTAGGGAAAGCAAACAAGATGACCTCTGGAGGTTCCTTCCAACTTCTAAACTTCTATGATAATCGTTACAGTAAAGTTTCTGCTCAGAAAGTTACATATCAGACCAGACTTTCCACTTGTATGTATCTAGAAACCAACATTTGGTAGAAGTAAGAGACCTCACACTGAAAAGAGTCAATCTTAGGACTCAGAATGTTTTCAAACTGCTGAGGTTATTTACCCTATGTTAAATTAGGGCTTTAATCCCATTTTATAGCTTTACACTTTGACACTGTGAGATCAGAGAGGGCTGTAGAGCTGGTTTACCTGTACCCGCAGCAAGGATATCCAGGTTCCTTTGTCATTTTCCACACTGGAGCTGATAAAATGCTTTGCTGATTCTCAGACAGCAGATGACCAGGATTCTGTCCCTCAGCACCATCTACTGGGAGTGTTCAAAGCTGTTGCTATAAACATCAATTTAATTTCTGTGCCTATGCATTGGTTACTGCACCTGGCTCTCCTCCAGCCAAAGGGACCTGCCAAAAGAGTTCCCATGGCTGAGGGGACCTGCACATTGAATGCTGTGCGGCTGCATCAGAATCTAATTTGTCCCTTTTTCTTTTATTCTTCCTTGCTTTTTGCAGCAACAGAAGCCACTGAGGTAAGGACAGCTAATGCAGCTCTTTTGATCACTTTGGGGTTCAGCATTATCTAAATTGAGGTCAAGACTCCACCCTGTGCAGGAATGTCTTCTCAGTGTAACAAGGAGCAGTTTCCATCAATCTTCCATTTACTGCTCCACAGTGCCCACGCCCCAGGAAGCTTTTGCCTTCTCTGGGGTCATAGGCAAAACTTGCTTTTCATTTCTGTAACGCAAGGGAAGTGTGGCAATCTGCTCTGTACAGACATGGCTCCCACATCTGGATACCCACCTTCACAGCTCCCTAGAAGCAATACTGTCCTAGTTTTGCTGGGACAGAATCCCAGGCCAGTCATTGGCTGCATGCAGGCCACTGGCAGTTTGTAGTCAGCCAGGACAGGTGACTCAAGATGCTTCTTCGGTCTATCTCATCCCATAAACCTCACATTCAGTGAAGGGGGAAGTTTCCTGAGACCATCCTGGCCGTGCTCGCGTTCCTTCTCCTGAGGACTGCCTTCCCATCTAGCATGGCTGATGTACCTTTGCAGGGCTGAGTACAACTTTTATACACTGGCATTGATGTTAGCTTTGCTGTTTCATTAAACCTGCTCTAATTTCAGC
Organism: Indicator indicator; assembly: GCF_027791375.1. Lineage (NCBI taxonomy): Eukaryota > Metazoa > Chordata > Aves > Piciformes > Indicatoridae > Indicator > Indicator indicator. Next base: position 12,430,922 of record NC_072013.1, on the reverse strand, counting down.
CCAGGGGACTCCTCTCTTTTTCCCAATGCCCCCTCTCTGCTGCTGAGGAGCCATGGGGTGATAGAGCAACTCCTGTAGTTTACCCCAGATATGGGCTAGGCAGAGACAAAAATTTACCACAGTGTTGTGAGGTGATACTGGAAGGACTTCATTGGTCATTTCATTAACATTTCACTTCTACTAGTGGGAACATTAATAAATCTAGAAGATCTGAATCTCACTCCACACTTCAGATTCTGTTTCCAGAGTCTCCTAGGATCATCCCTTTATTATATCCATATTTGCCAAGATATGAAAGAAGAATTACCTACTACAGGAGATGATTACACATGGAGCAGTATATAAAAGCTCCAGATTGCACTAGTGAAAGATACTTTCAGAGGTAGCCTGCACAATGTGGATTCCTTGTATATTATGTTATTAACCATTTCTGTTAAGTGTGAAATAATTCTAATGCAAGATAATTCTTACAGGTGACTACACAAGACGATGCATGTGGTATGTATTACTCAGTGTGGATGTAGTGATTGTTAGCTACCCAGTTACTCCAGAAAATAACCCATGCTTAACCCAGACTGATCTTAAAGAAGACATGCTAGATCAAGGTACTCCCTCTAACACTTTGTGCAAAGCAGTCTCTTGGGGCCAATTGTTTGGACTTGTTAAAAATCCTCAGCTGTTAACTCTTACTGAAAATAGTTCTGCTTGGATAATGTCCTGGCTTAAGTCACTTCCAAAAGTTAGGGTAAGCACAGAGGCCATGTGCTTGTGCTTTTTATTGATGTCAAGACTTACTGCATAACACTCAGAGCTCGTTGATTCTGCTCACAATGCCTATAAGCTCCTGACTCTGGGCCTAGCTGAGGACATCAGTCCAACCCATGGAATAGGAATGCCATTCTGATTTAAGTGTTTTCAAGTGGTTTTCAAGAGGCCCAGTACATCCAGCAGCAAGCAGCAGGACTGCTCTCCATCCTTTCTTGCTCCTGGTGACTTGTGTTGGGGGTTTGGGTGTGAAGGGTGTGTGCAGAAGAACTCTGCTGAGTGTGCAAAAGGAGCTATGCAGGAATTTGGGACAACTGATTTAGAAGAGTCATCTTCATCCTAAAGTGGGATGGCTAGGGTAAAAAAGGGGAGAGAAGGAAAGAGAACGGCTCTTGGCACTGGATTCATGCCAAAATAACTGCAGCCAGGAGTTTCACAAGATGTTTACATGACTGAACACTACACCAGTCCCTGAAAATAGGCTAAGTTCTACCTTAGATCAGGATGTGATTCAAGTGAATTCCTGTAAACTCAGGTTAACAAACAGGATTCCTCTTTCCTCTGGGAATGAGAAAGTGACACTCTTGTATTTCTGCACAGAATCTCCATCGCCTACAGAGTCTGACATTGAAGATGAAGTTGTTTTTAACAGGATTCTGGAGGTTAACAAAGGTAATACCACAAAAGCCCTGCTTGTAACGGGTGCCTCTTGGTTGCTTCTTGGGGGTGATATGGGAGGCACAATGTCTTGCCACAATCTGTGCAAATATTTTGCCCATCTTACATACCATCATGTAAAAGATGACCACAGGGACTACGTGGTCTGCTGAAACCCCATGCCATCTCACAGTGTCAATCCTGAAGATGATGCCAACTATTGAAGCATCTAAACTGTCCAGGCAGCTTCTTCAGCTTTAGTTCTTGACATCTTTGTTGTTCTTTGAACATAAAAAGAGAACTGGGATTATCTGGATGCTTTATCATTTAACTGCCTTTCTTCTGAGTGCAAGCATCGCTTTCAGTCATGTGGCTGTGTAGTACACATCTGTGCCCTGCTGCAGACTTCCTGTTCCTTGCTGCTTCCAAACATTCCCTGCTCAACCATCTGGATGCTTTCCTGTTTTCCCCTTCAGGAGTCACTCAGGAAGCTTTACTACTGTCTGTAGAGATTGACACCAAGCATTCCTACAGTTTTCTCTAGACAATACTCACCCTCTCTTTAGTTTGCTTGCCTTCTTGGCACCTCCAACCTTTGCCCAGCACCCTTCCTGGGCAGATACTTGATGTCCTTTGTTCAGAGCCACCCAATGGATGATGAAACAGTACCAAGATACAGCATCCCTCTCGCTATTGCAACTGTTTTCAGTTGCTCCCTAACTTCCCTCAATTCCACCCAGCAGAGCTGGAGCTTCCCATCTCTCCTCTTAGCTAAGGACACAGCAGCAAAGGCGGAGAAGCAGATAATGATGATCTAGCCCAACAGACCATTTATCATGCTAGCCAGGAGCAGATGCTTAGGGACAAATTGAAGAGAAGGATGAATAGAGAGTGACACTTCTCCAAAGGTGCTTAGCAAGCACCCAGCAAACTACAGCTCAGACACTTCTCTCCTTTCTCTCTCACCACAGACAGCTCTAGGTACTTGCTAGAAGGTGACATAGTTCCACAAAGGGTACGGAGTGCCTTCAGCTGTCGCCACTGCAACTGGCCCAAGTCCAGAGATGGGATTGTTCGTGTCCCCTACATCTTGGATCCAACCTACGGTAGGTGTAAACGTCAATCTCTTTTTTTTTTTTTTTTTTCCAGAATGGATTTTATCCAATAAGCTTCAGGTAGAAACCTATTTCTAGAGGACACACAAACAGTTGGTTAAATCAACTGTCAGGAGTTTCTTACGCAAGCACCTGAGAGTTACAATTTACAAAGACCTGGACAGGAAAAAGAAGAGGTTCAATTTCCTTGAAGTCTGCATCCATGATGTTTTGGGTCTGGTCTCTTGGAACCAAGAACAGCCATTCCCTCTACTGGTACCTGCCAGAACCCCTGCTTTTGTCTTCTCTATAGCAGTGTGGTTTCAATGGACTTCATTAGTAAATAACTTGCCATAGCTGTCTCCAGTGTCCAGACAGAAGACACATCAACAATCACCACTTCAATTTAAAACAAGAAGTTGAAGAGAAAAAAACACTCCCATTTGAAACCATTTGGACAAATATCAGGATAAAAGGGCCTTGTGCCAGGCTTTTGATATCTTAAATGAAATTCATTACTGAGTAAAAAGCAAGACAGAGCCTATATTACTGTTTCTGTCTCTCATTTACCCTGGTTTTGAGCACATATGAGAGATTTTAATGGCAGCTGCCATTGCCCATGTATGACCCCCAAAATGAACCCTTTCTTTTCCAGAGGAGAGCCACATAAAAGGAATCCAGGATGCCATGGCAGAATTTGAAGCACTGACTTGCATAAGTTTTGTGAAGCGCAAGGCAGAGCGTGATTACCTCAACATTCAATCTGCTGATGGGTGAGTTGGATGATAAATCAACAAGCTCTCTCTACATTGGTTTTCTCTTCGCTCACTCTATGACAGAGTGGAAAGCAGAATGCATTTGGAAGTGAAACTTTATCACAGTCCCTTGGGTACCTTGCTAGTGCAAGGACTCAGGAACGACATCAGAGACTCAGCAAAGACACCAAAGTGATGCAGGAAAAGCACCATTAAGGTGGCAAATATATCTAAGGTCTTGTATTCACAGATAACTATGAGTCTTATTTGTACAGGCAAACCCAAGTTCAGCTTGTGAAATAAGCAGTTCTCTGAATCACACTGGCTGTCAAGGGCAGAATTAAAGCCTTTGAGAAAAATGTTCAAAACCTATTGGCTCACAAGTGCTATTCTATTCATTGTAGCTCCAGCTCTGATACAGTGTTCAGTATTTGGAGGGGGGGGGGGGGGAGGGGAGGAAGAAGAGGGGGGAAGAGGTTATTCCTAGGGAGTCAAATTCACTGTTTGAGTAAACACAGAATGCAGGAGTGTCCATGCCAGTGGCTTCCAGGAAGCTTTAGTGATGATTGTTTGTGGTTCTTTATGCCATAGTCACTTTCACCCTTCTGTAGACTCAACCAGAGTAGGCAGGAAGGAGTCCTTCCAATTCCACAAGATATGCGAAGCAAGGTCCTCTGCACTGTCCCTTTGCCTTCCTGACAATAAATATCCCCTAAGCCTTCTCTTGGTGTGCAATACCTCCCTCAGCTGCTGGTCCAACTATGGGAAAGTGGGAGGTGGACAGATTGTGTCTGTGATGAAAGGAGGGTGCACGTGGAAGGGAGTGATTCAGCATGAACTGGACCACGCTCTGGGCTTTTTGCATGAACATTCTCGAAGCGACAGGGATAACTACGTGAAGATCATGTGGGATTACATCAGTCCACGTAAGTACCTCTGAACTCCTCAATGTAGAAAGTGGTGTAGATACATCCTGCTGTTCCCAACTCTTCCTTCCTCCCTGAAGGGAGAAGACAGGAAGCATGTTCTAAGTACAATGTTATATATTACAGAAGACAGACCAGACTTCAAAAAATTTGAAAACTCCAAAAACCTGGATCTTCCATATGACTACTCCTCAGTAATGCACTATGGCCCGTAAGTAGCAGCACTTACACTACTACCAGTAAGTAGCTTGTGGTGGAACTCAAATCCCATATTAGAATCAGTTTTTCTCTAACTCCCTAATTCCCAGTTTCCCTATTTCCCCTTCTGAGAAAAACACCAAGGTAGTTCAGACAAGGTACTCCCTAAGTTTAACTCATTGTCCTTTAGCTTGCCACTTGGGAGCCACTCATAGCTGAGCTTGGATGCAAAGAAGGGCATCTTGAGATTGAGTTCACTTCTAGTACCTGAAGGGGCCTACAAGGATGGAGAAAGACTGTTTTACAAAAGCCTGTAGTGATAGGACAAGGGACAATGGCTTCAAACTAGAGAAGAGTAGATTTAGATTGGACGTTAGGAACAAATTGTTTATCATGAGGGTAGCAGAACACTGGAGTAGGCTGTCCAGGGAGGTGGTTGGGGCCCCAGCCCTGGAGATACTCAAGGGGAGGCTCAACAGGGCTCTGAGCTCTAACTGACGATGCCCCTGCTTACTACAGAGGGTGTTGGACTAGATGACCTTTGGAGATCCCTTACAACCCAGACCATTCTACGATCTTAATCCAACCTATCTGAATAGAACTGTTAGCCAAAAGTCAGGTGATACTCCTGTTCTCCCTCCAAAGCATGGCATTGACCCCTGAAAGAAATAATTGTACTGAAAGAACATAATTTCTTTTTTTTTTTTTTTTTTTTTTAGATATACATTCTCTAATACCACTGGAAAAGCAACTATTGTCCCAATTCCTGATGGATCGGTCCACATTGGACAGAGGCAGGGACTAAGCAACTTGGATGTGGCCAAAATCAACAAACTTTACAACTGCCGTAAGTATCTCAAAGCCATCCTTCCACGTTCTACTTGGATCCTTCATGGGACGTTTGGACACACTCTGGAGGCAGCAGTTTCTAACCCAAAACTGTGAGATTATTCTCCTAAATTCATAGTGTCTGGTAGGGTTACCGTGGGAGAGAATGCAACGGTGAAGCTGGAGGCGCATTGTGATCAGTGAGAAAATGTTTTCTCCTTCCAGGTTAAACAAACCACATTCACCATTGGCCTACATGGCTGCTGTGCAACTGGCCTAGCAGCATACCATGTTGTACACTTCACTGCAGTAATCTGGCTTCTTACAGCTCAGGAGATAAGTATAAACACCACAGAGCTGGACATCTCTGTTCCTCATTGCAGTTTGTACTGAAGGCCTGAGCCAAACCAGCTGTAGGCTCCTCTGAACTGGAAGTTTCCTGATGCCTTGTCCTGTTTTCAAACGTTGAAGCTATTGTTCTAAATTTGTATTTATTTTTAACTCTTTAACTTCTACTAGAAGCTCTACCGTACAAGTTTATTCAGTAATGTTCAGTCAACGGGGAAAAAATGGGAAGAATTACTATCAGCCCTTGCACAGAGGAAAGCCCAAGTACTTTCCAGCTTAAAACACTGCAGAGACAATTCAAACCACACTTGATTTCCCCATCTCAGTCACAAACACTATCACCGTTTGCAGTGAACTGAAACCTCTCACTCCGTTTATGGAGGTGCAGAAAGATCCCTTGGTGAACTATGGAGCTAATGATAATAGCTAATGCTTTTACCAACCACTGCTTGTGATGCAGATACTTATGCAGCATGGAAAAATGAGGACAACACTGCTCTCCATTTTTATCAAGATGTACCAGTACTCTGGCACAAATGCTGGCAGATCAGTGAATCAAGACCAGCCCATTCTGAAGAGACTGTAACCATATGAGTGGGAGCTTCTGTAAGCTGAGCTGCTGAAGCAAACCTTGTTTCTTCCTCAGGTCGCTGCAGCACTATTCTCGATGCAGCATCTGGCTCACTAAGATCTGCCAACCACCCAAGAAATTACTCAGATAACACCAATTGTGTCTGGCTCCTCCGAACCCGATCCAAAAAGGTAAACACAGGTTAACAGTGCTCCTGGAATATGGCTCAACTTCTTTCTATATAAAGCATTTTGTACTTTGCATGCCAGTTGCCAGATAAGATCTTTTTCATGGGAGAGATTTCACATCAGTCCCTACCTCATGTCCTTAAGCCAGATATGGGCAAAGACAACTGCAGAGCTGTGATCTGGAAAAACCTCCCTGTGTGGGGCTTCAGGTTTGCAAAATCAAGAAACCTAAGCTTGGGAGCATTCAGTCACAGGCCCCTTAGATCTGAACCCCACAAGCAAGGCTGGGCAAACAGTTCTAGTTTCGGCTTGGCCGCAGCTTGGATTCTGTCTGTCTTAAAGGACACTCCATGAAAAAAGTCACATATATGTCTCTTAAAGGCTGGTTTTTCTCTTCCCTTCCAGATTTCCCTGCGATTTCATGCCTTTGATCTGCAGAAAACCAGAGGCTGTCAGGGTGATTATGTTAAAGTTTATGATGGATCTAGCAAGTCTTCTCCAGTTCTAATGGACAAGACCTGTGGATCAAAGATACCTAATGAGCTAGTTGCTTCAAGTAACCTCATGCTCGTAGAGTTCGTCACAGATGGTGCTAAAACAGCTGCTGGTTTCCAAGCCACCTTTACTTCTGGTAGGTCTGAGAATGAGAATGGCACAGAAAAACAATCTGTGTCATGTCAACCTCTCTCTTCACAGAGGAAAAACGCTGCCTGAGGAACTCCTCCTCTATACAAGACCCATTTCAACATAATGGATCAGACCTATAGTGAGATTATCTATTCATGCAGACAGGTGTGGCCATGCTCAGAACAAGGGCGTTAGCCAGGTGATTCTGTTTGCCCTGCCTCTCAGATATATGCCACAGCAAAGCACAAGCTACTGAGGGCAGCATCAGTTTAATGTTCCTGCTAGTGATACTGCATTTTGATTTATTTCTGCTGTGCTGATACTTAAAGAGGCTGCTCCTCTGGAAAAGATGCAGTTTGTAAAGACACAGTTCAGAGGGTAAACCAGGTCACACAGTTCCATGCCAGTATTTCTATGGTCAGGATCCCCATGATCACCTAAAATACATCTTCTTCAGTCCCATTTAATCAATAACTAAGGCCACAACCACACAAGTTACCACAAACTTCCCAGTCAGTCTGAATCGGCTAGAATAAGGAACACCCATGTGCCTATCTGTACAGTAGTGCAGCTTGCCCTAGGATGAAAGGAAGCCCAGCAACATCACAGCACATTGTACTTGCCATAGGACAAAAACAAGCACAGTGTTTACATAAAGCCAACAAAATCCAGTGACTTAACTCTATATCCAAGCAGCAATTTTGCATTGCCTCGATGCAGTATCTATCTCTGTCCACTCTAACTATGGAAGGAAAGAGCCTTCCATCTCTGTACCAGTTTGTGTTAACAACTTGTTAACTAGTAGTGTTAACAGCTACAAACCAATCCTAGTTAAAATCACAGATAAAATGTTATTTAACATTCATATATTTTAGAGATGCTACAGTTTCTTCAGGGAGCTTTGACAGCTAAATCTTCTCTACTTTCACTTACAGTGAGAATCCAAAGAAGACCCAGCATCCACAACTGACTTCATGAAGAACCAATTCTGTGAATATCAAAATGATGTGTTTCCTATTTTGCTCTTATCCTGGCTTGGATCAGTATGAAATTTAATTCTAGTAAGAATCAAAGTTTTCATCTCCCTGAAGGTTTATTCCCCAAGCCATATAAATGTATGAATTCTCTACCCTCGGTTTGCTCCTCTTTTTGTCTGCACAGTTAAGTTATTGCCTCTTTCTATTTAACAATTGAATAAAAAGCTTCATATTAAAAAACAAAAGGTTTCCATTTCTGTTTTCTAGCAGTCTCTTCCAGTTATACACATGACCACTGATCTATGACTTCTTAGTGCCCTCCATTTAGCCACAAGGGTATGTATCTTTTAAGTATACCACTGATGTCACCATGGGTTTGGTTAGTTGGCTGAGGAGACCACCTCCAAACTTTACAAATTAATTTCATGATCTTCACAGCCTTGAGCATGAAAAGGTCTTGGATACTGAGTCTAGAGAAAAATATTTGTCTGTTGTGATGCCTGAGCTCTTACAAAACAAAACAGGAGGAAACAATACTGCAAAGCTGGAATCCCTTGATGGACCCATGAAGACCAACATCCAAGACAGTTTTTTTGGAGAGAAATTTCAGATGGGATCCAGCTTTTCCATAGAGTGATGATAAACCAGTTCCAGATAATCTGGGATCTTACCCTTGAAGGAAGGACAGTGATTTTAGTAGACAAGCAGTGTGAAAAAAGCTCTGAAATAATGTTGGTGATGCCTGAGAATTTACTAAGGTGGGATTATCCATGTATTGCTAAAATAATTAGGAGATTTTCTTTGTAAGGGAGATCAATCTTTGTTGAAAAAACCCAAACATGCAAAGTTAGTGCATGTCAAGACTCTGTAGTTCCCCCTTCTAATTCCTCTGGAAGAGGAGCCACTTTCCTGCCAAGAGGCAACCAGCAGAGTTTAGGCCTCTGTTGTTCTGATCCCTGTTGCACAGAGCAGGGGTAAAGCTGGGCAAAGACTGTGCTAAGGTTCAGTCTTAACATGTGGCCACTCACTTGCTCCAGGACAACTCTCCACAGATACCAAGCAGCTCAAGATGTTTGTCTGCAGCACAGGACAGCCCAGGACCAATTCCACCTAGCCTGGGTAGGAACCCAGGAGTGTACAGGAGCAGCACGACTGGGCAACCTGGCTGTGTCTTGTTAGGCTTGAAAGCATTTCCAGTTTCACATCCCCTTGCTGTGGTCATAAATGTCCCCCATCCCAATCTCAATCTGAAGGCAGAAGCCACTCTGCTCAGAGGGATCGCATTTCCACCTATTATCCTAGAGCACAACATAATCTTTCTCTCACTGACGCATATTAGGCTACAGACAAGGCCACAGGACTACCAGTGAGTATCTCAGCTTAGCAATGGCTTCGTGAGACTACTTACTACTGAGTGGGTCCAGCTGTGGATCCAAACACACATCGTCAGACACACACAGAGCCATGGCTGCATCCTCTTCCTCATCCCTGATTATCTCCAGAAAGAACAGCAGATAATGCAAAAAAACACCTTCACAGACACCATCTTGCCAGGGAAAATGCCTGCTGGGCAAGAGAGTACTTCAGCAGGGAGAGCAGTGATCATTCCGGACAATCCATATCCATAGCTAAGCATCTGCACAGTCCCCTCTGGGACAGCAGCAAGCATTTCCCTCAAGCAATCCTAGTGTGGAAATTGTTTCAGCAGGACAGAGCACCAGGCATATCAGGAGGCAGGTTTCTGTTTCTGAGGTGCTACCCCAGAGGGGTAAAGGACTTTTGGTGCCAGGTCAAATCCACTTGGGCATATGGAGATGTTCACCTACACAAAGCCCCCATAGATGTGACAGAACATCTCTTTTAGGAAACCAGCTCTTCCCCCAAACTACATCCACAGCAATCCAGCAAAGCCAGCCCCTGTGGAGAAATTCTTAACAGAAATACCAAGATTGGCAGGAATGCTGCAGGGATGGAAACATGCACGTGTGAGAAAGCATGGGAAGAAGCAGCTGAACAAGGGCTACCAGAACAGCCTGTATTGATAACAAGCGACACCACTCCCATGACACCACACCCATGACACTGCTCCCATGACACTGCTCCTAGGAGGATCAGAGAGGAATGCATCGTTTAGGGCATGACCCTAGGTCCCTAGACCCCTAGGTCTAGACTCCATTCAGGCAACAGCACAGACACCCGTCAGTGGAAGATCCCACACTCATGTGCAAGCAAGTTTACAGCACGTGCCATTCCTTTTTCTTGTTACGCCAGCAGGAGAACAGACATATGCTTCCAGCAATGACAAAGAGGTTGTTTCAACACTAGAAGCTCTTCTTTGGGGAGACACACAGTGGTAATTCCCCCACTTGTTTCAGCAATGGTTCCCCCTCATGTTCTGAACTCTTCTTTACCAGGCACTATGCAGACATAGGACAATTACACTGCCACCGTGAATCACAGAATTATTGAGTCTGGAAAAGACTTCTGAGATCATCAAGTCCAACCTATGACCTAACATCACCACATCAGCTAAACCATACCACTAAGCGCCATATCCAAACTTTCTTAAAGACCTCCAGTGATGGTGATTCCACCACCTCCCTGGGCAGTCCATTCCAGTGCCTAATCAGCCTTTCTGTGAGGAAGTGCTTCCTAAAACCCAACCTAACCCTCCCCTGGCACAGCTTCAGGCCATGCCCTCTTGTCCTGTCACTGGTTGCCTGGGAGAAGAGCCTGACCCCCACCTGACAGCAACTTCCTTTTAGGTAGTCGTAGACAGTAGGTAAGTTGAAGATAAGGTCCCCTCTAAGTCTCCTCCAGGCTGAACCCCCCCAGCTCCCTCAGCCTTTCCTCATCAGACTTTCCCTCCAGCCCCCTCACCAGTCTCGTCTCTCTCCTCTGGACCTGCTCCAGCACTCCAATATCCTTCCTGGAGTGAGGAGCCCAGAACCCAGTAGGGGGTGTCTTTGTATTCAGAGTTGTGTTCTTCATACTTGGGACCCCTCATCTACACTCTCAATTCCTTTCCCACCTGAAGTGCTCTGCCTATTTCACTGCCTTTCCCTTGTTCACTCCCACCTTCCTTTCCACTGACCTCTATGGGGTCTCCACAGAGTGGGGGAATGCATGGAGAGGAGTTCTGGCTGCAGTACATAGAGCTGTGATCTGATCGAGCCTTGAGCACATGCAGGACATGGAGGCATCAGTCTCAACCACATCCCCTCAGCCCCTTCCCAAGGGGCAGATGGACCAAGCCCTCTCAGCAACAGCAGCAGCACTATTTGCAATTCTCCTTTCCATTCAGTTAATGTCTTCATTAAATTATCCATTTCTGTGGAAATTGTTACCTTATTGAAAGCCAATCTTTCTTATGCAGCTGCCACCTGGGTTAAGACATGGTGCTTGAAGGGGAAAACTAAAATACTGCTTTGTGGAAAAGTAGTGTAGTGCTTTATACCTTAGCATCAATATGCAGAGTAATTCAATAGAAGCCAGAAAGTTCTGTCCTACAGATCAAAGGCTAACCTTTCAATAAACCTCTTAAAGCTAAGTGAACTAGGAAAGAACAAATGCTATTCTAATCCATCAAACTGCCCAAGGGATAAAGAAGCCCTGTAAACAGCTCTGGTATGGAGCACTAAAGAGAACCGTAACAATCTGGATTTCACAGCACAAATTAGGATCAATTCTACATATATAGTTTATCTTTTCCTTTGAGGTTATACTCCACTTTCTCTGTAATCTTCCCCTTTAATTTTTCTGGTTGGTACATACTGATGCAAGGCAATACATCTGAAAGAATTTTAGCATGGTCATCAAGGGGAAGTTCTTTTACTGGCTCACAGGCTTCCTGTGCCAGGGAAGAAAAATTCTTTATAACTATTATGTGGAGGATAAACCTTTCCCCTCCACCCCCCCCCCCCCCCCCCCCCCCCTTCTTCTGTCTAGAAAGCACTTTAAGTCTTTAGTCTGCCTTTCATTCTAGCTTCAGAGCAATTGGTATCATCTTCTACGAGGAGAATCTAGGAACATAGCTACAGCTCAAAGCACATTCAGAACTTCATTAAACACTAATGTCACTCTACAGCTTTAATGAGTACCTGAACTGATGGACAGATGAGTGTGACACTTGACAATGGAAATGAAAATTAAGCATTAATGCACAAAACAGATGTTGCCTGAAAGCCAGTATTAAAAGGAATACTATTTTTGTGTTGGTTTTTGGTGGTGGTGGATTTAATTATGTTTTCCTTTCCTATACTTAGAGGAATTCCTAACATTTTAACTCTCTTATTCTAATTCATTTCAGATTTGATAATAGGAGACAGAACCATTCAATTTGGCATGACATATTGCAGGTTAAACACTAGTCACTGAGTGACTGCTACTCCTGAAATCTCACAAAGAAACTTTGCCTGTATGCTCACACCCAGAAATACAACTAGAATTATGTGATCAGTAAGTGCTCTAATCCAGAAGCATCCACCAACTACAGCTGAGAAGTATTTTATGAGCATAAACTTCACTTTTATTTATAAACTCCTGGGGCAAGCATGCAGAAAATCATACATTTTAAAGTTACTGACTTAATTTTGTTGTATTTGGCATATATTTTATTGTTTAGTCAGGGTACTGTAATCATACAGTATCTTGACTAAAATGTGGCCCAGTAATCAAAAGGCAAGTCCAGTGAAACGAACAATGACAACAATGGCAAATGGGTTCTTAAAAAGCTATGAACATGGAAGAGCCATTTTGTATATCAAAGAGTCTTCTGGAGATTATTATTTTTATTATCTTCTGCATGTATTCTTTTTAGTAACTTGAACATTTGGCTTCCTGGGTACTAGCAGCGGTCAAAACATAAAATCCTTTTCCTGGTTTTTTTTTTTTTAGGAGGTATCAAGGGATGATAAAAGGAAGAATATGGACCAATGCACACATTCAATGTCACCTTAAATATTAAAATCATATAAAGTGTTACTCCATCTATAAATAGACAACTATTTGCCTAAAAAGATACAAGCAAAAATTAACCAGCTATAGGCATGCCAATCAACAAGCAAACAATACTTCCATGCTGATGGCCACTTACGCAAACACCCGTTTAGCTGGTTTTAGGCTAAGTCTAAGAATACTCATCTTTGCCACCTTTTTTCCATTTACACCAGCCTGATGGTACTCTGCATGCCACTTGTGCCTTGGCAGGTTTCTGTTCTTCACCAGCACATGCATTACACACATACACGTTACAGTATTTTCCTCTAAAGCAGTCTGCTCTTTTTGATGACCCTCTTGTGCCCAAGTTACTGACAGCTTCTTTCCCCACCACGTTGCAGCTGCCAGGTAAAACCTACTTCAAAAATCAAACAAAATTCCATTCCTGACACAAGTTTCTGATCCCTAACTTCTGTAACATTAACCATAGGGCATCCGATTTTAACTCTGTAGCTAAATAATTCACACTGACAATGACAAAAATCTTATTAAAATATTAAGTCATGGGGTGGGGGGGTGTTGGCAGATTTGAATCCTTTTCCAGATGGATACCTCTCTGGGCTTCTGTTCTGACACTGAAGGTGTTACTGACCCCATCCACCCTCACACTGATAGGTAGGTCCTCACCCCAAACCTTCCCATCCTCACCCAAAATCTTCATGCTCTCCTGTTTCTTCCTTCTTCCACCACTCCAGCCTCTCTATCGGCTCTCCGTCCCACAGACGCCTCACAGCGAGCGCGAAACCCCGAAGCAAGCCGCCCCGACCCACGCCAACCAGACGGGGGGTGCAGGTGCCGCCATCGCGCGGCCGCTCTCCCTCACAGGAGGGTCGCTGCACGCCGCCCATCCTCTCATAGACAGCTCTCCTCGTACACCCGGCCGAGATGCCGAAGGAGGCAGAAGGGCTTACTCCTTCTGCGTCTCAGCCCCTGCCGCCCCTCTGCCATTAACAGCGCACCTCGACCTCCTGTACCCCTCTCGGCGCCATCTTGGTGAGGGAAGGGCGAGGGGCAGTAGTCCTTGCAAGTCTGGGAACCTAAAGTTTTAAGGCAAAACGATGCATTTGTGAAAAAATCCTTTATTCCAGTAAGAGTTTTAGTCCAACTCCAGCCTTTCATATATAACTGCTGTGCTTTTAAGGATCATTTTTGCTCTAGCAAAGTGTAATTTTCTCATTCCTCTTGGTGAGGGAGGGGCGAGCGGGAAGGGGGCAGGGGCAGTAGTCCTTGCAAGTTTCAGAAGCTGAAGTTTTAAGGCAAAAATATGCATTTGTGAAAAAAATCCTTAATTTCAGTGACAGTTTTAGTCCAACTCCAGCCTTTCACATGTAATTACTGTGTTTTCAGGCTCATTTTTGCTCCAGCAAAGTGTAATTTGCTCATTGCTCTTGGTGAGGGAGGGGCGAGCGGGAAGCGGCCAGGGGCAGTAGTCCTTGCAAGTTTCAGAAGCTGAAGTTTTAAGGAAAAATTATGCATTTGTGAAAAAATCCTTAGTTTCAGTGAGAGTTTTAATCCAACTCCAGCCTTTCATATGTAATTACTGCGTTTGCAGGCTAATTTTTGCTCTAGTAAAGTGTAATTTGCTTATTACTCTTGGTGAGGGAGGAGTGAGTGGGAAGGGGCCAGGGGCAGTAGTCCTTGCAGGTTTCAGAAGCTGAAGTTTTAAGGCAAAACGATGTATTTGTGAAAAAAATCCTTGGTTTCAGTGAGAGTTTTAGTTCAACTCCAGCCTTTCACATGTAATTACTGTGTTTTCAGGCTCATTTTTGCTGTAGCAAAGTGTAAGTTGCTCATTCCTTAAAGTTCTGACTTGGCACCTACAGAAGGATAGAAACTTCTACACTCTTCAAGCTCCCTGAGCTGATTGTGAAGGCAGCAGAGCACAGTCTTGTGCTGACACAGTCCAGACCCATGGTACTTGGATGATACAGCAAGGACAGACCTAGAAATGGTGACCAAGCTCAACCAAGAGCCCAGGGCATTAGACAGGGTCATGGTGATGAGGCAGGGCTGCGATCAAGCCAGGAGTGCAAGTCAGCAAACCAAGGTGAAGTACTGATAAGTAGAAAATCCTTGGAGTTGATAAGCAGAAAATTCTCTAAAAAGAGATTTTAATAAAAGAACAGAGTTGATAAGGAAGTACTAAATTTAATGAAATAACAAAATTGATGAAGAATAGAAGGGAAACATCGAGTAACTCCCCTTTCTTATAATTGGTTGCAACGCAGGCAGGGGCAGATGGACCCTGTTTGAAAAAAGAACAATATTTTAAGAAAAGAAGAAAGACAGACCAAACAGAAACCAGCATTTTCTATAAAATATTGCCATGCCCCTGTCATTCTTAGATAGATAACCTTTGTATAGATAGGAGGAACTGGGACTTTCTGTGAAGTATCAACATACCTCTGTCATTTTTAGATAACTTTTTGTTTAGATAAGAAGCTTGGACTATGTAAGTATGTACTAAAACCCTTTTTGATACACAGGTCTTTGGGAGAGATCACACCCGTGTCCAGCACTGTAATAAAGTCATAATACGTGAAACTTGCTGAGTTTCTCATCCTTCTCTAAACCAGTGTGGAAGCCTCAACCATAGTCAGACGCTGTCAGCAAGCAAGTTCACAGTGACAATGTAGGCAATGTATGTCTAAGGTCAAGCCAGCAAGTCAACCACAGCTCAGAACAGAGTTCATTGTCAAAGAGGCACAGCTGTGACAGTACAGGAGATGGATTCACCTACCATGTAGCTTACCCAGTACCTGAAGGTGTTAGTTTGAGCTTAAGTAAGGGGCCATAAGCAGAAGGTTTGCAGGGAGGTCCCAGGTCAGGCTGATCAGGGCAATTAAAGGCTGTTAGTGCGCTCAGGGACATGTGAGCAGGGAATAAATAGTGCTGGGGTTACTGCTGTTCCCGAGATAGCTGGGTGGTTTAGGACAGGCTTAGACTGGTTCTGCAGCTGGATATGAGGGTGACCAGACAGCAGGTGCTACATTGATTGATGGAAGTGCTATACTAGCAGCAAAATAATAGCTTTTGACACTTAAAAGAATGATTAGGTAGCTGTTTGGTTAATTCTAATGCTTTCCGTCTCTCTCAAACTGCAGCCTGCATTGTTTTAGGCAGTAGCTGTATGACAGGAGTTGTTTTTTATGACAGCTGAGTGCTATACCAATATTGAGAGTTAACCTGTAAACATCATCAGGCCATGCCTGATTCTTCTGTGGTGTTCTGCTGCCTTGTCCTGATGGCATTTTGTGTTCCTATAAATCTTAGTTGTTTTTACTCTTGTATGTCAAGCCACTTGATGGAAGAAGCTTTTGTTTTTCCTTTCCAGTCCTTTGCCTTGATGTATTTGCATGATTTCTATAACTATTATACAGTTGTCTTCTAGAGCATCTTTTCTGATTATTTTAATGTATAGCTATTTCCTTTTACATCACTGTGTTATGGGATTGTAATGATTGAATTCAGTCACACTTGCCTGTATATTATCTGTTTAAATGGAAAGCAATGTAGTTGGAGAGAGCATGCATTCAGAGAGATTCATGTTTATAATTATCTTCTGTTGACTTTTTAAGCTTCCATTTGCAATGTAGTTAATTGTCCTTCTTGTTTATGGCAGTCTTGAAGAGGCTTATCTATTTGGTTTAGCCAAAAGGAGTTATGAATCTTAGGCATTTTAGGAAGATGCATGATCATCTTACTATGGAAATTCAGAAGTAATTTTGTAACAGAAAACAATGCAAAACTGCCTGAAAGCCCTCAGCTTCTAAGTATCAGTGGGTATTTATTGTCCTGTCCTTTGCCTTCACTAGCTTGTATAGATCCACCTGTCAGATGTTCTTATGAATGTTGTTAATTAGATTTCCTAACATATTAGGTGTAATTTATCACATGCATAAATTACTGATTACAGTAAAATGGGATGAGGATGTAGACCTGTGGAGTACAAGCGTGAAGTTAGAGGTGGCTGATGGACTGGGCTTGTGGAAACCCACATTCAACACTGTAAACACAGGATTATATTTTGTAAGATGAATAAAAGGAGAAGCTGTTCACATGAACACACAAAGCTGCATGAGATCACAAACCTTAAACCATGCAAGTTATTGCAGGTTAGGCTTGAGACATGTTTCAGTAATCTGAACTATGACTTGTTTGTAGCAGTGCAATGTAGAATGCCCCAAAGTGAAAAAGAATGGGTGTTGTGGTTATATTTGAACTTCTAAATGTAATCCTTATAAGATCTTGGAACTAAAATAGCTGTTGGTAGGAATGCAGATGTGCAAGAGAGCTTAAAATACCCCTCCTGTATAAAACCTAGATTTTCACCAGCAGTAGTGTCACCAATATGTTTTAAAAACAAAATAAGTAGCCCATTAAACGTGATCTGTTTTTAATCCTGCCTCTCTTCACAGGACTTGGCAAGATATTTTGACAGATGTAACACCAGTACAGTAAGATTCAGGCTCCTCATAGACTTAATTCCAGAAGAAGTCGTTATTATTATTTTTAACTCAAATATGTGCAATTTTTAGCACAAGTTTGGAGCTGTACCTAAGCAATACACAGCTCTTAGCCGATGGGCAGCGTTCCAGTTCAACATGTTCCACAGACTGCACATGCTAGTAATGGTTATAACCAGCCCTTCCTTGCAGGACATGCAATTCTTTTCCCCCTAGAACAGTATTTAGGAGAGGACTATCCCAGGGTGGTAGCAATAAGTCCTATTCAGCTGTGTAAAATTAGGTAGACTCACAGGTTAAAGCACTTCTGAAATCTGCATGTTTCCATTTAAATCAGTTGTGCAGTGAAATGCTGATAGTTGGTTCCATGAAACCTTTTGTTACTCTCATTAATCTATTTTGTAATCACAAGATAAGAGGCTATTTCTGATGGGTAATGTATACATTATTTTCCTTCTTCTTTTCACAAAATTTTCACATAACTTTATTGCCTGAGCCTGTAAGGAAATGTTTTCCCTGAGTGAATACTTTATGAACAGTTTGTGGTGGATATTGGTGATGCGAATGAGAGCATTAATTCAGTGCTGGAGTGGTAGGGTGCGTAAGTCCTACGGGTTCTGCACTGTCATTGAGACTTGTGCAGCTTACCCACATGTTTCCCTTTTAGAATATAAAGTGTGAATAATCATTCTAACATTTATTTTGGGCCTATTTAAGCTTTCACATTTAAATTTAGTTGTGCAAGTTAAAGTAAGGCATGGGTTTTTTTTCATTCTAATGAATATTAGTGGATTTTTTTTTTCCTCTTGTTTACTCAGCTCTAGGAATTTTGCTGCCCTAGGTTTTCCTGGCAGTTTCAGCAGTTTCAGTCAAGGACAGCCTTTTCTCATCTTTTAGACTATCATGAAAAGTTCTTGTGGACGAGGAAGGATTTGTCACAGTACGCTGCAGGTATCTTCATTCCAATGAAATCTCTTTATCTGGTGAAGCCCTTTGGAATACTGTGATGAAAGGTACTCAAGATGTGAGATTTTTTCCATATACTTTCCAAAGATGACAATCAACCTGCCTTTAATCTAGCAATGTATAGCTCAAAATGAGGCATTTCTGGATGTAT
Organism: Indicator indicator; assembly: GCF_027791375.1. Classification (NCBI taxonomy): domain Eukaryota; kingdom Metazoa; phylum Chordata; class Aves; order Piciformes; family Indicatoridae; genus Indicator; species Indicator indicator. The sequence goes on along the minus strand of NC_072013.1, from coordinate 12,412,407 downwards.
ATTTGTATGTATTTTCATGATTGAACAGAAATGTTTTTTTTTTTTTTAAACACTAACTTGACTTCTGGTTCTTTTAATGTTAGTGACAAAAATACCTAACACTTACTGAAGTCAATGCAAATTCAAATGGTGATATTTACATGTTTAGTCTTAGCAGAACCGTGTCCCTGGCTGTAAATTTTAAATCTCCTTCATTTCAAGGTGCTGGGAGGTTTAAGTTCATCAAGTGCTTTGAGAATAATCAAGACCAAGGTAGCTAACAGGAGTGCTGTAAACATTGACTACGAGCAGAAGCTTTATTATCTACAATAGTAAATATTCATAGGCTTTAATAAGCTTCAGTTAAGTCTACAGATGTGTTCCTCATGGCTAATCCTAGGGCCAGTCCTGTTTGATAGTTTGATCCATGATCTGGATACAGAGTTGGACTGGACCATTAGCAAGTTGGCTGATGATCCCAAACTGAGAGGGGAATCATCTTGACTCGAGGGACAAGAGAAAGATCCCTTGCAGAGGGATCTAGATAGATTGGAGCATTGGGCAGTGATTATGGGTTAAAATTTAACAAGCCCAAATGCCAGACAGGAGTTCAGGTAATTTATGTTTTGATCAAGTTTACCTTCCTAGGCTGGTATGATCTCTTACAGTACTAGAAATAATCTCCCAGGAAGGGTGTAGGCTAAAAAGGGCAATTGTGCTGAAATTGCCAAGTATATACCAAACTTACCTTTGACTTCTTTGAAGTTTAACATTGCAAGTATTTGGCTTTTTCAGGTCCAGGTGACAGTGTAAGCAAAAACACAGTCAGAGAATCATAGAAGGGTAAGGGTTTGAAGTGACCTCCTTCAGAGGAGTCCAACCCCCCCTGCCAAAGCAGGATCACTTAGAGCAGGTCACACAGGAATGCATCCAGATGGGTCTTGAAAGTCACTAGAGGAGACTCCACAACCTCTCTGGGCAGCCTGTTCCAGGGCTCTGTCACTCTTACAGTAAAGAAGCTTTTCCTCGTGCTGAAGTGGAACTTCCTGTATTTTAGTTTGTAACCATTGCCCCTTTCCTATCACAGGATGCCATTAAAAAGCTGTGATGGAGTGTGACACATTGTCCACCACGTAATGCTGTATGAGGCAGTTTCCAGAGAGCATTTGGATTCCCGCAAATTCAAAACATCTGAGGTGACCTCAAGGGTAAGCCCCTGCAGATGGCAGCAGTGCTTTAAATTTCAGCTTGGTGCAGCCTGAGCCAGGAGCCCCATGAAAGACACAACTGATTTCCAGAGGCTGTTGCAGTGATGTGTTTTGCTGCTAGTCAGCATGTTACTGAGTCTTTTTTCCCTTTTTTTTTTTTCCTTTTTCCCCAGTTTAAAGAGGATAGGTTTAGTACTTGTCAAGCAGCAGAAGGATGGTTTTGAGCCTTGTGGAATCCCCTCAAGTTTTCAATGCAGACACCTCTTACCCCTCTGTTTCAAATATTGCAGGTGGCCTTCTTTACTTTGCATCCTTCAGGCTTTCAACAGGTATTTGACCTTGCTGGTTTGGAGGAGCACAGTACACACTGATCCTTCTGTAATAGCCAGCTCAGCTGTAGTAAAGTAGTGGCAAATACCTAGCTCTAAAGATGCCACATAAGAAAGAGGATAAACAGATGGGTCCAAATACCTGAAAAGATATCCCTGCTAATCCACTTGATTATGAACTACTGTTTCTTTTCCTTTTACTAGCTCTGTTGACTAAGCTGATTTGAGCCTGTCATGCTGCATAGGCTCTTTCTTCCTTGCTCAAATGAATGCCTTTACCTCTTTTTCCTTCTTTTCTCACTAATGTTAATCCATCTTGTAATTCGTATTTCCCATCTTTACATCTTCATCGTACCTTTGCAGTTGCTAACACTCATTTTCACTAAGATAGAAACAAATCCAGAAGAATAATGTTCAAAGGCAACGTTACGAAGGTAAAGCTGCCTTTATAGTCCCCATTGTCTTTGTGCTGCACTTCAGTATTTTGGCTGTTCCTCCTCTGTCTTCAAGGAAGAAGGTACTGTCTTCATTAGGATTACTTTACCTCTGTGCTTATGCTGTACTTCATAAAAAAAAAAAGATGCAGTATGAAATAGTGTACTGGCAGGCTAGGTAAGCATGGTCTGTGACGCTTGAACATGCATTTGATTTGAATGTTAGGAACAAATTCTTTACTATGAGGGTAGTGGAACTCTGGAACGAGTTCCCGGGGGGTGGTTGGGGCCCCATCCCTGGAGATATTCAAGGTGAGGCTCAACAGGGCCCTGGGCAACCTGATCTAGTTGAGGATGCCCCTTCTTGCTGCAGAGGGGGTTTGGACTAGATGACCTTTGGAGGTCCCTTCCAACCCAGAGCATTCTATGATTCTATGGTTCCAAGGTGTAGATGTCTCAAGAGTAAATCTGAAGTCTGTGGGTAAGGCAAACTTATTTCTCCAAGATTGTAAACTTTTGCTGCCTGCTAAAATCTGCTCAGGATATCACTAAATACCTTCAAATGTAATCTGGGCATGGGATTTTGATTAATGTTCAATTTCCTGTGTAGTGTGACCAGGTGCTACAGATTATGGTAGTTTAACAGTAGGAAAATGATCCCAGTAAAGCCTTTGGGATGCTTGAGATGAAAGGTGTTAGGTAAATTGTTACCAGTTTCCCTGTTCTATGTTCTGTGAACTGATGAAAGACAGTGAGGGAAAGGCACTTACCTCCCCATATAAAACTTGCCTGAGGTAGGACCATTCTGAACACTTCATTTGCTCCCAGTGCAAAACCAGTAGTGGCATTTGCTGTTTTCTTAACAGCCCTAAGAGGATGCTGTGGCTCTACTAGCTGGCTTCCCCCTGATGGCAAAACAGCAAAGAGGTAATGTGAGAAAAAACAGCTGAAAATATCTTCAGCTGTTGTCACTCAAGCATGTGGATTCATTTCTACTGTAGGTCTGTTTCTCCTACAGCAATTCACTTCTCCCACAGTGGTAGATTGCTGCCATGGCTGGGTTATACTGTGTAAGAGTGTAGGGTAAAGGGGAAGGGGGGAGCTGTTGAAGGAAATCTGTCATTGTGTGACTTAACTACTGAGTAAACTGAATATTAATGAAAAGGAAAAAAAACACAAACAAAAGCAAGAACCAACAAAGCAAAAAAGCCAACCAAAAAACCTCCAAGACACCCCAAACACAACAACAGAAAATCCACAACAAAACAAACAAAGAAACAAACAAATGGCACTCAGCTGCCTAAAATAAGGAAATCCTGAGATTCAGACACTTGGAAAACTTTCTGGTTGGTTTCTGTTCATGTCAGTGACACAGAGAATATTACACTGTACTATGTTGTAGCCACCCTTTGGAAGGCTAGCAGTCAGAATGGCCAGGGAAAATGAACAAAAGCAAGAGTATAAACAGCTGTACATGGAAAGCTACAGAGGCACAGCAACGTGACCCAACCACAGGCATTACTAGCGCCTCTGAGCAACAGCTAACCTGAATACCTGCCCACTATTCATGATGTCTGTTAGCACACAATTAGATGAATCAGAGGAGACTCCTGCAAAATAAAAACATGCTGTGATCAAGGAATCAAACCACAGCTGCCAGAGCTGAGAACTGGTCATAATTTAAAGGTAGAAACCCTTTGCAGCTAACAAGGATGGAAACAGCAGACAAGGAGTCTGGTTAGATCGAGTAGTTCTAGGCTGTGGAGCTCGGTAGACAAGTACAAAGAGTAACAAAACATTCATGATGCATTAAGGCAACAACAGCAGCCATTCAAGAGGAGACACAACTGTCTCTGAACAAAGAGTTTTCACTGAATTCTGGAGAAATGAAACACTGTGCAGATGGACCCAGTAGCAATGCAGGATCTGAAGATATTAATGAAGCCATCTCTTGGTATGGACAAGAGTGATTAAGCATGGAAAGATCTGAGATGGCCTTTGCAAAGCCTTAGCAGTCAGATTTTGCAGCAAGGTGGGTTTTTTACAGATGTTTGCTTACACATATATCTGTATTTGTGTGTATATACTCCCCTCACTGTCCTTCCTAAATGGTGTGGAAAATAGTGTTTTGTTTGGTGAGGTAGTCCAGGAACTGATTTCACAGCCAGGGAATAGGCTGTCGCAATAAGAAGAAAGAAAATCTCTTGAGGAGGTTGTTTGCAGCTAATCTAGTGGAAAGTGTCCCTGCTCATGGCAGGGGGGTTGGAACTAGATGATCCTTGAGGTCCCTTCCAGCCCTGACAATTCTGTGATTTGTAAATGAGGACACACAGGTGACCGTGACAGGGGCCATGTGGGATGTAAATATTGTTGAATGGAATGGTGTGTCCAGGGACCATTAAACTCTCTGGGAGGGCACATGGCTCCTCACTAAATACAGAATTACAAAGAAATTATGGCATGGTTGGCCTGATGTGCACTTACATCTCAAAGTTTTTGAGTTTGTATTCCCATGGTCTGGGAGAATTCTCTACTAAGATGGAAGCAGCTGGATCCGAAGAAGAACCAGTATCCAAATGCTATCCAGGTTTGGTGATGTTCACCTGTAGAACTTTGATGTGGAGTCAAACTTTTGCTTTGGAAGCTATTACCGGTCTAGAAGCCAAAACAAGGAGGGTTTGTCTGAAGCACATGGTTGAGCTGCTGCTCTGGTACAGCACCAAGCCCTTGTACTGCCTGTACCATCCTGGACTTGTGTTAGTCCTGCTAGGAGATTTAAATACTTTATGGAAAGCACATATTCTGCCACACATTCTGGGAAAAAAAAAAAAGTTGGCCTACAATAAAAAAATGGACAGGCTGAAAAACAATTTGAAGAAAATTAGTATGAGCAGAAATAAATGTTGAAGCAAAGCATTCAGCATGCCAGAGCAACAGTTAACACCTGCTTAAACTAGAAGATATCTAAGAGAAATCTGATGGGAGGAAAACAGCTGCAGGTCTTAGAATACCAAGCCTGACCCAGAAATGAGCCAGCACTGAAGAGTCCTCCAGAAGAAGCTATTGTAGAACTGGAGGACTGATGCATGTTCTGCCACGTATATTCCAGTTCACTGCTCCAGGCACACACAGAAGATTTCCATATATTAAGATATTGCATCTTCCATCAGCACTGTGCAAAAAATTAAAAAAAAAGAGAGATTGTGTCTTCTATCAGCACTATGCCAAAAAAAAAGAGCAATGGGCAAAGTGGCCTGGTGCAGGAAAGGCACAGGCGTGAAATGACACAGCCACCAAGAAAGAAGTGGAGAGCAAGATTCTGTACACAGCCAGATGTAAAACATGGTCTTTTTTAATTCCTAAAATGCCTTCCCCAGTGAAGTCCAGCGCATTAGGCTATGCCTGGTCATTCCCAAGCTGCAGAGATGCAGGCTGCCCACCTCTCCCTCCTCCACTGACAAATCAGAAGAGGTGCAAGGAGGGAAAGAGGGCAGCCCTCTTATACTTCTGGAGACTAATGGTCCAAATTACAGCTTGCTTGATGGATAGACTAATCTTGAGCTTTAAGTGAATGAGGTTTTAGTGAAGAGCTTCACATGAAGTTTTTCTTGCACAGAGCAAAACTTGAGATTTGGGTTTGGTGAAAGCATGGCACCTCGTCACCTACGTGAAGTGAGTTTGACTATCCTGAAGGCATATAATAATTTTAATTAAAATGTTACATTGCATTTTAATAGATATTATTTTTAAAAACCTGTTTTCCTGCTGACCTATCCTGTTTTCTCTGGTGTATTCTTAAAGTTCTGCCCCAGGAAATGCTGTTTTTTTTTATGATCCCAGTAAGAAAGACACTCAAACTCCATAAGCTATTTCTTAAATCAGTATTTATTTAAACTACCAGTGTCAAGAAAGAGAGGATAGTAAAGATAATTTTACATCCCTTTGGATGCTGGGAACCCTGAGTTGCACAGCATCAGCAGGCCTCCTCCCACTAGGGAGCAGTACACTGTTTAGATTCCATCCAGGGGAAGGTTTTCCAGCATTTGAGCTCTTACAAGATTTTCTTAAAAGAAAACAACTCTAATTCATCACTTCTCCTGTCAAACAGAAAGTTCACAGGAGAAGTTGTTGCTGTACTGTTAGATGAAGGCCAAGGGCATGAAGGAGGTCCAGTCGCTGTCGCCATGTGATAGCTTCCCACAGGCTCCCATGCACGTGCTTGGGTTAGCTGTGAAGGGGTTTACAATGGTCTTCTGCCTCTGACTGTTCTGCTTAAGATAATTCACAGAACATCTAATTACATATTTCCCTCTTTCTAATACATCTCATCTTGTCATTTTCAGAGGTTTAGCTATAACTGGGAATGTGCACATTCCTCTCGCCTCTGTTAAACAAGGCTTCAGAACAATTGCACTAGGCAGGCTCTTGAGGAATTAATTCCAGATTTTATATTGTATGTGGTGTGAGTCTGGACAAAATATTCAGTCAGTCTGGGAGAGCTTCTGGTACAGCTCAATTCTAAAGACTGAGCAGATTTAGCTTAATACTGGACCGTAGTAATAATCATAGTCATGGGTGTGTATGCTCACAAATGGGCACCCAATGCTGTTTCACAGAGGTGCTATAGACATTTTTTTTTTCTCTGATAACATCTCTAGGGTTGTTTCAGCTTGTTTATATCATATCAGAATATGTTTAACTGCAAAGATTTCCTTCTGGTTTCTGGTACTTCAGGCTCAATTATACCTAATGAAATGGAAACAGTACTGAAGTAAAAGATGAAAATGTATCAGTTCCAGTTCAGTTCGGATTTGGGGTCAAAACAGTAACCGTGATAGAAACCAAGTGGTCCATAAGAGGTGCTTGGTCTGTATTTGTTCATATGGAAAGTTGTTCAAACACTGCCAGAGGTTAATCAGAAAGTCTGCCTAAGTTTGAGTTTGCCTGTACCCAGTGTGCAGTACTGATCACAACAGCTGCTCTTCTCCCCAGCAGAAATTATCATATGTGCAATGAAATTGTCTATAAGTAGTAAAAGAAGGGGAAATGTTTGGAAATCCCTGTCTCTTGCATTCCTGTTTCCTCCCTTCTCCTTTATCTTTTTTTTTCTTTATATCTAACTTCTTCAGCCTTGCAAAGATGAGTGAATTCTTTGTTCTTCTGTCAGTATCTACACTTTCCTGTTTCTGACTTCCAAGCTTTGCTTCTTTGATACTCATTTTTATCTGCCTGACCACCTGTCTCAATGTGAATGAAGCTGCTCCCCTTCTTTTCCACAGCCCTTTGGTCTCTTCTTCCTTACCAGATGGCAAAGATTTTGCTCTACCTCCTCCCTGCCCTGATGACCCCTTCATATTGTTCTCGTAATTCTGCCATTTTTCACTCTTTCTGCAGTAGATTTTTCTTCCTTCCGTCTTTTCCAAGAAGCAGTAGGTAGATCATGAGGAATTATTGTCCAGGTTTATGCTCCTTTCTTATCAGCATCTCATTTACTTAAATTCTTGGTGTGTTTTACAGCAACTATCAGATGGTGAGTTGTTGTTGGCAAGGAATTGCGTCTGATTTCAGGGTAAGACACAAAGTTATGTGGTTAAAAAGAGACATTTCTAAAGCTGAGCTTAGGTTTTTGTTTGTTTTTAACCTTCACAGGTTTTAACAGAAAAGGTGAAGATGTAAAAAACCCACAAACCCAAGCACAAAACATTCAGTTTCTTACAATGCAGCCACGCTGCCACTGAAACCTTTCTCTGGGAGCTGAGGGCTCTCTTCACCGAGTCCTACAGCTCTGCAGCTCTACAGCCCTATAGCTCTGCAGCCCTACAGCTGGAAGAGTAAGAGACAGGATATAGGTTGTTTAGCAAAGGCTGGCAGGGTAGGTTCTAGTGAATAGGTTTAAGAAAAGGAAATAGCTTCTTTGATATTTGCATAGGCAGATACTATCAGAATCTGAAGGCAGTTGAGTGGGTCAGAGAAGATGAAAAAATTTTAGAGGCTCTTAACTCTAGATTAGTGAGTTAACCTGCACCAGGTAAGTAGCAAGATGAATCTTTACTGTCATTGTTGTGTTTTCATGATGGCTCACAACAAAAATGCTTTTGTAAGGTAAGAGGGATTGCATTATTTGCTGTGTAATTGCAAAATCATTGATGTGTGCTTTGTTTTCTTTGTATTGACAAAGAAAGTGGAACATATGTGGCTTCCAGACACCATTACATGCTTCTTGCTCTCAGACACCATTAAATAATCCTTGCCCTCTTCAGGCACAGATGTAAGACAGATGCTTTTTCCAGTTCATTGTGGATTGAAAATGCTACCAAGTGTGTGTGTTCTGTCCTGTGCAGCTTTCCTTCCTTTCCTGCTCTTGAGAATCACTGAGCCTTAAATGCCCATTTGTACTCTTTGTGCAGTGTTAAATTCATCCATTTACAGTCAGATATTAGCATGATACAGGCATTTCTTCAGCAAAGAGATTAGGCACCGAAAGGGCAAAAAGCTTACATCTCCTTCTGTCACAGCATCCATCCATTTCACTGTGAGACTCAACTTTTGGGGACCAGCAGGAACAGGCAGCCAGAACCCCAGGATGACAACATGGAAGAACAGCACAATCCCACCATACCAAAGGAAGAAGAGCAGACCAGGTCAGCTGGTCAACTAATAGTCCAGTTATCCCCAGTCTGTAGTATCAAGGGAGGAGGCTACAGCCAGAAGCACAGCATACCTGCAACATTGCTTGGGCATGGGCCAAAGCCAAGGCCAAAGCTTAAGTGCAGATCCCAGGCAATGGGTGGAGTTGACGTGGACAAGAGCTTCAGAAAGCCATGCCGTGAGTCCTGTCTGCATCATGGTTTCTGTGGAGGCTTGAAAGGAGCATATTCCAGCTGAATTCCTAATCCAGAAGATCAAGGAACCATGAGCCTGAAGTCTTTCATGATTAATGCCTTTTCAACAGCTTAGCCATTATCACTAGTTTTGAGGTCTCTCTATGAAAATCTGAATTTCTTGCAGGATGTATTTGCTGCACTGAACATAAATAAGGAAGCCGAGGAAAGAATACAATATTTGAAGGGTGGAATATTGAAGCATGTTTTTTTTCCACCATTGACTGTTTTTCACATACAGTGCTCTCTGATCTGTACCTGCCACAGAAACCCAGAGCAGCACAAAGGAAAAGGCTGATCTCTGGAAGCATGAACTCCATCTCTGAGACAGGAGAAGGAAAGGGGTTGTTGGTTGTCTAGGTGTTACGAGAGTCTCTAGATGTTTTGAAAGCCATCTATGTACTCCCAGAAGTACACAGTACTTTTGTAAAGTACTGTGAAGTACTAAAAGCTCTCTGAAAAGAGCATGTGGCTTCACGTAGAGCATCCACTGCACAGCAGCTATCTGTGGATGAAGTGTTTGGTCTGGAATGAAAAAAAAAGCAGACTTAGGACCCTTTTAATCTGCTTAATCTTAACTTCCTCATGATTCAAAGAACCCTGACTGCTGGAAAAGAAACAAGAGTACTGCACACTGTACTGTGTTGATTTTTTCTTGTTAAGATTTTAATAACCAGGGACTCCTCTTTGGCTAAAATGCAGCGGCTCTTTGAAAGCTTCTCTTGAAGCGTGCTGTGTGTCCCTTGGTAATTGCAGCAGAGTTTGCTGCAGTTTGCAGCCAGAGCTGCCTTTGCTCCCTGTTTGGAACAGTGGTGTGAACACCAGCTGCCTTAGAGGTAGCTGCTTCTTAGTAGTGCTAAATGGAATGTGTTGTGGCATAGTAATTAGTTTAGGAAATTCAATTCCTTTTAAAACTGATTAATTCCCGATTCAGTACACTTTAGGGGAAGTTTGGATTTATCCACTTTTTGGCTCCTACTGATGCTGTTTACACTGCTGAGCTCACACCCTGTCATATTCTGCTGATTTTACTAATCCTTTTGTATGAGTTGTATGCTGAGTAGGACACCTGGGAGTCTACTGGATGTTAGGTGTTACCTGAGACAGCTTCAGTCCTTGGAACTGTGATTGCTCTTTTACCAGCTGTCTGAAAAGGAATGTTGTGTCACACTATTCCAGCAACTCTCCCTGGGGCAAACATGCTCCTGTCTTACATCGTTTGAAGCCATGCAGAAAATCTTCTAAGAACTCATCAAAATACTACATTTTAACTAGTTTGTTTTAGCCAGTAAGGTGTTTTAAGCTGAGTTGTCTCTTGTAGTGTCTTTTTAAGGTGTTTTATCTATTTTTCTAGTTGGGGATTCAGTGCTGACTTTGAGATAGCAATGAAATATTATCATTAAAAGACTTCATGTAGGGATTATTTCCATGGTATGGTTTCCAGAAACCTTTTGCAGCAGAGCTCTACAGGGACTCAGGACTGTGATTGCATCTTTGGAGAAGACTCTGCAGCAATGTAATTGCCCTAGTGCCTGAAGCTGTCTGCTCTGGCATTTTTCTTGCAAAGGAGCTAACAAGATCGTAAGAAACTGTTGAACTAAGCACTAAAATTGTCAAGAGAGGCTGACCAGATAGGAAGGCACACTTCAGTTTCTTGGCTGCAACAAGGGATGTCTTATGTTTCTAAGTCACTGACCTGATTTCAGGTGTTGCCTGTTAGAAGGAGAACTGGCTTTTGGCAGCTGTCTTTCATCTGAGCATATGATGAATTGGACTGTAGCAAGGCAAAAGCTTCTTCCTAAGCGACCATACCACATGCTGGCTGGGAAACCTGGCATGCCTCTGTGTAAGCAATGAAAGACTCATCCAGAGCAGCAGTTCCGTGGCGCCGCCTTTGGAGGGAGCTACACACCGGGACCAGAACGTGAAATTCTGGGTTTCAGGTTTAGTTGGCAGATGAGCATTTCTGGTGAGGATTATCATGAAGAACTAAGCCCAGTGCAAGGAAGGATGTGGGACAGACTGCATGGACAATATATTCCTCTTTTTTGTTAAACGTTTGTGGGGCAATAACTCAAGGAAACCTCAGTTAGAGCAGAACGATACCATTTTAGATATTCATGCTTGCTCCCCAAACTTATCTGAATTACAGGTATCAAATACTTGGCTTCATGGTCTGGATATTGTCCACCTGGAGTATTTTAATAGCCCTCATAGCATATTGGGAATGTGTCTGATCACTAAAAGGGAGGGTTTTAGTCCTAGTCACTGAAAGGGTGATGTTTTGGGTGTAAACACTTAATGAAGTAGCACAATCTTCTCTTTCTTGACCTGCCAAGTGGCTCCAGTAGTGATTGAAAATGGTGAGTCTCTTGTTCCTTATGTTGATGAATGGGTTCTCCCTCTCTGTGTCTTTACAGGCATCTATCTTTCTGAGTCTTCACTATGAATTTTTAAAACATAATGTTAAAACAATCTTACAGCTTCAAAGTCAAGTCCTCAAATGTTAGGAAATTTGACAGTTCAAGTTCTAGATGAAAGCTTGATGTAGTCTGAGTGCATATACATTATGATTTAGATGTCATAATGTATGCTGTCAGGCATAGATTTTAGTAACTTAGTAACTTGATTGTGAGATTTTTTTTTTTTTCCCCACAGAGCCCTTCTTCTATTTAGGTGATGGAAAATAAGGGAAACAAAAAGGAAAGAAAAAAGACAGATAACAGGACTGAGACCTGAGGGTAGAAGGGGGAAAACACAGAAAAGGATGTGCAGATGGAAAAGAAATAATAGAAAAAGAAACAGGGCTGATCCTACAGGTAACTTGTTTTTTCTACTGAATAACAACATTAAAAATGACTGGAAGGTTTTATTAATATAGGAAAGTTAGTTTAATTCTTACTTCTCCTTGATTCTGTGTGAGAAAGAAGAACATAGAAATTTGTTGCTGCAAGTTGTAACTTCCCTAATTAATATCAGATAGAACAAACATTCCTCTCTGGATTAAATCCCTGCTCCAAGGAAGACAGCAATTCAGAAGAGATCATTATCAAGAACTAGTTAACTATGTACCTCTGATCAGCTTCAGTAACCAGCCCCTAGAGCTATGAAAGCCTTGAATCCCATCCACAAGGGCACAGAAGAGAATCCTTGTACTTACTATTATTCTTATTCTAAATGAGTTCATAAATACACTGATGGGCTGCCCCAGTTTTGCATCTGCATGTTGCAGTGTATGATGTGCAATGTGTGCAAAATGGTAACTCCTGTCAGCAATATAGTACTTGTATTAAAGCACCAAACCTGCCTTCTGCATTGCTGTGGCAAGGGGACTAGGAATTATAATCTTCCATCAGATGAAGACAAGCAACTGCCCTTTGACCAAAGGAATATTCCAAGCACTAGGTGCTAGAAGCTCAGGAGAAGCAGAGCCTCTGTAATTTATTCTAATCAAAGAGGAGCCACCATAAAATGAAAACCTAAATGTTTTGTTTTGTAAAGCTGGATTTGAATGGCTTAAAGCACAATAAGCAACAGTTATAGTGTGTACATAACTGCTTATTTCACTCCGGTTGTGCGTTGGGCAAGTACATTACTCAAAGAGCTGGCTTGGCTTGAAACCTTGGTGAGATGACCCAGTTTCTTTTTCCTACCACTCAGTGATGGTGAAACACATCTTTTTCAAAGACATTTGAGAGGCCCACACAATCAAAACTGTGTGAGGGGACCACCTGTGACCCCAATTAGTGTTCCTTGAAATCTTACTGTCCTGTTTATCCTTGTGTGCTTGTTTTCATATTCTATGCTCAATATTAGAAGGGCATGGGCCCTACTCACACCACCCAAGAAACTCCCTGTTGTACTGAAAGAAGCTACTGACTAGATCATATGACCTGAACAAAGAAAAATGGTTTAAGCAGGCATGTAAAATATAAAACAATCAAACATGACAAATATTCCAAAATTATTTTTCCCAAGTTGAGGACATGGTAAAAAGAATCAGCTTTGTAAGTGGTTTTGCCTCTCTTCATATTGCATTTTCTTTGAGTATTATTGAAGTGGGCAGATACCATTAACAAAACTCCACCTGCTATTGCAACAAGTAAGGGCCTTGCCAGCAGGTTTCTAGAGGCTTTCTTCAGTAGATGGAATTCTGCCACCTTTTGACTGCCTTCCACAACTTCATTGCACTTTGGCACACAGAAGTCTTAGAAAATTCCCATTGAGGACTGAGACTAGCAGGGATTTAGCATGGTTTCTGCTTGAGGAAATTGTTCATCATTATAGAACCATAGAATGGTCTGGGTTGGAAGGGACCTCCAAAAGATCATCTGGTCCAACCCCCTCTGCAGTAAGCAGGGACATCCTCAACTTGATCAGGTTGCCCAGAGGTCTGTCGAGCATGACCTTGAATATCTCCAGGGATGGGCCCCAAACCACCTCCCAGGACAACCTGTTCCAGTGTTCCACTACCCTCATGGTAGATGTGCGTTAATATGTGATGTCTCCTCCTATTTGGTCTTTCAGGCTACTTTGGGACTGGGGCTTTTAGCTGACAGTTGACTAAATATGAGTCAGTAGTGTGCTCAGGTGTCCAAGAAAGCCAGTGGCATCCTGGCTTGTATTAGAAACATAGTGGCCAGCAGGAACAGGGAGGTGATCATCCCCCTGTACTCAGCACTGGTGAGGCTGCATCTTAAATATAGTGTTCAGTTCTGGGCCCCTCCCTAGAAGAGGAACATTGAGGGGCTGGAGGGAGTCCAAAGAAGGGCAACAAGGCTCATGAAGGGTCATGAAGGAGCATTTGAGGGAGCTGGGATAGCTCAGTCTGGCAAAGAGGAGGCTGAGGGGTGACCTCATTGCTCTCTACAACTACCTGAAGGGAGGTTGGAGTGAGGAGGGGGCAGCTTCTTTTGGTGACAAGCAACAGGTCTAGAAGAAATGGTTTCAAGCTGCACCAGGGCAAGTTCAGACTGGATATTAGGAAATATTTCTTCGCAGAGAGGGTTTCAAACATTGAAATGGTCTGCCAAGGACAGTGGTGGAGTCACCATTCTTGGAGGTGTTGAAGCAGTGTGTGGACCTGGTGCTGAGAGACATGGTTTAGTGTTGACCCTTCAGTGCTTGCTGAAAGGTTGGACTGAATGAGCTTAGAGGTCTCTTGCAACCAGATGGTTTTTCTATGATTCTGTGACATTAGCAAATCTTGGAGAGCACATAAATAGAGCTGCAGCACACCCAGATCCTTTTATCTAGGACACATCTCCACTTTAAAAAGAACCCAATGCCAGTCATTTAACTTCAGAAGCACGTTCTCCACTGTAAATGCACTTAAGAATACACTGTTGTTAATGCTGCTGTTCCTGAAGGCTTGTGGCATTTGATGTGAGCAGTTACGATTCTGTGGTAACCCATGTATGATTAGCCTCGTACAATAAACATCAATGGCACGCTGTTCACCAAACGCCGTGGCAATCATCTGATTAGTACTGGATTTCACAGACTACAGAAAACTTTGCTATCAGGGAAATTATTCTTAGTAGAAATCACAGGCAAAATGTTGAGGAGTATTGAAACAGAGAAATAATTGGCTATGTTTTTGTCACAGAGTCAAGAAAACTTGCAGCAATGAAGATAAGCAAGACAGCACCTGTGGTCTGCCTTTTCCATAAGGAGTCCAAGGAACCAGGTAGGATGTTGTCAAACCTAGTGAATAAATTGGTGGTTCTTCATAAAGTCATACCTCTTAGTGATCTCAATATTGTCTTCTTTATGGTAGTAACAACAAAAAACCCTAATAGTGATACAGCCTTAAAGTAAATGACCTTGAGTCTCTAACCTTTTCAAAGCAAGTGGAATGAATCATACTGAATAGATGGCCTGAAACAGAAGTTTGCTTAAAAATGTGCCCAGAAAGCAGTCATTTTAGTTGTGATGTTTTTTAATTGTAGCCCTTTTTAAAAAAGTAGCCTTTGGGATCCAGCTCTTAGAAATTCCATCTTGTTTTTCAGCATTTTGGTGAAATGCTGCTTTATTTTGTGTAAAAAATACTTTCCACAATGTAGTGGTAAACAGCACCAAGGATATCAGTCAGTAGTCACTAGGAACTTTAGTCACAGAGATAAAAAAACTACCTTGGAAATTGCTGTAGTTCTGGAATACTTTCATAGAAGGAAAATAATTTTCATTGAGACTGAGTGAATTTTCCTAGACTGAATAGAACAGATCTGAATGTTTCTGCCTACTCAGACCAGAAGCAAACTCCTGAAATGTGTACAAACTCTGAGAGAGTTTGGTAAACGTACTGTAAGTTTTATTTCTGTGGTTAGTTGTGTGATTCCAAAACGTGGAAGAACTGAATGCCAAAGCAAGGCAGGATCTAGTGTTGTTTCTGGCTGGAGTGTGAGCAGAGAAGACTAAGGATATTGTGAGCTCACCTTCTGGAGGCTGATGGTGCTTATTCCCCACAGTATTATAAGAATGGTCAAAAGTGAAGGTTTTGACAGTTTGCATAGGACAGTATTTTCAATACCACTAGAATATGGGAAGTGTTCCAGTTAATTAAAAAGAGATTCTTCTTTACCTGGGAGAAATTCTACTTTCTGAGGACTTGAGCTATACCAGAACTATGCATAATCCTATAGTCAAAGTATGGGACCTTGGACTGATGTCACTTCATTGCTCATAGCATTCACCGCATCAGGTGAGATGTTCACGGTAAGCTCTTCTACTAAGATGAAGTTAGAATACGCAAACACACGCAGTTGTCTACCTGCCCCTCTGTTGCCACTGTCACCCTCAACTCAGTGATGGTGGAGAAGCCTTTACACCATAACCAAGTAAGAAGCACAGCCTCCCTGCAAGAAGCTGCCTCTCTCCTCTCTCCTCCCACAAAGAGGAGATACATAGCAAAACCATCACATCACATTGAGCACTGCTGCACTCTGATCTGTGGTGTCACTTCATATCTCCTTTCACTGAATATTTCTAGATGGTTCAGACTAAAGTGTTCCAAGGGAGGATTTTATGGGGTTCTCACGAGGCCATTCTGGTGTGGTAATTCCCCGTTCACTGAGCTCTTCAGAGAGCTCAGCATGGCTCTGGAGCACTGAAGACATACCTCAAGCTGCTGCAGAATTAACTCAGGAATTATAAAAGCAGTAAACGCATGATTACTCTTTTTCTTAACACGTGAAAAACGAGATACGTAATAGGCACTTTAACAAGCTGGCAGCAGCAAATTAAAATTTAACGTGGCTATGAAATGACAATTACTGTTAGTAATTAATTGGTATCACCTTTCTGTAACCCTGTTCAGTACTCCTTGTGCAAAGCTTATGTCAGTGAGAGAATCATTATCTAATTAGGTGAAAAATTAGGAGAGTGTGAGCTTACAAAATACTGTAAAATCTCTTTCTTTTTTTCTTTGGGATTAATGCAGTTTGTGATTGTTAACAAGCACCACTTGCATGCCATCAATTTTCATCCTAAAGGAATCTAATGAGATTTGGAACTGCCTGAAATTGCAGATATTGTACTAAAGTGGGAGAGGATTGGTAACACACTACCCCTAAACTGCAATTCTTACTAAGAGTAGTGTAGACCTTAGCAGAAACACTTGAAATCATAGGAAGGTTTTCCTCCTTTACAGAGAATAAGGAAGATGCTGAAGCTGAGATGCTGCCTTTGCTGATGTTTAATTGCTATGCTTAGCAACTCTTTTTACATGTCACATACAGTACTTCCAGAAGATAATTCCTCTCCTAGGTGGGACAAGAGCTCAGTAAAGACAAGTGTAATTTCTTGAATGATCTTTAGAATCCCAAACCTCACCAGTCTGTAGCACATAGTGTAGGAATGAAACCAGGCTGACGTGACTTAGATCCATCTTTGGCAGTTTCCCCCTATATGGCTGCAGCTGTGTGGTTTGAACTCATTTTCCAGAAGAGGCAGCAATGTGCTTCCCTTGTTGACTGATCCCTAAAATGGGCTTTGGATTTCTTTCTTCTGTGTTGTGTCCATTGCCTGTTCCAGACAGGCAAGGAACAGAGGAGCTCTGTGGGCTACTTCAAGAACATCCGTGCGCTGTCGTTAGAAATGTTTGAGACCTTTCTCCCCTTTCTCAATCTTTCACACCCCTACAAGGCTCCAGAGCACTCCTCACCCATCTTGAAGAACCCCCTGAAGAAAGAGGCACTATTCTTTATACCAGCAGCCAGAAGCTGTTAGCAACAGCAGCATGACAACAACAAGGCTAGAACTTCTTCCAGACACTCCCAGTGCTGCTTTTGTAAGGTCACCAGGGATCTCCAGAAGTAGACTCTCACGTTGCAGGCAGAACTTTAATTGCAGTATAAACATAATCAGCATGTGTGCATCCTAATTGAGGTGTTTCAGGTATGGAATGGAGGAGACTGCAAATGGGCAAAGCAATACTGCTGGGTAGATTTGCTTAAAAACAGACCAAACTTTAAAGAGGTTTTTTGTAACATCATGGACAAGAAACTTATCTCTTCTTTCCTCACTTCCTCTTTGAATAGGAAAATTTGGATTCTAAAATAATGGTTCACTTTCAGCAGCTAAGACTTTGAGTATGATATAAAAAAACATGGATTATGACATGTTATGATGGATTGACCCCAGCCAGCAGCTAAGCAAGACTGTGCTACTTGTTCACACTCCCCACACAAAATGAGGCAGGAAAGAGAATGAGGGGAACAAGCAAGAAACTCTTGAATCAGTCTAGAGATAATTAAAGAGGAAGAAAACCAAAGCCAAGCAAGTGATGCAAATGCAATCACTCCCACCTTCCCCACAGAGCCTGATGCCCAGTCAGTCTCTGGGCAGTAGCTGCCTACACGTAACATCCTCCTCACAGTTTTTATGGCTGAGCATAACATCTCTTTGGTCAGTGTCAGCTGTCCTGACTGTGTCCTCTCCCAGTGTCTTGCTCACCCCAGTATACTCAGTACAGGGGACAGGTAGAAGGGAAAGCCTTGGCACAGTGCAGACACTGTTCAGCAGTATTCTTTCTACCAGATCTGCAAGTTCTACTTGTCAGAAGCTAAGTCCATACATCCAATGACGAGATCAGTGCAATGCATCCACAACACTGTGTCTGGTAGATTTAGTGTTGCCCTTTAGGCCAGGTCATTTTTACATACAAGTATAGGCTGATCTGAGGAAGCAGCAGGAAGCTCTGGCAGTGATGCTTAGATACAGTTAGTATCTCTACACACAGTTTAACTGCATTCAGAGAAATAAGTTCTTATCAGTTGCTACTATCCCACCTTGCTTTGGGAACCTCCTTCTAGGTGTGATCCCTGCCCCAGTGCTAAGCCCTTGTGTTCTCTGTCCCTGGCACACAGCCTAGATACAGCTGCCATTAAACCCACCTTGACCAGTAACCTGATTTTGATACAGAATTGTCTAATGCACCTATAAAGCTGGTGCAAAACTCTTGAGTAAAGCTTCTCTGAGCAGATCTTGCTTCTGACTGAGTTTCATTTGGAAGACAGAAAGAACCTCTGTGTTCAGCAGAAGCTGACGTGAAATCCTCTGATGTTTGCAGAATGAGTGGTGACAGCCGGAACATAACACACCTCTCAGAGTTCAAAGTATCTGCACTACAATTAATTACTGACTCTGCTGTTCACTTGGCAGGAAACTCTTGTCTCAATAATTGAACACATCACTGGGGGAGACACAGATGCGATTTGTTGCTTCTGACTGAATTTGGTTATGTCTAGTGCCTGTTACTCTCTTGGATCTGGTTTGGTTTATTCTCTTTATTTATCTTTTTCTGGCATTTCCACTTTTCTCAGTGTGGGTGCCCCGTTTTTTGCACCCTGTGTTTTTAACTTAGAGGTTTATGGTTGTTCATCAGTTTCATTGCCTTTCTGGATAATTCCTTTACCAGAGCCCACAGAGATTTCTGATAGTTCCCAATCTGAGGCCTAAGCTGCCCTTTACTTTTAGAGTGCAACTCCTGTTACATCAGAACAGAGTTAATTTTCTTCAGAAGCTGGGAGGGGCCACAGCCAGAATAGCCAACTGAACCAGCTAGTGAAGTGTTCCATACCATACTGTGTCATGCCTGCTATACAAGGGGAAGGCTGGAAGCAATGCAGATGTACAGTGGGAACAGAGCCAGGCATCTTGGTGAGGGTGTTGTGGTTTATGTCACTCGTTCTATAGTGTGTTTCCTGATGTTTCTCCTCAGTTGTTCTGTTGATGTTTCTCCTCTATTGCTCTGTTTAATTCCCCTTATTTCAACCCCTGGCATTTTGCATTTTGCTCCTGATTTTCCTTCCCATCTCACTAGGAGGTGAGGGTGTAGAGGGGCAGTGAGCAAGCAGCCGCATGGAGCTCAGCTGCTGGCTGGCTCTCAACCACAACAACCAGTAATGAAAGAGTATTTACATGTGCACTTTTCATCCCAAAGGATCCTTCTTCATGTTGGTAAATGTTGGACAGTGGCTTGATCCAAGGATAGACATATTATCAAAGACATACCCCCTGCAACAAACTCCATCTGGATCATAGGACAAAGCATAATGCTCAGCCTTCTACTCTTTTTTTCAGCTGTATGAACCTGGAATTACGGCTCACAGTGTCACAGCTTTGACAGCAGTAGCAGAGAGGGCTCTGGCCCAGCATGGCAGCTGGCAAACTCTCCTGCCCATGGAGAAATGGATCAAATTCTCTCACCACCTGGGTGAGTACTTTAACTACATCGATGTTATATAGGAGGCAGGCATGACCTGTTTCATCCGTGTTTTCAAAAGAAGTTACTGCTGTGTTTGATGAAAGGAAGAGTTCCAGTATGGCAGTGTGCTCTGGAACTGCCACCAAACCAAGACATTTAAAGGTGGAGGAATAATGTCAGACTGGCCGAACACTGTGCTGCTCCTGCTGGGGCACTCCAGGACACATCTGGAAGCAAAAGTTTTTAAGAAACTTGAAGGTTAAACAAGGAGATGGCAAGTTAGTTTGGATGCCTGCAAGCTTGGAGAGCAGCTCTCTGGCTATTTTGGATTGAGGAGCTGCACTTCTGCTTAAGTCTTGCCTCAGGCACCCAAGTCCTAAGTTGGAGCTAGCCCCAGAGCCCCAGCTGGTGCGCATCACTAGAGATCAGTTTTACTCAGAAACAACACAGCACATCATCCTGCTTGCTGCAGGCAGAAATAATTCCACTTGCTGTTCTAGAATGAGCAGATGAAGATGCCTAATGCCACAAGGTAGTAGTATGGTGACATTCAGACCTGGGACTCTTTTATAAGAACAGTAAAAAAAAGCCCAAGGTGATGGTTGGTTTAGTTCTTTGATTTTTGAAGGTATCACAGTTTCTAAGACCTACAGGTTCCAACATTAACAAATAATTTCTGCTCGTTTCATCTCTTTTTGCCCATGCCTCTTACCTTTTTGGCTTTTTATGTTTCCTAGGGTCACCTGGAGTAGGTCACACAGGAATGTGTCCAAATGGGTTTTGGATGTTTCCAGAGAGGGAGACTCCACAATCTTTCTGAGCAGCTGTTCCAGTGTTTTGTCATCCTCACAGCAGAAAGGTTTTTTTCTTATGTTCACATTGAACCTCCTCTGCTCCAGCTTGCACACACTGCCCCATGTCCTATCATTGGACATCACTGAGAGGAGCTTGGCTCTGTCCTCCTGACACTCACACCTCACATCTTTATAAACGTGAATGAGGTCACCCTCAGCCTCCTCTTCTCCAAGATAAAGAGACCCAGCTCTCTCAGCCTTGTCTCATAAGGGAGATATTCCTGGATTTGTAGAGAATTTAGCACAGAAATCCTAAGGATGTGGTGGTAGCAGCTGTTGCACAGTGTTACAAGGGATCAAAAGGAATGGGTTAGTAGAAGGAGGAGAGGTTCTCCAGGCCACTCTCATTCCTCCTGAAAGAAGCCAATGCAAAGTGCCTGTGACACATGTGCTGTGAGGGTTCAGTTGTCCTGAGTTGGCCACCAAGCACTTCTACCAAGCAGCAACCTTCATGGAGAAATTAAAGTTATTTGAATTCATTTCTCTTTCTGGAATAATCAAATGCCTTCCTATCTTACAGATCTAATCCAAACCTCTTAGTCCTTTCTTGGACAGCAGCCCAGGCCCGTGCTATTTTTCCAGGGCCATGAAATAAAGCTTGAATAATTTACAGTGTGAAAGATAGGGGGGGGAAAAATGTTCAGATAGTGCACTATAAATATGAGGAGTATCATCAGGCTTTCAGCCAAATGCTGTGGTGTGCTAGGAGAGCTTATGCCACATATGCATAATAATTCTTGTTAATGCTAAATGGAGCTGTTGTTACTGATCATATTTAGTTTGGGAGAGATCAGCAGTGAGTAACTGTGCTCAAAAAATTGCCAAGAGCTTGGTGTTAGGATTCCTTTATTTGTCAGGAGTTTGAACAGCAGCTAAGGTTTATCACATGGGATTATTTATTTAATATTTTATGGGGAGGAATTTTAATTTTTTTCCCCCACTGGAAAATGCAGTTCCTTAAGTCAATTTCCTTTTATCAAGTCCTTCTCTCAGAACTCATGTGGTTTATATACACAGTTAAATATTCTTTAGCTCAGTGTAATTTGATAGCCTGCTGCTAGAAATCAGTGTCTGGGTTAATTACACAAAGATGAAGGCCACAGGTTCAAATCTCTTGTAGTAATTGATGCAACTTTTATTCCATGCAGGTGCTACAACCACCAGATTTTCTGAAGCCTTGTTTTTACTGTCAGCTTCCTCAGAGTAAAACTGTTTCTCTAGCTCATTCTGCTGGTAGTGATTCTTCCCCTGAGGAGAAGATTCTTCTGAACCCTTCTTCTCTAGTTTTGCAGTGTTGGTTTCTGACCTTGGATTGCAATAGACAGGGGTTCTGTGTCCAGTGGGATAGAACAGGGATGGTGTTCCATCTGAGGCATTGGTGTGAAACTGGAGTAACAGAAATGTAATGACTGTGCTTAAAACAGAGTGCAATGGCATGTGTTTAGGGACCACTGGCAGGATTTACTGCTGTTAACTATAGCCTAGAGACTGACAGAGGAGGGGAAGGACATTATTTCATCTTTTTCAGACTTTCCACATGCTCTGTGTGAATTTCTACAGCCTGAGTCTCTGTATCCCAAACTCTTTCACCCTGAACTGTAGTAAACCCAACAGTGGCCTCACTAGTCTGAATCCTATCCCCAGATTCTCTACCCTTGCTCCCATGCCTTGCTCAATGCCATCACCTTCCTTGTATTCTCGGGGCTCTTTTCTCCCTACTGTGCTCTGAGACAACAATCTCAGCAGCATAACCTGGGTGGAGTTGCCTTTTTGCCTGAAACCTGGCCTCCTGACAGCTTCACCACCACCACCAAGTGTACCTTCTTTCCTATGAAGACGAGTCTGGTCTTGCTGTGGTGCTGGTATAGATGTATCATCCATCGCCCCTTGTCATCCCAAAAAGTGAGGGGAAGCAATGTGTAAAGCCTCACACCTAAGCAGTGGGATGATTGCTGCTGTGTCCACAGCTGGACTGCCAATTTGAATCTCCCTTGCCTTTCGCTCTGCTGTCCTTGATGGCTCCTCTGAAGGCTGGAAAGGAAACAGCTTCCATACTAGGTGGAAGGGGAAGGAAAGAGACAAAGAGATGACAATTCATGGCTTTTTTTCTCTTCTTTCCTCCATGTATGATAGCCTCAGTGTTGCTCAGTTTATTGAAAGATGACTACCAGGCAACTGGAGAGGAGTCTGGTTTGATTTTTGGTATGTCTTAAGGGTATGGTGTTTCCAGCAGAGGTAGGAAAGACCTAATGCCATTGTTTAAGACCCTGCTGAGAATTCCTCTAGAGAGTGCAGCCATGGTTACCCATGTCAAAGAGGGGTGGTCCAAACTAGAAGCAGTGCAAGGAAAGGCTAGTTGAACCCTCAGGGGAAGATAATGTTCTCCACAGGAGGATGCTCAGAGTACGTGCACACTGCGCAGTGCACACTCTGCAGAGACCGGAGTAGCTGCAGGAAAGCTGGTTCTAAATGTGGAAGCAGTACAATGGTGTCAGCATTCTGCTGGAGCCAGCTTGGCTGTGCTGAGTGGCAGCACTAATGAGCACAGGAACAGTGTTGTGCTGAGGCAAATGTGCAGGACTAGGCAAGTATGAGTGAGCTGAGTCTGGTGAGTGCACAGTGATCTTGAAAGAGGTCAGCTTGCTGAGCCCAACAGGTGTGGGAAGGAGAATTATTTGCTCTCAGAAATACTTGCATGGGAAAGCAATAGAAGAGAGAGTGATCAAGGAAGCCAAAGAGAAGGTTTGGCATAATTACATATTGGGACAGAATTTTGTTCTTAAAGTTTGCATTGCAAAAGGTGATTAGGGACCCCGAGGTGGTGACATTGGTGAATTAGTATAAATAGATGAACTCTAAGGAAAAATAAAAATCTAAGAAATCTGAAAGTGAAAGGACAGAATGCTTTGGTAGTGTCAGTGGCTCTGTTCACAGGAAAAGATGCTTGATGAAGTCTAAATCAGCTGCAACAGGTGCCCTGATAGGGGTTTGGATCTTTCTTCCTTTCTCCCCTCTTCAAGCGTTCACCTAGTTCAGAAGATGGCTTTCCTGGAAGGAACTGAAGACAGACTTTTTAGTGGTATATGCAATAAGCGTCCAATCTGAACTAGCAGTTTTGAAATATGAATGTGTTGGTTCCCTATTTATCTCTTTTGGAAGTAACTCTCATTAAAACTAAACCACGGATATTTAATGGCTGGTTGTTGAAGAGACAAATGAGTAGAAGTATTGTGAGTGAAATTGCTGCAGGGGGAAGATGAAGAGGGCAAAAAGTAGCAACAGTCAGGGAGAAGGGAAGAGCAGAAGGGGGAAGTGCAGAACTGTTACTAATCCTGAAAGCCTTCTCAATTTCAGTGGGATCCTGAGTGCTCACTTAAGAGATTTGGAATAAAATGAACTTTCACAGTTAAACACCAGAAATAACACAAAATTAGACATTTCTGCATGAAGGAGTGTAATCTGCCTTTGGGTAGCCTTCTGAAGTCTGTTGCCCTAGTTTTGTACCAGAGCCAGCAGAAAATAATTGAAATATTTGACATCTGGGCTTGTGTACTGTCTGAGTTTGACACTGAGAATGGGCATCCTCTGCTGTGCTTGGAAAGCTGAAGTTTATGGCTCTTCTCCAAATAGGTTTCCAGTGATGGCAAACAGCAAAGGCTTTGGCATTTCACTTGATCTGAGGTCTTCACTTATTAAGGCTGCAAGGTGTCTTCAACCACCCAAGGTCATAAACACCCAGCAGAAATGCAGCCTTACATGAGTGCTGTGCACTGTGGGTACTAGAGCAGATCTGTCTGACAATCAGAAATAAAATGGTTCACTTCGTTATTATCATCCATATCAAAAAGTTTTTATGTGTTGTAGCTTTTAATGCAGGTCTGTAAATCGAGTTGGAGAAGAGAAGGTGATAATCCATCTGAGATCAAATCTCCTACAAACTGCCATGACCTCATTTTGATGCAGATTTGATTCCATTTTCATTTTTTTGTGCAATGATGATCCACTTCAGATACTGTGTAACCAATGATTTATTTATTATCTGCACATCATTTGAGAGAGGCCAGAGGTCAGAAAAGATAAATTCTGTTGGTTTTCTTCATTTCATTAGCATAATTCTTACTTCACTGTTCCTGAAACCCTATTTCAAAAATAAAGCAGCCACATAACCAGACAGTTATCTTTTCATAACCACAGGTAACTGCAAAGGAGCTAAATCAAGTCCTTTTAGCAAAATCAGCAACTGGAATATTTGCTTTCTTCCAAGTAGGGATAGTGGTATTTCAGACACTGCAATTTCTGCCTTTTTGTCCCTTCTCCCCATTTGTCAACAAAGTAGGCAGAACAAAGTTAGACCTAAAGAAATATGTAAGACTGGTGCTGATGAGAGCATGCTTTAAAAAGAAGCAGAAGCAGAGAAGAAAATTTAGAGTTCCCATCTCATTTCCATGCTTCTCTGCCACAGGCAAGTCTGGGATTTTCTCCAGAACAGTAGATAATGGTGCTGGCATAGCTGTAGAGTATTCAGAACTCAGAGGGAAATGCGATTGATGCACACCTCCTTTGGCAGAGAAAACAGCTGTGTTCTCACTGAACAACTCTAGCAAAGGGTCACTGCACACTTCCCTTGTGTTTTTACTATTCCTATGGGATCTACCACTGGCCTTGGCTGGAGGGAGGGTAGTAGGCTGGGTGGGACTTTGGTCTCATCCACATCCTTAAATACCAGTTTATACACAAGGCAGTGTAAGAGCAGCCTGAACCCAGTCATACTGAATGGGTAAGGGCAGAGCTTGATCTAGGAGGGGAGAACTGTGAATTTCTGTCTTGAGACATGTAAAACCACAAGGTCCAACACCTGAGCTGGCACGTTTCAGAGACAGCAGAAAAGGGAGAGAGGTGTTACCAGCCCTTCACAATGTTACTTATCTCCCCAGGCTGGTTGTGATATGTACCTATCCGGATGTAGAAAACACCAAGAGGTTTTGAAGGTGTATCAGGACAGAGTTCTCCAGTCTTCAGTTGTACAGGGTGCGTTCATAGTTCTTCACTGCCTCTAACCCATAAAAATCCAAAGTAGCAATACATTGCTGCAGAATCAGCTTGGTAATAAGTGACTCCAGAGCATTCTGGGGAGTGGAAGATCCAAGCTTTTGTCTTCCACCAATATCAGCACAAAGGACTTGATTGTACCAACAGAGGGGGAAATCTTGTCTCCCTGCCCAGCATGCTAAATCTCTTCGAGAGAAGAGTTTTCATGAGTGTTCCTAATGACCTTCTCTCTTGGATGAAGCTGGGCATTCCATCAACTTTAATTCTTCTGGATTTTCCTGTGAGTGCTTGACATTGTCAGTTCCAGGGTTTCCTCCCACACTGCTTAAAGCATGCAATGGCCTCTTAGGCCACACTTTCTGCCACATTTTCACTCCTCCTAGTCTCAGTAGTGTCAGGTTGTCACAAGGAATAAAGCTTTCGTAACATCTCACTGAAGGGTGTTTTCTGCACTTCCCCCCTCCCCCCGCCCCTCCCCCCCCTTTTTTTTTTCTAACATTTGAGGAAGGTTAAATCGGGTAACAGCTACAACAGGAGAACTACTTAACAGGACATTAACTGTTTTCTAGCATGGTTGCAGGGCAGCACTTGGCTCCATACTGTCCTTTTAATTGATCTCACTATGCACAGCTACCTGCTAAGGAAGATATTTTACCATGCTTATAATTTGCTCCTGTGATTTTTAGCCTGTACTAAATAGTGCCATTCTTATATCCTTTGTTCTTTAAGGAAGATTTAGCTGAGATTGAGGTAAGAGTCTCGTTAAGTTAAGCCCTGGCTGTTCAAATCTTTCCCTCCTGAAAAGGGAATCAATTCCATTCCATCATCCCTGGCTTATGCCAAGTGGACAGGAGACCCAATCAAAATCAGGTGTAGGTTTTCTCTTTATTTTCACCTCATCTTACAGTTACTGGATCCTAGATCTAAAGTCTGGATCTTCTGATCATTGCTTCTTTTGTCAAACTAGCTTATGGAATTACTTCCAGTAAGATAGTCCAGGGATAGGAGCTTTCACCTCACTCAGTACAGTCCCATTTCAACTTCTCAGCTGCTTCACCTGCTTCTATGTCTCAGTAGCCCCCAGGGACAACTGAAGTAGCACAGAGGTGAGAAGTGAGGCTGGATCACCTTATGATTCCCACAATGAACCTCTGCCCATTCCAAGTTTTCCTCTGAGCAGAAGATTCCTCTGACTGCTGAAACATGGAAAAAGTTTGTGTGAGCCCAATAAGAGGGCACAGGGCAATCTGTATTGCTACACAGTGGTAAACGTGTCTCTATTTAAAACTGAGGAAAAAAGTATTATTTGTGCAACTCTGAGTTAGCTCATGTGTGGGGGGATACTGCCTATGGATGAGAAATCACAGCTGTGATTCTCCTCTCTCCTCAACTCAGATGCTCACCTACAGCTTCATGTCTGCTTTGGGACATCCTGTAGCAATTTCTAAGCAGGTGAGCCAAAAGCTGTGCTGCAAAGGGCAGAAATATTGAAAATGACAAAACAGGATTCCTGTAGTGCAGTGAGCTGTGTAGTGGACTGCATTATTCCAGAGTGTAGAGGAATATCTTTGAGATATGAAGGCATTCATCAAGCTAAAACTCCAACATTGACTCTCTATCTGCAGTTTGGGAGAAATAAACTAGCTAAGAATTCTAACTGTCACAGCTGAAGCTTGAACTATCCCACTGCTTCCATCCAAACACACTTGTGGGATAACCCACTTTCCGCAGCAAGCTTCCAAAGAGCCATGTGTTTATGTGTGTCAGCCTTTGGCAATTCCTCCCTGAGACCTCTGGGCACTTCTGCTGCATTCCCCTATGGCCCATTGAGTCTCAGGAGAGTGTTTAAAGACCTTGCTAAAATTTTCCTTTAGGTATGCTCCAGAAACAATTCTCAAATGCTCACAGCTTCTCAAATGCTCAAAATAATCTGCTCTGTGCCTGGTGTTGTTTATTTCAATGCCATTTTGCAAGTCTGACCTATGTTTTGACTTCAACCTTTTTTTTTATACACAGAACTTGTGGGGTTTTTTAAATGGGGAAAAAAGAGTAGTTTTCTTAACTGTCTTTTCACTCAAATACCTGTTAGAAAATATATTTTTAAAGTATGTATGAAATCAGTGCTTTCAGAGTGCTGAACCTGACGGGAGAGAAGCCATTGACTGTTATGGGAATCCATGATTAGAGTGATGAGACAGGAGAGTCCCATAGTCAACAGCTGGTGACAAGTGTCTGGGACAGCAACCAGTCTGACCCTAGGAAATTCAAGAGACTTCCCATGGTATGTGCTGAGAGTGAGGATTGAGTTTGACAGAGTTTTACTTTACACTGGACTGGCTTTAGATTATCTTGGCTCACCCCTAACAGAATTAGCCTCTCCCAGTGATGCCTCTTTTCTAGTGTGACCTAAGGTTGAAAAGTCAGCTGTAATGCAAAGTACCATTGGAAGAAAACAAATAAATATAAAAATGCCACATGTTTTCTTGCACACATCCCAGTGATTCCCTTTCTGTGTTTTGTTTTATGTTATTTACAAATTTTGTTTGTAGGCATGATGGAAAGAACATCCCTTCCCATCATTAGTGGTGTGTAACACTTGCTGCTATCACTCACACTGCCAGACACTTTCACTGTAGAAAATGGAAGGCAGTCAGTACTTCAGGCAGGCCACAAATCTCTTCTGGCAGCAGTGTATCACTCACAGTACACTGATTGCAAAAATTAGTTAATTCAAGAGGAATATTATATTCCTTGAGTCCTGGCATAAATCTCTCCAAATTCTGCAGGCATTATTGCCACCAGGTTAGAAGATGGATTTCTGTCAGCCCACTTGGCTATGTGTGCTGCTGATTTAGATGCTGTTCATTCCAGCTCCTCTTCTAAAACTGATTTATGTTGCCTATTAAGTCTGCCAGAAGAGACTTTAAGTGGCAGGATTCGATAATGTTGGGCTAATCTCTAGCTTTTATTTACCGACCTTCTTAGGGCTGTAGATCCTCATCTGTGTGGTGTTCCCTCAGCCATTGCCTTTGTGAATGGAAGCTAATGAGGGGGCAGTGGTTATGCAGTGATGAGCATTGGACCTTCTGTACATTTGGGATGCTCTTTATTGGGAGTGTTAGGGAAACAACCTTTTGCAGACCAATAAAAATATCTTTAATGTGGGACATTGCCCATGCAAGGCCTAGGATGAAGAGGAGTAAGAAAAACCTCTACTGTCGTAGCCTACCTGTGTGTGGGACTGTTTTTTTATGATTCTTAGATATAGTCATAACAATGTGGGAAACTAGTACCTGTTGTAGATGCTAAAACAGAGACCTTTGAGTACTCTGCTGAAAGTATGGTCACATGTGAATGGAGCTAAATGAAATTAAGTTATTAAAGAAGCTTTCACTTTGATGTCATTAGGAAATAAATGACTAAGCTCATTACAACATGGATGGCAGTATGGTCTGAACTGGACACTGATATTACATTGATGCATATCTCATGCTTAATCCATGAGTAGGAGAAGTTGTCTGTCTATTCCCAAAGATCTATGTTGGTAGTCCATAAATTGCTTATGGCCAGTGAGAGAGATCTTGTAAGAACAGAGATTAGTTTTAAACACATATATGTGTTCCCTAAATAGAGGATGCATTAAGAAGAACGTGGTCAGGAGATTGAGAGAGGATCTCCTTCCCCTCTACTCTGCTCTAGGAAGGCCATATCGGAGTACTGGGGACAGCTCTGGGCTTCCCACTTAAAGAGAGACAAGGAACTACTGGAGAGAGTCCAGGGGAGGCTACAAAGATGCTGAGGGGTCTGGAGCATGTCTGTGAAAAGGAAAGGCTGAGAGCCCTGGGGCTGTTGAGTCTGAAAGAAGAGCAGCTTGAGAGGGGATCTGATCAATGCTCAGCAATAGCTAAAGGGTGGGGGGGCAAGAGGATAGGGCCAGACTCTTTTCAGGGGTGCCCAGTGACAGGACAAGGGGCAATGAGCACAAACTGGAACCCATCAAGTTCCACCAAAACATGAGGAGGAATTTCTTTTGTGTGAGGATGCTGGAGTCCCCTTCTCTGGAGAGGTTCCAAACCATTGGCCATTGTGATCCTGGGCAAGCTGCTGTGGGTGACCCTGCTTTAGCAGGGGGGTTGGACTAGATGATGTCCAGAGGTCCCTTCTAACATCCTCCATGCTGTGATTCTGTAACATAAAGGTGCAATATACTTTGTAGCTGAAGTACAGAAGATGGGGAGAGTAAAGCAATCTAGGTTGCAGGAGGATCCTTCTTCCTTTCAAAGAACACTATTCTGTCTGGGACAAAGTGTGAAGTAAGAGTCCTAATACTAGTGCTGAGACTTGAGAGTCTGCTAGATGTAGCATGAGATCTCGAAAATTCTGGGCCTTCTTTAATGTCTTTATCAATAGTACCTCTTTAATACCTTAGTATCTTTATCAATGATCTGGACAAGGGAATTGAGTGCTCAGTAAATCTGCAGATGACATTAAATTGAGTAGGAGTGCTGATCCACTTGAGGATAGGAAGGCTCTGCAAATGGATCTGGACAGGATGGATCCATGGGCTGAGGTCAGTAGTATGATTTTTAACAAAACCAAGTGCTGAGTCGTGCTCTTGGGTCACACTGACCCCTGGCAATGCTGCAGGCTTGGGCAGAGTGGATGGAAAGGTGCCTGGTGGAAAAGGACCTGGGGGCGTTGGTTGACAGCCATCTGAACATGTACCAGCAATGTGCTCAGGTGGTCAAGAAGGCCACCAGCATCCTGGCCTGGATCAAGAATAGTGTGACCAGCAGGACTAGAAAGTGATTGTGTCCCTGTACTCACAATTGGTGAGACCACACCTGGAGTACCATTTTGGGCCCCTCACTCCAAGAAGGACCTTGAGGTGCTGAAGTGAGTTCAGAGAGGGCAACAAAGCTGGTGAAGGGTCTGGAGAACAGGTCTGGTGAGAAGCAACTGAGGGTATAAATCTTACGAGGAGCGACTGAGGGAGGTGGGCCTGTTTAGTTTGGAAAAGAGGAGGCTGAGGGGAGACCTCATTGCTCTCTACAACTACCTGAAAGGAGGTTGTAGAGAGGTTGGTGCTGGTCTCTTCTCACAGGTAATTAGTGATAGAACAAGAGGGAATGGTCTGAAGCTATGACTGGGTAGGTTTAGACTGGGCATTAGGAAAAAATTATTCACAGCAAGAGTGGTCAGGGATTGGAATGTGCTGCCCAGGGAGGTGGTGGAGTCACCAACCCTGGATGTGTTTAAAGGTGGTTCGGATGTGGCGCTTGGGGCTCTGGTTTAGGGGTGAACCTTGTAGAGTAGGGTTCTGCGTTGGACTTGGTGATCCTGAGGGTCTTTTCCAACCTGAATGTTTCTGTGATTCTGTGAACTGGGGTTGTTTAATCTGGAGAAAAGAAGACTGAGTGGAGACCTCATTGCTCTCTACACTCCCTGAAAGGAGGTTGAAGTGAAGTAGGAGTTAATCCTTTCTTTCTAGTATCACCCGATAGGATGAGAGGAAATGGCCTGAAATTGTGCCAGGGGAGGTTTAGGTTGGATATTAGAAAACATTTCATTACTGAAAGAGTAGTCAGGCGTAGGAACAGGCTGCCCAGTGTGGTGATGGAGTCACCATCCCTGGAGGTGTTCAAGAAATGTGCACACATGGCCATGGTGGTGTTTGGTCTGTGGTTGGGCTGAATGATCTCAGAGGGCTTTTCCAACCAAAACAGTTCTATGATTCTATTCTGTCCTTGTTTAGGGGAAGAATATTCAGGACTGCTATGTGATCATTAAAATGTTATACAACTAGCATTGAAAAAGTTCCATGAAGATCATCTGAGGTCTAAAAAGTGAATAGAAGAACAGGAACACTTAGGAAGCTTTGAAGCACAAAACCCGTAAGTAGAATCCAGCAGAATTTCCATGTTGACAGCATAACAAAAATACAGTCTGTGAAGCAGAACAGGCTCTAGAGGACAGTTTAATGTCTGTGAGGTGGCATTTGCAGAGCAGGTCACAGTTGAACAGGTGCTTATGCACATCCAGTTTCTCTAGAGCTGATACACCTCAGGCAATAATGTTTTACAATGGGGTGATAATTTATTGGCAGTGAAGTTAAGTATTCTGCAATGAGATGTATGTATGAATCTATTGCTGCTGATCTGCATTATCTCCACTCCAGTGATCTGATGTGAGACAGTGTCAGAGTGTTAAGTGTATGCACAAAGGATTGCCAAGTCAAGATGGCTGAACTGCAGGACATGCCTTTGCTTTGCCATAGGCTGCCTGCAGCTACCATGGAGAAATCTGCAGATTCATACAGCATGCAATATCCAAAGTACTCTCTGAACATTATCTGTTACAAGGCTTTTTTATAGATTGAGAATTCAGTCTTAACATTGTTGATGTTATGGGCAACTCCAAATAAGATTTGGACAACCTAAGAAAGACACTGGTGAAAGAGCCAAGGTCATTGTGCAGCAAACCTGTTGTGCAGAAGCTGGCAGTGAACATGTAAAAGCCAGCAGTCCCAAACACCCTGATCCCTATAGCAGTGATAAATAGAACATGAAACAAATGGGATGCTTTTTCTCCAGCTTGTGTCTTCGTATAACAGAATTGTCCCTACGTGCTGACAAAGAGTAAAGCTGCTAATCATAGAAAGGATAGACTGAGAAGCTTCTCAATTCACACAGTCTGTCTGTGCAGGGACAAGTGAATTCCTGTCTGACAAGATTATTGTATGCCAGGTTCAATTTTTACTGGTTTACATCTTTGAGAGGCAGTTCAGTCTTATTAATTCCACCACTCCAAAAGACTTGCTGGTCCCCAGCCTGAATCTCAGCTGCTTACTCCCAGCTTCATCATCACATGCCACCCCAATGCTCACATTCTTGAAGTCTGCAGAGGTACCTCCAGCTTCTTGCTCTAACTTGCTCAGATGTTTTTAGTCCTGAATACAAATCCTGCAAGAAACAGCAGCCTCTGTGCTATTTAAGACAGACACTGTGTTTTAGTTTCCTTGGGGCAGGAGAGGAACAGTTGATTGCAATTTCACTGGCAGATGCCTCTCTCCCTGCTTTGAGGCTCCTTTTGCTTTTTGGCTGGGGCTCAGTGAAGTGAGAGGAATGCCTCTTTCAACACACAGGTTTCCAGTGTTTCAGATGAAGCCAGTGAGCAAACATGCACTTCAGGGTAAATATTGTCTTCACAAATACATGTCAGGTTTTCTCTTTCATGTGCAGAAACCAAAGATGAGGTGACAGACTGGCTAGACACTCAAAATGTGCCAATTTTCTCTGCAGCCTGAAACAGCAGAGCCAGGCAGGAGGACAACTGCAATCAGTTGTAACAGGAACACTATAGAGTTAGTGCACAAATTGTTTATTCATACACCCCTCTTTAAGGTAGTGCACTGTAAAATACACTGAACTTTGTAAGTTGTTTTCTTCCCTAAGGGTCAAAGGGTATTTGACGTTCATTAGGTACTTCAACATCTAAAAAGCAGACTTCTCTGGAGTGGGAAATGAGAACTGTTTAGAGCAGCTGCCAAATAAAATTGCTGTACCAAGGTGAAGCTGAAGAGTTCCTCAGGACTTACAAAGCTCTGCGCACTAGTGTGTAAATGTGCACTAGAAAACTATCGTATCAGAAGGCTCATTTCAGTGTTAAAAAAAAAAATCCTGTGGGATTCCTAAGCATCACTAGATTGTGCTAAAGAGTTCTTCTTGGTACGTAAATGTCAGGTTAGTTCTCTGCCTCTTGTTACAATCCAGGTTAGGTGAGGCACACCTCATTAACCTGAACAAACTAATAAGAAGCTGCAGAAAGGAAAAAGCCCCAAGGCTGATTGTCCTTCAATTATGTAACTTTCCTGCTAAGAGTAAAATTAGAAAGATGAAAATGCAGTTGAAGTCATACCCATGCCAGAAAGATGAAACATTTACTTGGAATTTTTCCACTGACTTTATTATTCAGTCAATATAGTTTGTATCAACTTAATCCTGAAGTCACTTGTTTATTTGACTAGAAAATCTAGCATTCTCCTGATTTCCAGGAATTTCCCTGAAGGCTCCCCCAGGGCAGTGGCTGAATTGCCATCCCTAGAGGTGTTTAAAAGACAGAGAGATGTGATGCTTAACACCAGACCTGGTAGAGTTGGATATTGGTTGGACTTGGTATGTGGGATGACATCATTAGTGCATCCATACTGCTTAGTGGCTTTGTAAAGATGGTAGTGTTCACCTGCCCAAGCACTCCACCCTTGGCAGTGCTTGTCAGCAAGAAAACAAAAGTTAAAAGAGAAGATTTCTTTACCATTATTTAGTTGGAGTCCTTGTTTTCTGTTGTTTATGGTTGGTTGTTTTTTTTTTTTTTAAGTCAGTTATTTTAACGTTAGTAGCAAATATTTTGCACCAAAGAAGCCTTTGCTCTAAAGACTTAACACCTGGGGGGAAAAAAAGTCTCAAAGTCTAACCCCCCCTTTCTTTCAGAACCTAGCTGAAATGTTTTTATGATGAGGCAGTGTACAGTGGCACTGGTTTTGCTGCATGTGCTCAAACCAGAGTAGCACGTTCTGATTCCCGTTTCTTGCATAACCTGTTTCGCATAAGCTACCAAGCCTGAACCCTAAAAAGCTGAATGGCACTTGGTCAGTGCACGGAGCTAAGCAGGTCTATCATGGTGACAGGGTGGCTTTGCACTACAGTGTTGGTCTCCTGATGTCCAGAGCCAAATCTTGGTGTTCCAGACTTCTTCATCTACGCTACTCTGCCACCAGACATCAGGATGTGGCTTTTAGATTCACACTTGTTTGTTTCCCTTTCTCCCCTATTAGGCTGTGTCTGCTCATTCCACAGAGCGAAGGGGTTGCATGAATACCAATCAGCTGCAAGTACAGGACTCACCTGATCTCCTGTGAAAGCTTCTTTACAGGGTTGAGTGATGTTGCTGTCCTATAGCACACTTTGATAGCAGGCATACATTTAAGCACTAAAGGTTAATTAGAAGCTGTGATTGTTCTCCCTGCTTTGATAAACATTCTGATCGGATATTTTTGCTACCTAGCTGTAAAAATGAAGATTTGCTAGCCTCTTATGGGATAAGGTTTATGATCAATGTGTACTCCTTAATTATTAGCCATGTCTTTTTGGAGTGAAATCTCTTGTATCTTCACTGTGCAAATATATTCACCTATCCTAAGCCAGACACGTTTCATATTTAGATAAAAAATACATAGTACCTGTTTGAAAATATATTCTTTTTAGTATAATGTGGGTAAATCAACAATGTTGTGTTTGGTTTAAAGGGCCAAGGTACATATGAGTACTGTCCTGGTTTGGCTGAAACAGAATGCTGGGTCAGCCATGGTCTGAGGGCTGTTAAGAGTTTCCAGTTAGCTAGGAGCTGAAGCTGGGAGGGACACAAGACAGTGCAGCTGCCTCAAGCTGGCTCACAAGTGTATCCCATCCCAGAAACATCACACTCAGTACAAAAAGAGAAGTTGCTGAAAGTTGGAGCTTTTCCTTTGTCTTGCTTCTCTCCATCCCTGGAGGGTCTTGCTCACTTTTCTGTTCCTGAGTGCTGTTTTCATGTTTATTATGATTGTTCTATGTTTCCTGGGTGAGTATAACTTCATATGCTTTATATTGGCCTTGCTGTTAGCATTAGTTTTGCTGTTCATTAAACCTGCTTTCGTTTCAAACCACATGTCTCCTTCTTTTCCTGATCCCACCTTCTGTGCTCGGCATGGGTCAGGGGGTGATAGAACAACCATTGTAGCTTATCTCCAGACATGGGCTATACATAGACAAGTGTGCCATGGTCTAGTTAATTGGATACAGCTGGATGATAGGTTGGACTGGATGATCTTGGAGGTCTCTTCCAACCTGGTTGATTCTATGGTTCTGTAAGTACAAAAATCCATTAAGGGGGTATGGAATTACTAATAAGGGAATGCTTACTGGACAAGAGATCATTGGAAGCAAGTCAAGTTTGTTGCTGATTCTAGAGAACCTCTTAGTGTTTTACTCCTCCAGAAGGTAATGCTGTGACCTGGGAGGGCCTACTGGGTGAATGTGTGACCTAGGTGAAGCTAGAGTAGCACAGTAGTTTGAGAACCTCTACTTTGGTTGGGAGAGCTCTTTGCTTCACATTGCAAAGGGTCTTGGGATGCATGTTGGGTGTGAAGTGCAGAAATAGAAATTCAAACAAAGTTTGAGAAAGCATCAGTTAAATAATCCCACAGCTGGGTATGAAAATGATTCTATCATAAAATGGTCTGGGTTGGAAGGGACCTCCAAAGATTATCTAGTCCAACCCTCTCTGTAGTAAGCAAGGGCATCTTCAACTAGATCACGTTGCCCAATCATTAACTCCAGGTTCTCCTCCACACTCAACAGTTATGTTAAGAAACTACCAAATTAGAATTTGCCTGTTGGAGTTTAGCTGAAAAAAAAAAATGGGGGTGGGGAATGGTTAGTTAAATGAACCTTGCATAGCAGCTGGAGCAGTGAAGGATTTATAAACCCGGGAATATTACTTTAAATAACGTGTTCTTCAATGTAAGGTCTGAAATAATCCCAGTGGTTAGCTGACATCTCTTCTCTGGGGAGATGACTTTGCACCTGGCAGCTCTCACTGTCCGGAAGTACTCTTTGGCCATTTAATCTGTTTCTACCTTAAAGGAATTGTTTTCACAAACGCTTCTAATGCAGAGAAAAGGAGCTCAAACTAGTAACTTGCTCCATCTCATTTGCTGACCAGATTAACCTTTGAGAAAGCTTGCTTGTTTAATTTTGGGTTTTTATCCACCACTTGTCTCGTGCAGCTGTATTTCAGTGCACAGTAATGAATTGTGGAAAGCAGGTACATTTTTCAGAGGATGAATCAACGGTTTATCATATTTTACCCCTTAAACATGTACCACTGAGTCACTGTGGTGCTGCAAATCATATTTGCCTTCTACAGTTCTCTTTGCAGTGTGAAAAGCAGCACATGGGTGACGTGGCTTCGCTAGCCAGAGATACTCAAGGTAAAGCTTACAAAGGTTCTAATTGTGCTCTGCTGGAAGAAAAAGTATAAACTGGAAGCTGTTGGCTTCACTGCTGCTATTTGCTACATTTTATTTTGTCTCTGCAGCTCTATCACCCTCTGTCCAGCTGCTGAGGTTCTGTTTCAGTCACTGTTGAGATGAATGGAATGGTTTTTAGCATTTGGTGTAAAGAACACAACTTGGGCAGTACCTCACATAAATGTCTGCTCGGATTTCAAAGTGCCTGAGGTACCAGCTAGGAATCTGGCACTAAAAAAGGACATGTTTTTAATTTGAAGTAGATGAAGTTAGTTCTGTGCCATGTCTACAGAGCAGTACCATATAGCCCTGTGCTATGAAGCCCTATGGACTAGGAGTGATACTGCTGTGGTATTTCACTGTTCCTTTTCCTGAAACACAGAATGTGGTGTGTAACACGCTGCAATAACAGTTTTTGTGATGTGATGTAAACCAAAACTGAGGTGGTACTTAATGCCTTTTACTGCTTTATTTTAAAGATAATTTCTATCAGTGCTTCTCAACTCTTCTCTAGCCATATGCTCCAGTTCTGATTATAGTCTAGTGTGTGAGAACAGACGTTTGTGCAGTCAAAACATCTTGCTGCTGTGATTTGGAGATTGTAGATTATGTGGCCACAATGAATCAGTACTCAGGAACCTGATCTCCTTGTGTTGTCTTTATGGTGCTGCCAATATTTCTCATATTTAAGAAACCTAAATAGAATATTGTGTAAGCCTGAGAGGTGCTGCAGAATAGGTTTAAAACAACATGAATTTATTCTGAGTTACTTATCTTAGCAAGCCTTAATTCATGCAGTGCTACAGGAACTGCACCTGTGATTTTTGGTTCTTTTGCCCCTTACCATGTGAAAGCACTTCTTAAGAATCTCTGGGGACAGAAAAATTGGATTGAATTGGAGTTACCAGATGCCTTCTCCTGGGAGATGCATTCTCTCTGAGGTCCACTTGGCATGGATATGGTTCCCCCTTCTTGCTGGAAATGATTCCAGATCAGTTTCTACAGGCACATATTGACAAGCTCTGAAGAGGGATGGGAGGGAGTTGGAGAGAAGAACAGGAAGGAGAGAGACTCATACAGTACATTAAAGAAGGCCCAGAATTTTCCAGATCTCTAGTACATTAAATCTATAAAAATATATGTAACTAGCAAGGAGGGGTGTTTTAATGCTTGTGTACCTCATGTGTCAGTCATCAGAAGAATAATGTCAAGCAGGATATAATAGGAATAGACTCTGTTTCAAAAAGAGGAATAATTTTGCCTAATTGGAGGCAATGGTGACCCCATACAGAGCAGAATGGCATCTGATTGCATCCATAAATGTCAGAACATGGGAGCTTATTAATTTTCTGACATATTTTCTTTACTCAGGAAGGTGAAGGATATGAGATTCAATGAGAAGTTCTTACACTCATCCATCCAACAGTTTGGGTAGTCCTTGTCTGCTTGAATTTGATTTACAGTGAACTAGAAGGTGATAGTCTGCTGCAGCTCAACAATCTGCTGCAATATTCTAGCTGTTACTCATTTTTTCCATACCACTGTCATTTTTTTAAACCTGTTCTGATAAGTTTTTCCAGGGTGTACACAGCACTCGTGAATGTTTAGAATGCTCTTACCTATGTTGACTGTTGCCAAAGCCTTTGGTTGCTATCTTGCACACAAATGATTTACAAGATTATAAACAAATAAAGGCCTAAAGGGCAACCAGTGAGTGTTGTTCTTAAAACTCAAGTGCTTGCTAGAACTCCCTGCCAGTGACTGGACATGTGACAAATGCCATTGTGAAGAAATCTTAGAATTTGGGATTCTGGATGAATTGGAAGAGTACAGAGTGCCTGTGGACATCCTTTGGCTGTAGTGGCATTCTGTCCCTGTGTGTGGGGAATAAGTAAGGGATGTGCTGAATTTGTTGAACTAATCTGTATAAAACATCCCAGCTTCTGCAATTAAACACAGAGACAAAGCAAATGCTCTTTAGTGCTATATATTGGTGGTTGATGGCTTATGAACAACCAGGGTCCACAATTAATAATAACAATCAGCAATTAATTTCTGGTGGCAATCAGTGATGATTCATCCATACATTATTGCTGGCCTGTGGTCAGTAATTGCTGGAAAGTCATTCACAAATGCTCAGCTGGCAACTTCCTGGGAGTGTTTCAGTGCTACGTGGTTGTTGCCTTATGGTGTGGCCAGTGGGTGTCAGCATGTCATTGCCAGGGACTCTCAGTGATTGTTGACTTTCAGAGGTGGACTATGCAAAATGCCTAGTTCTAGTAAGCATAACTTAAGTAAGCTGGGTAGAAGACCAAACAAGAAAGCCTTCTCTTCTCCAGGCTGAACAACCCTAGCTCTCTCAGCCTGTCCTCACAGCAGAAGTGTTCCAGCCCACAGATCTTCCTGGACTTGCTCCTTGTTACACTGGGGGCTCTAGAGCTGGACACAGCACTGCAGGTGGGGCTCTCAGGAGAGTAGAGGGGCAGAATCTCCACCTGCTGCCCACACTGCTGAGGATGCAGCCCAGTGTACGGCTGACTTTGTGGGGTGCAGAGGCATGTTGCTGGGTCATGTTTAGTTTCTCATCTGCAAGGCTGTACTCAATCCATTCCTTGCTCAGCCTGTATTTTTGCTTGCACTTTGCTCTGTCAAACCTCATGAAGCCTGCACAGGCAAACCTCTCAATCCTGTCCAGGTCTCTCTGGATGTATCCCATTCCTTGTGTGTGTGTTAACAGCACAACTCATCTGCAAACTTCCTGAGGGTGCACTCAGTCCCACCATCCATGTCACTGATGAAGGTATTAAACATCACTGCTCCTGGTACAGACCTCTGAGAGACACCATTTGTCACCAATCTCCATCTGGACATTGAGCCACTGACCACTGCCCTTTGGCTGTGACCACCCAACCAATTCTGTATCCACCAAACAGGTCCACTCAACAAATACCTCTCCATTTTAGAGAGAAGAATGCTGTGGAGGACATGTTAAAGGCCTTACAGAAGTCCAGATAGCTGACTTTCAGAGCTCTTCCTTTGTCCCCTCATGTAGTCACTCCACCACAGAAGGCCACTGACAATGATGAAATAACTGTTCATTTATGGAGGTGATACAGCT
The DNA here is from genome assembly GCF_027791375.1 of Indicator indicator. NCBI lineage: Eukaryota > Metazoa > Chordata > Aves > Piciformes > Indicatoridae > Indicator > Indicator indicator. The sequence goes on along the minus strand of NC_072013.1, from coordinate 12,372,779 downwards.
AGTGTTGGATTTTTTTTTTTTAAAACTCACAACAAATTTGTTAAAGCTTTCCGTGTGTTGTTTGGTCTCCTAATAGAAAACAAAAGCTACAACCAAGAGGTAAGGGAGAGGGAGGTCAGGTTTTAAGGCTCTCTTCCTTGTAATTGCTTATTGCCCCTGTCAGAGCAGCCAAAATGTCCTTAACTGACTGGAATTTGAGGACAAGGTACCATTTGTGTAACTCTTTTGGTCCTTGTTTGCCTAAGTGCATATCCCATGGTTCTTTGAGGGCTTTTTGCTTTTCCTCCCAGCTTTTGTGAACTTGTCATCAGGGAAAATACTTGGAAAGGCATTGAAAGTGTATCAGAATTTCAAGGGTATTTTGCATGCTCCTTTACTCCAGAGCAGGCAGATAACAGCTGAAGTTAAAAATAAACAACAAAGAGTCACTCTCTAATCCTCGTGTGTATCTGACAAGCCATCGAGAGATTAAAGTACTTTGAGACTTGAATATTGGGATGGCTTGGGCTGAAATCCAGGAAGAGTTGAAAATAAGATCAACAGAGAAGATATACCTTAAGTCACTTCTTAAATGGAACATAATATATCAAGGTGCTGAACTCAAAATAGAATTTAGATAGGATTTAGGCATCCAAGGCTAGGAGCCTACATCCACAGGCCCTGCCTCACAGCTTAAGTGCCTGAGGGCTGCTTGGTTATCAGTTTCCACCAGTACAGTTACTTTTTCAAACCAGGCTCAGGGGTCCTATTTTCAGTTTGCAACTGAGAACAGCTTCCTTTGGGGCAAGAAAAATCCTCACAAGGTTCAAAGTGTGCTATTTTGACACCTCTCGGTAGAATGTGTGATGAAACCAGACACAGCAGCAGAACCAGAAGCTGAACACTGCACTGGTAACAAGTCCTAGAAACAAGACAAAGATTTTTAGTTACAGCCTACAACCTGTTGCCCACAGACTTAGAATGGGTCTAGTTGAGCTCCATAGATCATAGAATCATAGAATCAAGAAGGCTGGAAGAGACCAAACCCCTCCTGGCTACAACCTCCCTTCAGATGTTTTTCTTATCACTGTTCAGATCACTAAAATGTAGACAATAATTATACTGTCATTCTATTTGGGGAGGAATAATTGCTAGTGGCAGGCTGTAGTTTGCAATTTGTGATTCAGAACTTTGAGGTACAGTTTTAAGCATCTTGGTCTTTCTAACCAGCACATACACAAGAATGTAGCTACATCCAAAAGTCTGGTTTTGTGCAAACATTCACGGTTCTCAGTTCAAAGAAACAGCAGAACTTTGAAGAGTCAAAAAAAAAAAAGAAATTCTGACCTGCCACATAATTCTAGCTATTGAAATGGTTGTGGTATTTGTATGGTAAAAGACAACCATCCTTTGAGGAGTTCTGACCTAGTGCCCACGTTTGTTTTGAGGAACTGCTTGAAAGAGTTCAGCACAGAGCTAAAAAGATCTTAAGAGAGCGGAACATCTCCCTTCTGAGGAAAGGCTGAGGGAGCTGGGTGTCTCTAGCTCACAGAAGAGCCTGAGGGGTGACCTCATTCATGTTTATAAAGATGTGAAGAGCAGTGTCAGGAGGACAGAGCCAGGCTCTGCTCAGTGATGTCCGGTGATAGGACAAGGGGCAATAGGTGCAAGCTGGAGCAGAGGAGGTTCCACATGAGTATAAGGAAAAGCTTTTCCCCTCTGAGGGTAACAAAACACTGGAACAGACTGCCCAGAGAGATTGTAGAGTCTCCTCTGGAGACGTTCAAAACCTGTCTGGATGTGTTCCTGTGTGACCTACTCTAGGTGATCCTGCTTTGGCAGGGAGTTTGGACTAGAGGATCTCTGGAAGTCTCTTTCAACCCCTAACATTCTGTGATTCTGTAATATCACCTGATTGTCTTTTCTGGAACAATTCTCCAGCCTTACAAGAAGAAATCAAATGTGGACCGGAATTGTGTTAATATTTCTGTGAAACAGTGAGTCTGTCTGCACAGAATCACAGAATGTTAGGGGTTGGAAGGGACCTCCAGAGATCATCTTGTCCAAACCCCCCTGCCAAAGCAGGATCACCTCTTTGGGCAGCCTCTTCAAGTGCTCCATCACCCTCACTGTAAGGAAGTGTCTCCTTGTGTTGAAGTGAAACTTCCTCTGTTCCAGCTTGTGCCCATCGTTCTTCATTCTAGGACTGGGCACCACTGGAAAGAGCCTGGTGCCTTCATCTTGGCATCAGCTGCAGGTGATGTCAGGCCTGATGTGGAAGCTGGGAGGTCTCCAGGCTGAAGTTATGCTAAGCAGGAACAGCCTACGTTTATTTTAATGTGGGCCTTCTTTTCAGATTCAGTTTATTTCTTTAGATGTGTTTTATTTCAATCTCATTTATTGCCAAGTGTCTTATTTAATTTTGTCTGTGCCTTCTCAGTCTGAATCGCACTTTTAGGAGAGTTTACAGAAGGCAAACGCAAGTAGGAAAGTAACTTCCAAAGTGTGAAGGATATAGGTTCAGAGATGGAAGTTGTGGTGGGAATGGTTCTTTGCAGGATCAAAGTGTGGAGGGGTTGAAAAATAAAAAGTGAAACACTGTGCAGGAGGGGAAGGGAAGCAGCTCACCATCAGAGTCAGGAGGGTAACAGCTCAGCTGAAAACCAAACTAGGACATCAGTGTTACCTGCCCTGTTTCCTCTGCCTGGGTAGTTTCAGACCTCCATTGGATCAAATATTTCTGTTCAAGAAGCTGTGATTATCTTCCTCTGAGACCGAATCCTATAAGATTTGGGTGCCCTGGTCTAAAGGGAGTGGGGATTTTTCCTTTCTCTGACTCTACAGTTGCCTTAATTCGCTAGATAGTCTAATTAGAATCTATAATCTGATAAATATTTACAATATCAGCAGGAAATTTCACCTTTTACCAAACATCTTCTGCAGCCATTCTACTCAGCTGATTTAGCTTAATTTAAGCTCTGATTTCGGAGCAAGTCCTGGCTTCTGTTCCTCCCTAGAGCAGGTGGTGACTACATCTTTATGTATGTTACAAAGATCCATTGCACCCCTGTGGTAGCAGGAGGCTGCCTGCATTTAAAGGAACAAAGGTGAAACCAAAGCTTTGCTTTTTTAACTCCCCTGTGAACTCTAACAATGATCCCACTTTGAGAAAACCCCCTTGGTCTTTATTCTTCACATAAAGCGATGGCATAAAACTTCTCTGATGCATCACTGCCATTTTAGTTAACATCTTTCTCTTCCTTTGTGCCACCCCCTGCCCTCTCCCTTCAAAAATACACTAGTTTTTACAGTTTGAGTTGTGTGAATTTTACAGCCACTGGAATTTATTACTGTCTTGACTGATCACTTTCACCTCTTTTGTTTTGCTGAATATTCTTGTTTCTAAGGATTGTTTTACTCATTTCCTGCCCTGATCAGGGGACATCTCCTGTGACTGGATCCCTTTCTGATCAATTTAATATCTGTTCAACTCCTTTGGCATGAATTTTAAGTACCTTTTAAAATATGCCAGCTGTATCCTCTGAGCAATGTTGCTACCTATTTATTTAAGAGTAAACCCACAGGAAAACATCTCTGAGCAGTTTGATTTAATCTAAACCAAGCAGGGTAATTTACAAAACAATCTCTAGAGGTGCATAAGCAAAACTTATTAATCATAACCACAGCAGAGTAGAGAAACTCCAGTGCAAATATTTGCACTTCTGTCACAGCCACTTATCTGATCTATGCCAAATGCTGACAGATTTTAAAGACAATCATATTAAGAAGTAATCAGGCTTGAAAGATGCAGCTGAGTAGCAGCATACTAAAGAGACATCCATCTCCAAAGACAACTGTACGCTCCAAATGCTCAGCCTCCTCTTGCCCTGAAAAATGTTTAAAATCTCTTTCAATCCCATGCTGTTTCCTTGAATCTTTTTTTGTGTCTGTCTCTGATGTATTTTCTCAAAGCTTCAAATATCCCCCGCCCTGTGAAATGATGAAATGCGTGGAACAGGGCTTCTGTCTCAGTGGTTTCGCTTCATAGGAACAGCAGCAGAATAAACCAGCCAGACGTGGTTTATTTAAACATTTCTCTGTCCCCCTGTACAACACTGATCACATTTCCACCTACGTATTCTCTTTCTCCCTTGGTAGCATACATCTTTTTCTTGGGCTTTCATAGCCTCTCCTCCTTTCTTAACTCTGTGGGGTTTTCCATACCATCTGTTAGATTGGGGACAACTTTATATAAGCTCTGCTGACACAAACTTTTCCACTCCCTGTCTCATATTTTCCCGTGATGCCTTCCTGCATTACTTGCAGTGGTTTCACCCCAGCTCACATTGTATATAGTGTTGCCTGGCTTTCTTTTTCTGCAGGACTGGTCCTGTTTGCACAGCAATCAGCAGGTGCTGCTTTAGTCCATTACCAGCTGTATTATCTCAATTATGCATCTGTTCTGCTCGATCAGATTGTTACCAAGGACTGCACCAGTGGCAGCCTTCTGTGCTGCTCCCTCAGGCTCTGTCTGGGCCCATATCCCATACAGATCTGTTGCCAGCATCCATCCTGACAGTCTTTAGGCTGTTTGAATGTCTTTGTGGTACAGGATGGCTCTTCTGCTTTGCAGATGCTGAGGCAGGAGTGCACTGACATGTGTTTTGCCATGATTTCCCCACAGCTGATAATGTCCAGACACTGTTTCTCTGAGGGACCATCATTCTTGAAGGGTATGGCATAGGCCACTAGTTAAGATTTCTGTATGCCAGTGGAATAGAGTATTTAGTCAGGAGACAGGACGTGTTGTAACACTTGACCATGGAAAGAGCACGGATTTGTTGCTGCTATTAAGAACACCTTTCCTCAGTCTCAGATTCATGTAGTCCACAGGAAATGAACAGATCCTTAGTTTTCAGAGAACACTTCCTTGGCTGCACAAGACAGCAGAACATCTCCATTATGAGGAAAGGCTGAGGGAGTTGAGTCTCTTTAGCTTGGAGGAGTGACCTCATTCATGTTTGTAAAGATGTGAAGGGCAGTGTTAGAAGAATAGAGGCAGGCTCTTCTCAGGGATGTCCAATGATAGGACAAGGGGCAATGAGTGCAAGCTGAAGCAGAGGAGGTGGAGACATTCAAAACCTGCCTGGATGTGTTCCTCTGTGACCTGCCCTAGGTGATCTGCTCTGGCAGGCAGGTGGGACTGGATGATCTTTTGAGGTCTCCTTCCACCCCTACCATTCCATGCTTCTGTGTAGTTGTCCATCATGTAATACTCCAACACATTTGGAGGGGACTCAGTCCCTCACTACTAGTGCTCTATGCAAAGGAAATACACAAGGTCAGGGCAGGCCACAGCAGTCACAGCTCTCTGGAGAAGCTCCTGATTTAACCATGCAAATATGCCAACAGTATTTGGTTGTAAAACTAATACCCACCCTGATCAGAAAAGAGAAGTAACCCTACATTCTGCTGGATGGAAACCAAGATGGGAATGCTATCAGCACAAGCATCTCAATTGGGGTAGGATGCAGTCAGTTCTGAAGTGTTCTAAACCAGCCAATTTCTTGCTCATCCAGCTTTCTAGATGTACTTTCTGTCCTGATCCAAAATGACCTCCTTTGTTATGAAAGCCTGGCCTAGCTGACTGAATTACAGGCAGAAGCTAGGCCAGGTTTGCTTTGAAATTTTATTGTGCCATCCTTGGCTCTGTTCTGATTTATATTTGTATATGATCCAGGATGTAAAATTTCCTCTGTATGACTTTGTGCTCCATCTTGTCACCTAGCAAGGTATTGATGTTGCAGATGTCCTGGGGTGAAAGCACAGAGTAGATGGGTAGAGAATGGATGGGACTGAGCACTGTGGAGGAACAGCTGTTTGTCAAAAGAAATTATTCCTGGCCAAGGACTGGCTTCTGTTTGTGGTTTCGGGTTTGTTTTTTTGGGTTTTAGGTTTTGGGGTTTTTTGGTTGGTTGGTTGTTAGGGGGTTTTTTGTTTGTTTGGGGTTGGGTTGTGTTTTTTTTTTTTTTTGTTTTGTTTTGTTTTGTTTTGTTTTGTGTTTTAGTTTGTTTGTTTTTTTTGTTTAGTTTTGTTTTTTGTTTGGTTGTTGTTGTTGTTGTTTGTTTGTTTTGTTTTGTTTTTTCTACCTGTATCTGTGCAGATCTCCTGATGCCTGTTAAGAAACATGCAGCTGGGTGGAAACCCTTCACAGCTGGTGCAAGAGGGCACCCAAACATGCAGACAATGTGACCAGGGCTTGCCCAAGGGGAAAATGGCATCAGATGTGAACCAGAGTGCCATGGGGAGAGCATGGGTGCTGTAGCTCTGCTGGCATGCTGGTTGGCTTGGATATTGAAGGCCAAAGTTAGGAATAGGGGCACTAGGTTCTCCCACAAAGGATGTGTTCTGAGAGCACCAAGAAGTCACTTCATTCCAGGTATGGGTTACTCTGTGCATGCACTTTCTCACCCTGAAGCTGCCCTTTCCTTGCCTGTGCTCCTGTGCTGTATTTCAGTGGTGCCATTTCACTGCTCGGATGAACATTCGTATATCTTGAGGACAATATACCTCTGTTTGGTATCTGGTTGAGATGGTTGTGCCACCATGGTTACTATTGTTGAATGCTCTCCACCATAACACTTGATTTTAATTAATAATCACCGTCATTCAGACCAAAATCTTCTAGTTTAGTCTCTATAAAACACATCACTCTGAGATAAAGTTTGAGTGGGGAATGTTGCAGTTGAATTTTAAAAGCAAGACTTGGGAAGATCCAGTTTTTGAGTGGTTTTCAGAAAGGCTTACTCACATCTGTCTGTTCTACAGTGCTTTCTCCAGGACTGTCTGTTCATACCTTGTTCTGCTGGCCATTTTTCATGGCTGGTTTGTAGAGGATACTGGCCTGTGAATTGTCCATATAACAGTGGAATTGTCCAAAAGGGGGTCTCTCCAGGCCTCCAGAGGATACCAGCCTGGAATCGTCCAAACAGTGGAGGTATCCAGAAAGAGGTGTCTCCATGCCTCCAAAGCATCCTGTTCTAGTAAAAGTCACTGTTACTTTGTAGCAGGATGTGGGTTTTTCTACACTGGAAATATACCTGCAGTGTAAAACCAGCAAAATCATATTTCCTGAAACCAGAGCTGTGCTAATAATAGGCTTGCTGTGGAATTGTAATCCATGGGAAATATTTTCTATTACTGGTTCATGCAAAAAGGTGTAAAAGCAGTATTCAAATTGCTGAAAGCCAAGAGGAGCTTCTTTAAAACAGGGATATGAGCCATTGCTAGTTTGTGTTAGAGTTTGGGAGCTTTGAAGTTTTACTTCAGACCTTGTCCAAGAGAGAAAACTTGCAAAGTTAATCTAAGAATAGATAGATTTAAAAAAACATAAAATTAAAGTGGATCTCACCACGTTTTCCTCTCATACGTACCCTGAGAGAGAGATCAGTATTTGCTTTAATTACCATCACCAAAGTAATTACTCCATTTGACAAGGTCAATTAAAAATAATTTAATAACACTGTCTGCTATTAGAGTGGGGAAACTGCACATGTAACCACACCTTTAAAGGATTTGCCAGTGTTTCTCTGCCCCTCTCAGATGGTAGGCCCTAATTATAGTTCAGACTACAAATTTATCAGCCTTAGTGTGTTTGATGGATAAATCAATAGAGAGAAAAAGTTAAAGATTGAATCTTACATACTTGCAGCTCACTTCAATAGTTTTTAGATCTGCTCCTAAATCTAATATTTTATTTCTTGAATCCAAAAGTTGTTGTTTTGTAGAACCATAGAATGGTCTGGGTTGGAAGGGACCTCCAAAGGTCATCTGGTCCAACCCCCTTTGCAGTAAACAGGAGCATCCTCAACTAGATCAGGTCGCCCAGAGCCTTGTCGAGCCTCATCTTTGAATATCTCCAGGGATGGGGCCTCAACCACCTCTCTGAGCAACCTGTTCCAGTGTTCCACCACTCTCATGCTAAAGAACTTTTTCCTAACATCCAATCTTAATCCACTCTAATTTCAAACCATTGTCCCTCATCCCACTGCAGGCCTTTGCAAACAAGTCTCTCTTCTGGTAGGCCCCTTCAGGTACTGGAAGGCTGCTATTAGGTCTCCCCAGAGCCTTCTCTCCAGGCTGAACAATCCCAGCTCCCTCAGCCTGTCTTCATAACAGAGATGTTCCAACCACCTGATCATTTTTGTGGAACTACTCTGGACCCACTCTGTCAGGTCTATGTCCTTCCTGTGTTGAGGGCTCTGAAGCTGGACGCAGTACTCCAGGTGAGGTCTGAGCAGAGCGGAGCAAAGTGGCAGAATCGCCTCTCTTGACCTGCTGGCCACGCTTCTTTTGATGCAGCACAGGCTGCCATTTGCCTTTTGGACTGCAAGCTCACACTGCCTGCTCATGTCCAGCTTCTTGTCCATCAGCACCCACAAGTCCTTTTCTGCTGGCTGATTTCCATCATCTCATCCCCCAGTCTGTATTGATAGACAGGATTTTTCCAGCCCAGGTGCAGGACCCTGTACGTGTTCTTGTTCCACTTTCCTTGTTGCCTAACCCTGTGAAACCTGCAGTTTGTTAGGAGACCTCCCATTGGGATTGAGAGCTCTCTGGGGACTGCTGCTGTGAGGATCTGTTGGGTTTTGGTCAGTTTCTCTGGGATCTGAAGAACAAAGTGTAAAAGGAATGTATCTGCAGTAGAACCAATGCAACAAGCATGATCTACTCCCTCAGCCTCAGGGAGCCTAAACCCCATGACTTTAGAAAGTTCTACCTGGTGTGCCAAAGACACTCCTGCCCCTAAAGCCATGTCTTCATGCAAAGCTTCAACATAGGATGTGGGGAGCAAAAGGAGAGCACAAGGTGTGTGCTTGGCTAGTCACTAGCATGCTCACTGTTCTAGGTGGGAAGGAGTGTAGGGTTCTTATTACCAAGCTTGTTTCTGTGTTTTATTAGACAGTCAGTGCATAAAAGTAAACAGTGCTTAGGCTGTGAGCCTCTTCCTGGAATGTGTCCCAGCTATGGATCTTCAACTAGATCAATACCTGAATCCTGTTAGGCTTTGTGACAGCTTCCCAAGGGAGGGTGGCAGACGCTGCCACCATGAGGAACTGAGTCTGCTGATCAACTGTTGCATCAGGAAATAGGACATGGGGTTTTTAACCTCCTCAAAAGAAAACAAACAAATAAAAAAATAGCCTTGCATCTGCCAGCTCCTGCTGTGTGCCAGGCTATTACATGAGGCACAGCTGCCATCTCCTTCTCCATTTGATAGACTTTAGAAGATAGCAAGCCATGTTTACAAAATGTAGTTGCCATGACTCTGATCATATCAATGTACAACAGCTGTACCAGGAGCATTTACGTAATTAGTGAAACATCTAGTTCCCGTTCCCTTAATTTGCCATAGCTGTGTGCTAGTCAGCAAGCAGACCCCATCCCTGGGCAGAATGCCAGCTGGCCAAAGAGGCTGCCATTCTCTCTGCTCATCACTGCTCACTCCTCTTGCTCATGGCAGTTATTTACTCAACCTAGTTGCTGATGACCTATTTGCTTCTCAGTCTAGTTCTGTGAATGTGGCCCTGATTAATTTATACACTTCTAACAGTAAAGGTTTCCCATGGCCATCTTTGCTTTGCCAGAACTAGGCTGAGGAGACACATCTGAAAAGCCACAGCTACCAGGGAGTTTAGGTGCTTCTAGTATTATGTGACAGCTGATTGGAAGTTTTCACTACAGCACTTTTGAACATAATCACCTGAAATCTATAAGTTAACCCTTGCAGTTTAAGCATGTAATCACAATCTTAGCATAGTGGGGTTTGGAAGGCTCCTCTGGAGTCCAGCCCCCTTTCTAAAGCCAGGTTGTGCAGGCTCATATTGTCCAGGTGGGTTTGGAACCCCTCCAGAGAAGGAAACTCCACAACTTCTCTGGGCAGGCTGCTCCAGGGCTCCAGCACCCTCACAGCAAAGAAGTTTTTCCTCATATTCAGGTAGAAATGGATTTCAGGGCTCCAAAAAAAGCTGGGCAACAATATGGCTAACGACTCAACTCCATTCCAACAACTGAGATATGGCTGGACAGTGCATTTCACAGAATCACAGAATGTTAGGGGTTGAAAGGGACCTCCAGAGATTAAGTCCAACCCCCCTGACAGAGCAGGGCAGGCTGCATAAGAATGCATCCAGCTGGGTTTTGAAAGTCAGCAGAGAAGGAGTCTCCACAGCCTCTCTGGGCAGCCTGTTCCAGTGCTCCATAACCCTCATCATAAAGAAGTGTCTTCTCGTGTTGAGGTGGAACCTCCTGTGTGCTAGCTTGTGCCTGTTGTTCCTTGTGCTATCACTGGGCACCACTCAAAAGAGACTGGTGCCTTCATCTTGACACCCACCCCTCAGATACTTATAGACAATGCTAAGATGTTCATTTGTGCCTGCAGATGGGGACAAGAAGAATACTGCTTTAATCTCATGATTCTAGACTGCCGAATGCAGGGAAACATCAGACACTGACTGACGAACACATTTGCAGGCTGTGTGCTACAGTATGTGGACATTGCAGGGACCTCTGACATCAGGGCTGTGCTCTAATGCAGAATTTCTACTGCCTGTATTACATTTGCATGTAATTAAGATACTTTCTTGTCTGAGTCTGTTTTTCTCCACTTAAATGTTGCCATTCAGGAACTTTCATGTTAAGGTGCTGTGACTTCTTAAATTTACTTAAGCATCTCTGATTTTGATATCAGGTAGAGGAATTTCTCTGCATCCTCCTGAAGTAATAGTTGCACAGTGGAGGACACTTGCCATTTGGTTTTGTTAGGGTGATCTGGCTAAAGGGGAGACATCTAATGAGAAGTGGTTGTCTTAGTTTTGTGCCCTAGCCTTGAAAATGAGAGGAACATGTTTAAATGTGATGAGTTTTTCAGTCTCAGCTTCTGTTCTCATTCTTTATTTCAATAGCATTTTCTTAACATTTACCAGCATGGCAATCTAATTACCTGATACTTTACAGAACATCTACACCAGGTGGGGCTGTTAGACATGAACTGAGGTTCTTCACAGAGCCTCTCCTGGATAGATCTGTCCTAATAAATCCCACAAATGGGCAGCAGATGTCAGCTCTCCAGCTCTGATGGAAAGAAGAGCTTGACAATCCTGTATTGCTTCAGAGATTCTCTGTGCTTCTGTTAGTGCTTTCCTGAGCCAATCATTCCATTTTGTTTTTCTGAGTGTCCTCAGGAAGAAAATTCATAATGGTGAGCGATCAGTCATGGGTCTTCTTTGTTTATAAACAAGGAGCAGCTGTTGGAGAAGGAAGCTGCCAACCATAGAATGGGCAGAAGAGAAAGTCAAGAGGCAAAAGCAGAGAAGCAGGGGACGCACAGAACAGGATGCACAACTGAGAGTAAAAACTTTGAATAGTCTTCCAGTAGGCCATTAGCTGACTGCTAAGACTCAAATCACTCTTCTTTGTTTAGTGTCCATAAAGAGGACAGTGATACTTTTTGTAGAGCTTTTCATAATGCACTTGTAACTGCTTGAGACTTATTTTCCATGGAAATAAGTCTTCTGATGCATCAGCAATACATGTTAAAGACCCAGAAAAACACAGTTAAATAGGAACACACTTTATAATGTGCAGATCAAAGCAGCTGTCTCCTCCTTCCCTTCCTCCCTTCACACACATTCCCATTCCTCAAAAACAAAAGAAGTTGCAAGACACAATCCTCAATCCAAGCTTGCCTCTACTTCAATAATTATTAAGTCCTGCAGCTCCAGGAACTTTACTTTTCCCAGGTAAAGCAGCTCAAAATTAATCTTTTCTCCTTGGAGTAATTTGGGCAAATGGGCCAAGACTGGAGGCTTCCCCTTAAGGAAAATAATGAGAATGCCATTGTGTGAAGCATTTAAAGTTAGGCTGATCAAAATAGTCATGCTTTATCCAGAGAGAAAATTTGTACTTTGCTCATTAGGCAGAGTTTGATTTGGAAGCCTTGTGATTGATGTGTTTTGATCATCCATAATACTTACCTGAAACTGATGACAAGTATCTGCTGTGCCACAGACGTGCTGCTCAAGAAAACAGTGAAACCTCCTGAGCCAGTCATGGTTACCACTTGGGCCTTAGTGTTCTCAGTGAAAACTGGTGAACTTTGTAGAGCAGGGTTAATGGTTGGACTTCATGATCACAAGGGTCTTTTCCAACCTGAATGATTCCATGATTCTAAGTGATTTGATCATCAGTCCTCCATGGGTAACTTTTTTAATACCTACTGTAAGAACAGAGAGAGAGTGAATGGCACAGCCAGGAACAGAGCTCTGAAATTTTGCTCTGCAGTCTTGTTGGAATCATCACACCTTATATGTAAATACTCCATATATAGAAGACTGTTGCTGAGCTGGTGAAGTAAAGGGAACTGTGTACAGGCTTCTTTCTATAGGGGATTGTGCTTATGCATGCCAATGTTGTGTAATGGAGAAACATTACTTTGTATAATTGGTTGTAGAACTAAAGAAATCCCCTGAAGTTTGTGCTCTTTCTGGCTAAATCCAAACTGAATAGAGTCTAGGAAATTATAATTATGTCCCCCTTTCACTCACTGCCTTAATCCTCCTGTTAAGAAGTGAGCAATTACAAGGTCACCGTGGAATCCTCAAACAGTAATGCACAGTTTGTGTTAACCAAACTGTGGCTAAGGAACACTGCTGTGGGCTACCCATAAAAGACACTGTGTGCATGAGCTGCATGTTTGTACAAACAACAAGCTGAAAACTTGCCCAAGCAAAGCTATTAAATTCCTATATTCTAGTTATGGACCAATAGGGACAGAGGGAAATAGTGTGGCTTTAGGCAGACCTAGCCTCGCTGTCTCCTCTCACCTCTGAAGAACATCCCCTAAGCACCCCTTGGAACAGGAAATGCTCTATGAAACAAATCTGAATTAAGGGCTACAGTGTGTCCTCTGTTTAATCCAGGCAATCAATTTAAAAATGAAATTAACAAAGAGCAGAACGAGGCCCCAAATGTTCTTTGAGTAGTTTTTTAATTAACTCTGTTTTCTTTACTGTTTTGCAGCTGCTTCTGTACCTTCAGGTTGTGAGTAGAACTGGAGGCAGAGAACTAAAGCAGAACAGTTCTAATGCAAGGCACAGTGATGGTGTGCATTTTGTCTGCTAAGATTTACAGTTTCAAATACATATGCTGATGGCGGGCAAGGGTGGAACACCTCTGACATGCAAGACGCTTTTCAGAGTTCAGCACTTTCTAACCCGCTCACAAATCTCTGCAGAAACTTCATGTCAAAGGCTATTTTTCCAATATTTTCCTTTTTCATTTTCAAATGGGTTCTGACCACAGTGTAACTATTCAGTGTGAGAATTGCAGAGCAAGTTTGAACTCTTAGCGAGCGAGTAACATTGGGAGGTCGGATGTTCTTATATTTTTGGGGAAGTTTTGATCTTTGAGGCTGCTTAGAAAGAGCACAGCATTGAGAATTCTTTTATTTTTTTTCCCCCAAAGCTTCCCATCATTCTGAACATCTGGAGAGAATCCAATATTTTATGTTATTCTTTGAGTGATTACTAGGGAGAACTAGTTGAACCAGTTTACTCATTTCTCATTTTAATTACCAGCTTGAATAATTATAATTATTTCTGGTATAAATTGTGATATTTTCATCTTTGGAGACACTGAGAGCACAGCCAGATTAGCTCCTGAGCAGCCTGCTCTACTGTACCCAGCTTTGAGTGGTAGGCTGGGGTAGATGACTTAAGCTGTGGACTTACCGTGGTACATTTGTGATGCATGACTTTTTTTTCAACAGAATGCAGGGAAGGTGGGGGGGAGGACGTTATTGCTGCTGAAGGAGAGACTGTTTCCATGCTAAGTGTTACTGTTCCTAAAGTCAAACCCTGGAAGGAGATGTTCCTCACCTCATGTTCTTGTCCAAAAAAATGGAATAAGGCAGCAGCAGAACCAACAGACACTCTTCAATAAGTCATAAAATCGCTTTGTGTTTAGATCAGAGTAGAAATAGTGTCACACTGGATGTTCATATTTAATTTCAAAATACACACTGTATTCACACCCTCACTTTATTGCTCCTCCAGAGTAGGGATAGGAGATGCAGTGGTGGGTGCTGAAGGGATCAAGTGTCTCTTTCCTCTAAAACGTTTGTATGAAGGAGTGTATCTGCATCTGTTTAAGATTAGCCTGAAACATAGATGGATTTTAAAAGTTGCAGCCCCCACTCCTGCCCCTCTGACATCCCATTGTTAGCTGAAACCACTACTGGCAGTGTTCCACACCCCTGTATTGCAGGAATAGATGAATGGAAAAGCAAAATGCAGGGTAAAATTATCCTATACCTTGTAGTTTGTGGTCTGCTAATCTGCTCTGACATACAACAGACTTCTTGGTAACAGAACACCTTGAATCTGAATTTTCTCCTGATTTTTGGAAGTAATATTTTACTGGGTAAACTTTTAAGCAAGAGGTTTGTGGTTTGTGTGTGTGCCTGGGGACACCTCTTCCTAACCCAGCCATCCTAGACTGCTGTGTTGGTTTTCTGCCCAGGATTCAAGACAAAAAGAACAGCTGATCCTCATCAAAATACTGTCAGCTTTGCAGGTTAAGTGATGCTGCATGGGAGGCGTGCTTTGTGCTCTACTCCTTTGCTTCGCCAGACTTTTAGATGGCAAATTGCTTTGTAGAGTTACTGGGAAAAGTCCTGGAAAGAAAGGCTAGTCAGGTAGTTTACTTCTTGGTTTAGATTTAAGGAAGTATTGCAGATTAATGGGATTTTCCAATTGAGAAACCAGTTGGTCCTGCTGCACAGGCACTGTGTTTGTCTAAAAGCAATCAAAAAACCCATTGGGTTTGCTTCCACAGGGTAAAGCTCTTGTGAAGAATTAATACTTGGTCACTGTCTGAAGGGCAGTGGGACTTCCTCTTGGGAGGGTCTATAGCTCTAAGTACTGCAGTCACCGCCCTGATACCAAACCATGCTAACATTTTAATTTGAATGTTCTTCATCTCTGATAGACGTAACTCAAATTCCATGGGTTTGGCTGTGCTAGAAGTTAACCTTAGTCCTTTTAAAAGGGTTTCTGATGCACAGGGACTGTTTAGATCTACCAGCAGAGGCAAAAGCCACCAATTCACTGTAATCTGCATCAGATCTGCTATAATAGATCTGCATATCTCCAGCAAATCTTGGGTGCATTGAGCTTGCAGCTCAATACTGTGCATCCTGTGCACAGGCAGGGTGTCACTCTGTTTTCATGTACAAAACAAATTTGCTTTTCACATATGTGGTGACCATTTCCCCATGGAATTCATATCAGAAATTCAGATAATGGCTCAAAATACACACTACTACCAGAAGTGGCATTTTGGTGATCAGTAGTGCCAGAGCTGGCAGCTCTGTGTACCTGAGGTAGTTAGCTTGGTTCATCAAATCAGCAGTCACCATGTAGTGGTAAAGACTATATTCCATTCCTGTAGTCTTTTGAAGAGAGGCTAAGTGTTGTGGCTTCCTGATGAATTTAAGTCTATCCTCAGCAGGAAACACCTTCTTTTGGGCTGATCCTCCCCATTTGGAGGTCACTTAAAGAGCTCCTGTCTGACCTCCTTACCCTGGCTGCTCTTCTGCTGTGTCAACCCTTGAACATGTAGCCTTTTGAATGACAAAAAGGTTATTTCATTAGTAGGGTAACAGAAATATTTTTTTCCTTCCTGCTGTTTATTCCCCTTAGTGTTGCTGGTAATGCAGGCCCTGCAGCTGCTGCACGCTACCTGTCGTATTAAGGTGACTTTTGTCACTCAAGTTTTGTTTTCTGTTGATTATGTTTTAAAGAACCTTCATCCAATGGCTGCTGGGTAACTCAATTACAGCTGGGCCTAGACATACTTCTTTCAAGAAAGTGGCATGTGATAATGAGGGATATCAGACACTCTTTTAAAAAGGCTCAAATAGAGCCAGCTCTAGAACGGGGTGATCAGTGCTCACCATTGGTGAGAAGATATACTCCGAGTAAGCAGTCTGATGTACAGTGTCAGCCCCATTGGCAACCTACTCAGGACTGGAACCTTCTTAGTAAAAACATCAGATAATAACGGTGGCCATCCAGTATTTTTTCTGTAGCCACTGAGTTTTATCTTTAGTTCAATGCCTTAGACATTTAATGACACTTAACATTAGGGTTCTGAGACATGAGTGGCAACAGTAGTTTTGTTTCTTGCAAGAGAGGAATGGGAATGTTAACACAGTAAGTGCTAAAAGCCGTTCTGTCTGAAAGCAAACAAATAAGCAAAAAAAGTTTTAATGGGAAGAGCAGCTTTTACTGGAAGGAAGTAGCTTTTGTTGAAGTAAGGAGACTGGTAGGGGACAAAGACACTTTTTCTCATATTCCTTTTAAGAATCTTAAGGCATTTAACAAAGCAGTTTGGAGGTGAGCAATATTTCTACCTCCTAGAAAAATCCTCTACATTGACCGTATCCTGCCCTTCTCCAATCTGGCACTTGTCCTACTGTCAAATTAGTTTTGAACCTCAGCCATTTGTTGCCATTACCCTACCTCTCTTTAATTCTAAAACACACACTTTGTTTCTTTGTTTCTAAATCCTTCCCCCCTTCTGAATAGTTTTCTAAATCTTTCACTTGCTTAACTGCTGTCTGTGTCCCTGTAGTTCCTTACCAGCTGTGAAAAACACAGTTCTTTCATGTGTCCTCTGTGAAGGACTGCAGATCTACTACTTCTGTTGATCTTCAGGGTATAGGAAAAGGGAAGAGTAATATTATTCTGTCTGGTAATACATGTATTCATGCAAGAAAGAGGAGAGAGAATAGAAATTTTGAAGCCCCTCCCAGGAGTGTTGGAGTTTGCAAGAATTCAGGTACATGCTTTGGGGTTTTTTTAAATTAGATATAAGTCAAGTCATGTTTCCCCTTTTGAAATACAAGGAGGATAATTTTTTATTAGGAATTTGGGCTGTTTTCAGTGTTCCAAGAAAATAAGACTTATTTTTTCCATTATTCCAAGTATCCCACTGCCCTTATTGTGTTCTCAATCATGGAACAGTTGGAGAACAATGCTATTAAAATAAAAAGACTAAAAAATAGAGAATTTCCTGTTCCAGCATGGGGTACAGATGTAATTTCCCTGCCTGGTTTCTTGATTGTGGTAACGTACTCAGGGTAAATTGAAGGACTTTTTGCTGGGGAGCTAGGATTGAAGTGCAAAGCCCTTCGCTTGCAGATACAGAGCTCTCTTAGGCTGCATACCACAGAGAAAAACTTGAGTTTAGTCCAGGCCTTGGTGATTGGGCTGTAGGAGGACAATTACTTGGCAAATGTTTTTCATGTAGCAAAATTGAGATTTGTCAAAATCTGTTGTATTGTTTGTCCTCCTTCACCTGCAGCTCTAGGACAGCAGTCCATGTATCAGAAAGTGTGATTTGGGCACTTAAGGAGCCTGCTCTTCTCTCTGCAGCTGATGGTGCTCAGATAAGGTCCATGGTGTCTTAGCACTAGGCCAGTGGAAAGTTCTTGGCCCTTTTAAAACAGCACCAAATTGTCTTACGATGTGTCAGACAGAAATCAAAGTGTTTTGTGCTGCTATTGGGCACGTGGGTCATTTGTGTTAGGGGTATTTATGCTGGAATGGCTATATCAGCAGTGCAGGCTGATGTCTAACATTTGACTGTGGCATGACTATGAAGTGAATCAGAAACTGGTACAAGAAATTCTGTCACTCCATTAAAAGGCAGTTTGTTGCTACTCAAGCTTTCTTCATTGCTCCCATCTTTGTTATCTAGCAGCAGATTTCTTTGGAATATGGCAGTGCACAGAGGTTTCATAGCATGCAGCCCTGGAGCAATGACCACAACTCCCTGCTTGCTCTAGGGAAGCTCTGTGTGGCTGTAACTCAATGAAATCAAACTGCTTAACCAACTGGTGGTCTAGCTCCAAGCCTTTGAAATATCAGGAGGGGAAAAATGCACAAACACACACACACACAAAAACCCCCGAAACCTAACACCCCCTACCCCAAAACCACAGAGAAACAAAAAACGTACAGCAAAAGTAAACTAAACCCTGTGCATATTGATTCAGCACCAAGAAGTTTTAACAGAAGAGTATAGTCCCAGGAGACACACTGCCAAGGTAGAGCATCAATTAGATTATCAATTAGAGTATCAATTGCTTTTCCCAGCAAAATTAGCAAACTGCTGATTTCGTTTTAGCTTTACATACTGCTGCTCTGTATTGATAATGCTCAGGGTCAGGACCTTACTTGAATGGCTGTGAGGAAACTGCATCTGTAGAATGGCAAAGCCTGGAACCTGCTGGTGTGATTTGGTGTGTTTTCCATCATGCAGATCAAATCTGATTCCTTTTCTACAGTGACAGTGGCAGTCAATGCAGTGCCATTTTGTGTTTTAGTTAAGCTCAAATAGGCTAAACATGCTCAGAAAAAAAAAAAAAAAAGTAAAACAAAATTATGAAGTAACCAGTGCACTTTACAGGGTGTCCAACTCTTAGCTGACCAGATTGAAACCCACAATCTGGTTTTGATTTTTCACAGCTCTGGCTGAATGTACATTTTGATAAGCTTCCTAGCTGACTGCTCCCTCGTACAGCTTTCTGTAACTTGTCACTTAGAAGTCTCAGCCTGAAATGTCTTTCTGAGGCAAAATGCATGCACACACACACACACCCCTCAAGCAGGTAAAACACACCTATATCCTCTTCACTGAAGTCCTCCTTCAGTTCTAGGGCCTTGTCACATACAGTGAATTCCCTAATTTTGCCAGTTTCTAACATTTTTAACTTCAGGACATGGAAAATTAGTCTATTTACAGTTATCAGAAGAATCAACCTTGATACCACTTCCCTAAATACTTTGACTAGCTAATTACTTATGTCAACATTTAATCGAGGATGGGTCTTTGTAGAATTGCTGTAGATGATTTCACATCTGTCTGTCCTTTCCTTGTCCCTTTTGGTGTCTGCCTTCTCTCTCACTCATATCTGTGTAATCCAGCTGTTCCTCTACTGTCTTCCACCTTTTACAGCTCTCCTCTCTGACTCTTCCTCTTATTTCAAATTTCAATCTCAAGCCAGAGTTTTCTTTCTCTTTGGTGTTAATGAGCTTGATGAATGGGTATTTTTTTATGTGGTTTACTGATGGTTTTATATCTCTGGTTTCAGTAATTTAAATTCAATTATGTTTTATTTCTGTCAGCTATCTGAAGGCTTTTATAGTCACTGTCCCCTTTTAGAGCTCTGTGGCAACGTATTATTGTGTGGAAACACAATGCATCCAATTTGTAAAAACATGCTTTTGTCTTTCTCATTTCTGCACAGCATAATGAATCTGCTTCAGAAGTGTTTATATTAAATGAGCATACTCTCTCGTTAAACAGGCAGTTTTCTTTTGGAGGAAATTGTCATCCATTCTGTCTGCCATCGTCACAGAGCTCTGAGGTGTTAGGGGAGCACTGCTGGGATGCTCTGTGATTTTCATCTCCCACCTTGTAACTGACTTGGCTCTGTGTCACTCCCTTGACAGCTGGGACTGTTAGTCCCAAACACCAGGTGACTGGTTCTTCTGTAAGACTGCCCTCCATGAGAAAGGCTCGTCAGCTAGGCAGGGGGGTCTATTAGCACACAGACAAGGCAGAACTAGGTTTAACACACTGCTGAAGTATATTCCACACTTTGTTCCCATTCTAAGGCAAGGTGCCTAGAAATGTGTGAAAGGCTATTTCAGTAATTATCCATTGTGCTTGTTAATATGCCTGAAGAAGTGCAGGTCTGTCAGATGTGCTTTCAAACAAAGCCTTAGGATTTGAACAGTTACCCATTAGATCAAGGACTAAGCCTACAGTGCAAGTCAAAATTTCCATGCACAGCCCCAGAGCTCAACAGCTACTGGAAACTATCTGTTTCCTCTTCCCAAAGTATAGCTGAGCCCATGGTGACTGACCTTCAAGGGACACCACAGTGTCTGTCTTGCTCAGGCCTTTGCCTGGGGGGCAGTTCAATGACAGTCTGGATGGACAATCTGGGAATTTGACTGGCATCCTGTCAGTTTTGCTTCACATCAGTTGAGCTAGCTCTGGATTTTTCTGGCTCTCTGCAGTGGAATAGGTGTATGATACATGTTAAATGAAAACGAAATACAGCCTAGTAACTTTGGCAGCAAAATTACATAAATGTCAAGTGAAAAGCTCTTCTGTGCCACTAAGATTGAGAGTGTGCATCCTGGGTTTTCACCCTCCACCTGAGTCATA
The DNA here is from genome assembly GCF_027791375.1 of Indicator indicator. Classification (NCBI taxonomy): domain Eukaryota; kingdom Metazoa; phylum Chordata; class Aves; order Piciformes; family Indicatoridae; genus Indicator; species Indicator indicator. Next base: position 12,352,496 of record NC_072013.1, on the reverse strand, counting down.
TATTCCCATGGTCATATCACACATGTACAATCCTTTTCCTTGTGTGCAGAGATACTCCAGTGATTGCACAGTACGGATGGAAGGCTCACTACCTATGATTAATCAAGTTTCTGATAGCTGTATTGTTTTCCTGATAACTACACTTTAAGTATTGTAACAAGGTGCAGCACTCATCAGGCAACTCTGGCCTCAAAAGTTGGATTTTTCATTAGAATTTTTGCCAACTGATAGAAGTGAGTTTGGGGAAAGCAGGTTCTTTTCAGAGACTTTCCTGCATCCATGCTTTGAGTAAAGATGTGAAATTTGGCAGGAGGGTAGTAGCAGGGTATATTTGCTGTGAAGTTAATCTTTAAAAGAGCCCAAATTTGGCCAAATTATGGATTATAAACTTCTGAGAGTTTTACAGCTATGCTCATCAGCATGCTTAATCCTTTTATAGCTCCTTCTGGTGTCCAAACCACATGTTTGTTGCTGAACAGAAGGAATGTGTGTGACTCACTGCCTGACAGCTATGTTACAGGACTAGAGTGTGCACACAGAGCCATGCAGTCACCTTCTGCTTAGCTTGAAGTACAGTCAAACACTGAAAATGAGAAAATCTGCTACGTTTGGGGGTTTTGTGAGGAAAAAAACTTGTGAAATTAAAGGAAGGAGGATGATGATATATTGGAAATTGGCAGATGAAATACATGCATAGAGGAGGGAGGCTGGGCCTGGGTGGAAGTGGAGAGGCTGGGACTCTCATCCTACAGAGAAACATCATGGGGCAAACATGGTGCTTACAGCTCCAGTACAGTTGGGAAGGATTTGGAGGTCTCCTCAGTTAATCATTACTGACTGGGCAAGAAAAGTGTGGAGAGGAACCTGAATGGTGTAATGTGGGTAAACTGATACGGTGATAGTACTAAAGTTTAACAGATCCAAACAGATGGTAACAAACCATCTGACAGGAGACAGAGCTTTGAGGAGGGCCTAGTCTGACTGGGGTAGGACACTGACCACAAGCATAAAAAGTCATTTGGTGGTGCTTCTTTTTTTTAAATTAAACCCAAATTTATATATATATATATATATATATATTGTTTGTTTTTTAATTAAAGGAGGCAGCAGGGAGCATCCTGTAAAGTATCTCTGAAGCTCCTGCTGCTATTACTTACTCCACAAGCCCAGGTGCTTGAGGTCTGTGTGATGGTTCTGACAAGTCCAACCCCAGAGATGTCAGCTGATGTTACAGGCTCCACTTCCTATTTTTCAGCTTAAAGATATTAAAGATGATCCAGAGCTAAAACTTTTATAGTCTACAATTAAAACTTCATTTTCCCCTTCTGAAAGGCACACTGTGTTACTGCTTTGGCTTGGTTACCTAACTGCCTTGCCATAAGATACCCATGTTGGTTAGTCTGCTTTATGAGCTCTGCTCATGAAGTGAACAAACAGTGTTTGCTTTTGCTCTCAGTTGGTGTTCTACAGGCATTATATACCCTGTGCTGTTCAGTCCCTTGCTGTGAAGACAGGGATGGTTTTCTCTTCCTTTGTAATCATGACAGATTCATCTAGATGCATCATGAAGGGTAATGCATTATGTAATTCGTAGTGTGAAGGGTTTCCAGCAGTCAGCTGGAAGAGCCCGTTCACAGAGGTGAAGGTTGAGAGTGCCCCACACTTGTAGGTGTCCACTTTGTGCCTGTGCTCCAGCTTTTAAGAGCTCTCTGCATTATGTAGCCTATTACACGTTCAAAGCACGATTCAATTCCAACTGGAAATGCTCAGCTCTTACACTGAGCAGGCTCCGAATGGCAAGGCAGGCACTCCAAAAAATGAGGGAAAGGACAGACAGTAAGTGTTCAACTGTGAAAGGTACACTTTGAGTGACTTGCTTGATGGTGTCCAAGCGCTCTGCATCAGAGACGAGGAGAGATCCTGCTTTTCTAGAAGAGTATTCAGTTTGCCTGAACTCAAATCTCCTCTTTGTTCAATTTCATCTTTTTTAATTGAATTTTTCTAATCTGTGTTTTGCTTCCTATGCTCCTCCATCAAGCATTCTTGCCTTTCAAGAAGGGGCCTTTTCAGGACTCACCACATTCAGTAAAATGTGACTTTCCCTCTGCTTAAGACTCTGAGTAAACAAAGTGAACTATTACTAAGCCTTGTTAATGTCAGTGGTAGTGTAGAAGACTGCAATTTTTTAACTTTCGTGGTGCTAGTCATCTTGGAAACGCTCCAAGAGATGATAAGTGGTGGTTCCACTAAGTGGAAAGTGTTGCTGGTAATCTTGTGTTTTGAATTTGGAGTTGCAAGGAGACAGTGTTGGGGAGAGAGACACCTAAAATAAGAGTTGTGAATTACATCAGTGGCTTCTTAGTTCAGCTCTCATTAGTGCTGGGAAAATGCCATAAGGGAGTTTTATGCCTCCAGAGAATGGTAAGAGAAAAAAAAATCTGTAAATGTTTCCTGTTCCTCAGATAAAATCATCTTAGCTCTCCTCCTATGTAACACTAATACTTGGAAACTGTAGGAAAGAAAATGACAGCTTAAGGAGGCTGAGAGAATTATGAAATGGGCTAGTACACGTTTTCTTGCTCCCTGTCTTCCTTCCTTCCCTGTCCTTTTTTCTTTCTCCTCCTCCTTCCTCCCTTATGATGACTTTAAAAAATACTCTTCAGGACTGATATACAAGGGATGTAAAGACCCTGGTCATGGTCAAGGTCTGCTTTCATGGGAAAAAAAGAGACTCCTGTGAGCCATGACAAAATTTATATAAAGAAAATTGTGTGTATGTACACTATGATAGTATGGGGTGTGTACATATTGCACAGTAGGCTGCTGAGGACAGCGTTGACCATCTGATCACAGAAAGAAGAGTAGGCTCAATAATACAGTAAAACGTTATGTGCACACTTCTTTTCTACCCCTTTTTCCTGCTTCCTCTGCTCCCTTGAGTTCTAACATCACTGTGGTGAGTCACCAGTATGAAGAGTCCTTTACTGGGAGACAAGTTATGTTAATGTTTGTCTGCCTTTTTTCCTCCACCCAAAATGTGCTAGAGGTCATTTTTACCATGCTTTCACACTTTCTTGCTCTTCATGCTGCAGCTCCACAACATATCTGATGATGCTGAGGGGACTGGAGCATCTCTTTGAGGCCTCAGGCTGTTTAGCCTGGAGAAGGCCAGACTGAGAAGGGATCTTCTCAGTGCTCAGCAAGAGCTACAGAATTGGGGACAAGACAATAACAGGAATGGGCAAGACTCTTTTCAGCAGTGCCCAGTGACAGGACAAGGAACAATGTGCACAAACTGGAACCCAGGACATTCCGTCTGAACATGAGGAAATAATTCTTTGGTGTGAGGATGCTGGAGCTCTGGAGCAGACTGCCCAGAGGGGTTGTGGAGTCTCCTTCTAGAGAGATTACAAAACCTGCCTGGACAATGTGATCCTGGGCAACCTGCTGTGGGTGACCCTGCTGTAGTAGGGGGCTGGACTAGGTGATCAACAGAGGTCCCTTTCAACTCCTACCATGCTGGGATCCTTTGATTCCAAAACCTGTTATCAATGTCAATCCAGTAACTACAGGGCTGCAAAGCAATATTACATTGCTGAGCTATTACTGGTCTCTACTGGTAAGGTAATTAACCCTGACCGAAGGGATAGCTACTATATACAGTACTAACCCTGCCCTGGAGGGCTGCGATGAAGCAGAAGCACTTCATTTTAACAGGTCTGTAACACAGGTTTCTGAATCCTTACTCGATCATCTTCTCAACAGAGTACATTGCAGTATATTTTAGAGTAAAAATTATTGTGTTGAGTCAGGGCTGTCATCCATCTGCCTTGGCTAATAGCTACTGCCAGGCGCTCCAGAGAGAAAGGCAAGAAACCCCAAGGTGGGCAATTACAGAGTAACTTACCCATGTGGAAGCTTCTTCCTAATTCTCAACAGTTCAAGATTTGCTTGTGTCCTGATGTGTGAAAACTTATAAACCTTTTCAGGTTTTGTTGGTTTGGGGTTTTTTTACCTACCTGATAGGCTGTGACTATCTAAATTTTTCATGTAAATGTGGAGTCCTACTTAGAGTCCAAAGCTTTTGGCACCAGTGATTTCTTGTGGCAGGTAGTTCTATGTCCTAACTAGGTAGCATGATTAAAAACTAAATGGTTCTGAGTTCATTGTATTTGGCACTTGCTGCATTTCAATTTCACTGAACATACCAATGCTGCTCTTCAATTATCAGAGTAACTTTCTGTGTTCCTCAGTCACTGAAAAATAGGCAGGGGCACTCGGACTCTGCATTTCAGCATCAAACTGAACAACCTGTTTTCCCCACTGGGAAATCTCTGCTTGCACAGTCACTTTGAAGCACCTTCTGGTTACTGAGGTTTATGAAGAGTAGGGGTCTGCCTTTTTTTTTTTAATGCTTTAAAAATGCTAATGAAGACATAGGGATTCTCATTTAACTCAGCTGAGTTTGCACTGAGTTTCGGTATCCCTCTACCTGGTGTATCCATCCCCTATTGGCCAGTCCAGGATAGGCACTGCTTTTCCCCAGGGGCAGTTCTCCAAAGCAGTGGGAGTTTGAGAGCATCTTGTCTCTATCTCCTAGAGTGTTCCTGTAGATGCTGTTGCAGTACAGGATTATTTTCTTCTCCTCTGCTGTGAAAACACAATGAACAAGCAGCAGCCAGCCCTTCTGTCTCTGCAAGCTTGTAGCTGAAATTCAAAGATGAAACATTCCAAGTCCAAAATTTTCAGGGCTTCCCCCCCTGCCCTTTTTTTTTTTTTTTTTTTTTTAACAAAATCTATCTCCTGCCATTTGCATTTTTGAAGCAAAACTGGTCTCTAAGCTGTTTCTCAGCTGCTGGAACCGAGATCAGTGAAAGAGAGTGCTTCCATATCAGTAGTGTAGAACCATCTGCTGTGACAGTCTGTCTTTAGTCACTGGCTTAGATGAAGAGTAGTGATAGGTGAGGAAAACTGAGGCAAGGAGTGCCTGTGACTTGTCCAAGTTCAGTATAAAGCAGCAATGACAATACCAAGTGTGGCAGTTCTCAGCTGAATTCAGACCTGCATTTTAGAGTCTAGACTGTTTTTACTCTATAGCATCATTCACTCCTCCTGGGCATTGAATCATCACTTTGTGTAAGAATTTCTTTTTAAAAGTTGCGTTTTCCTGTGTGGGTTTTTTGTTTAGTTTTTGGGGTTTTCTTAGTATATGAACACTTTTTGTTCTAGTCCATTTCTTGAGTAGCTGGCTTAGAACAGTTTCTAGAGAGCATTCTTTGTTAATTTAAACAAGTTGGACAGTGTTTAATGGTACTGAGAAGACCAATGTGTTGCTCTGCTTCTCTGAGTACTCCATACTAGTCTTTGCATTTCATGGATTCACAGAATGGTTTAGGTTGGAAGCAACCTTAAAGATCATCTAGTCCCAGCCCTCCTGCCATGGGCAGGGACTTCATATTCACTAAATGGAATAAATCAAAAGAAGGAAAAGAGTAAAACAGGCATCCCTGCTATCTTTATAGAGCAAAGGTATCTGAAAGGTTAGACAGTAGGTACCAGAGAGCTCCACTGGCCTTCTGGTAGCTGACAGTGTCATCAGGTTAGAGCAGAGCAGCCTCAGCACTCTCCAGCCATGGCTCTTGAGCTAGGAGTTCAGCTGCTGAGCACTTCACAAGCACACTCTGCCTGCCTCTCTGACTTGCTCCTGGTAGGACTGAGTCCGTGCTATTATAGACACTGACAGCATCATGTGTGCACCTACGCTTAGACCTGCCCCATTGTCACCTCACTCTGAAGGCACTTAAGCTCTCCATTGCTAAACTTGCTCCAAGTGAAATTTGTCTCCTTTGAAAGATTCTAACACATCTGGAGTTTTGTCCAGAAGTTGAGTGGCAGGCAATAATGAGGGGTTTGGGTTGGTATTTCACTCGTGTATATGGTTTGAGGTAAATGGGTTCTGGAAGCTGGCTGGATATTGATCTGTCTTCTGAAGTTGGTGTCTTGGCAATTAGGTTACAATGATGTTCCTTCTAGCATATGCTGTCCAAAGGCCCTAGCTCTCGTTTTTTCAGGGTGATGCTGTTGTAACTGAGAAACAGAGGAGACCTCTGAGGAGTTTACTCCTCAGCTTTAGCAGCTGCCTGTTTGGGTTGCTGGCTCATTGCAAGAGACCTTCTGTTTCTGGTGAAGGTTCAGCCCTGGACTCCCAGCACAGCAACATGAAGCACTGCAACACTCAGCCCTTGGAAGCCTAAGGCCTTTGTTTTATTTGACTGCCAATCATTCTTGGCAGTTCATAGACCTGAATACACTTCATGCTGCCATGTTTGCTGAACTGATGTCTTACCCCAGCTTGATTTGCTTACCCACAACTAGCCCTTTCTGACCACTGTGCTGGGAGTCATTCTTCTACTGTGCCTTTCTTCATGTTTTTTTCAGCTGCCATTTCTTCTTTGCTTCTCCAGACATTGCCCCTGCTTCATTACTTTGCTTTACATTTCTTTTTCACCATTGATATTTCTACTTCTCTATAACTGATTGGTGTCTGTCCTAGGAGACAATGAGCATCTCTAAGCCTTAGTATCACCACTGCCCATTGAAAAAGCTTTTCAGGATTTGATTTTTATTTGGTCTATAAAATCAACTCGGATTAACAAGGTCTACATCTGAGCTTTTAACTATCAAAAGCATGTTAGTAAATACTAGTGAACAGATCTAGCTCTTCAGCAAAGCAGAGATTTTTTCTGGTGTATAGGTGAGATTCTGATACCTAGCTGTATGTAGATTTATTTTTAATGATATTTCAAAACATGAAGTAAGAGTTGATGGAATTATTTGATTCTTTACATTTATTACTCTATCTTTTTTCTCCCCATCATGGCTGATCATTAGCTGCTCCTGCTCTTACTAGAATTTTTTTTTAGTTTTCAAATGTGTATCCATCAATCTGCACGGTCTCTGCTTTTGGCGTATCTTCGTGGTGCTTATTTCAGCTGCTAATGATCTACAACAAATCACTGTAAGTCACCTGGAGTGTTGTTTCTTTCCTTTCCAAAGAAAAAGGTCTTATTGGAAAGCTGAAACTTTATAAGCAGGAAAAAGGGAGAGGATTTAAATAAGTGACAGACATAACAAACATCCATATTTCTGACTAAGGGAACCCTTTGCCCTTTACCAAAAAATCCCATTAATAACAAACTTTTGCTGTCATATTTTGGGGCGTAAGGGAGCTGCAGCTCTGTTCTGACATGTTCTAGGCATAATCAGGTGCAGGCTGGTTGAATTCAGAGCAGAGGCACTCTGAAGTCCAGTGGCTACAACTACAAGGCTGGTGCTGTGGCAACAAGTAACTGTGGAGTGGATGGATGTTTGAAAGGAAACAGTGGCTGCAGAGGCTATGGATGGAGTGTTGGGAACTCTTGGGTTTCTGAAGTGAAGGCACTTGAGAAAAGGGTATACTGGAAGGTAATCAGAAAGGAAAGTAGAGGAGAAAATTGTAAAAGGGTTTTGGGAAGGATAAGTTTTCTGTGTTGAGAATTGGTTATTATGGTCCCTGAACCACTAGTGTGGAGGGATAAAAAGATAGTGGGTCTTTGTCAGCCTATTCTGTGTGGGTGCTGCTTGAGAGAGCCTGAAGTAAGGTGCCTTGGCTGGCCACACAGTGGTGGAATGATAATGTGTGTTGTGTAATAAAATCGCGGGATCACAGAATGGTTTGGGTTGGAAGGGACTTCCAAAGGGTATCTAGCCCAAGCCCCCTGCAATCAGCATGGATGTCCTTCACTAGATCAGGTTTCTCAAAGCTTCGTCAAGCCTGACCTTGAATATCTCCAGGGATGGGGCCTCAACCACCTCCCTGGGCAATGCGTTCCGGTGTTCCACCACACTCATGGTTAATAACTTGTTCTTAATATCCAGTCTAAATCTCATCTCTAATTTGAGTAGTGTACAGGTAGAGTTCATGTGCCCCAAGCAGGAAGACAATGGTGAATAATTCTTACCTATTGTTTGAAGTCTGTGGTTTATGAGCACAAAGACTCCTTCAAGAACTCCAATCTGGTTTCTAAGGGCCAGTGCTGCCTGTACCGTACAAATCTACAGGATTTTGTACAGGAAGATGCAGCTGGTAAAGAAAGTTAGGATGTACAAAATGCAATCCCACTGTCCCAGTAAGGTCAGCCTAAGTGGATGTCAAATAGCTCAGATGATTACTTATCCTGGGGAGCCATTACAGGCAGCAGCCAGAATTAGACTCTCAGCCGAGACATTGCTTCTGAGAATCGGGAAATAAGGCATTATTTAGGTGAAAAGATAATGGCTGAAAAAGCATTGTGAAACCTCAGAGCAGGAGGAAAAAGGCCAGGGCCAGAGAAAGAGAATTGAATAGATTAAATGAGAATTGTTAAGATAAAAATGACATCTTAAAGTATGTACCTATTTTACTAAAAACATATGGGACTATTAAAATAGATCCCCTTGCAGAAATCTAATTTATCCTTCCACTCCCTGGCTTTCAGATAACAGTGTTCTCTTCTATTTCATTTTGAGAACAGGAGACTGTGTAAATAGGGCTTTAATAACTGTTTAAACTTTCTAATTTAAAAGGGAAAAAAATTCTTTATGAGGCTTTAAAGCATTTCATGATTGAACTTCGAGTAAGAATTGTGACCTGTAGTGAGTGTGCCTCCAAACATGAGTCTTGTTATAAACTAGGTATACAAGCTGATTTGAACAGCCAGCATTTCCAGGTCTGTTTGGCACTGTGAAGGGAAAATATGGTTGTGATCGGCCTATTAAGGGATTCTAGAAAGAAATTTTTAAAGTTATTTCTGTAATAGTAAAAGAAAACCCCAAACCAAAGAGAAAAAAAAAAAAAAACAAAAACAAGGAACCCAAAATTTCTTACAAAGGGGGTATGAGTAAAATGATTATTTATTGTATCTAGTATTTAAAAAATAGTAAAGGCAATGTATCTTAAGCAGTGAATAAAATATTCCACTTCTCAAAATGCAGGGCAGTGATCTGCTTCTCCTGTCACTGTGACTATCCAAAAGACAAATTCCCTCAATGCACCAGTTCTTCTTTCCCTGATGGTAACATCTCACTCCCAAATTCACATCAGTATTACAGTCTCCAGGTTCTGAAGTGCCAAGGACAGACCCGACTCCAGTTCTCTGGAAATTGCAGTCCAAGTCTCCTCTGCCTACCATTTCTGAGGTGACCAGTCTTGTTTAGTAGCAGAGTAGGGAGGAGCTTGTATTAGTACAAACAACAGCCAGTCACTTTGTGTGGCACTCAGGAAGGACATAAACGGTTCCTTCATTCTCCTCTGCTTTGCAGAAGCAGCTGAGATCAGAATGATCCCATCCTGGCTGTTTGTCACTTTGGGTGACTACTTTACAAGGTCATCCTAATCCTGCAGAAGAGGGCAAAGAATGAATGGGGAAATGCATGATTTCAGGCCAAAGAAGCTGCACTTGCTTTTCAGTTTCCCTGCAGAGTGCTTTTGTATGTCGAAGAATTTACACAGATGGCCATGAATGTTCCTTCTTGCAGAATCAGTTGTTCATGAGCATTTCCATATGGCCACACCGCACATTTACTGTTTACTTGTATTTATGCTCACTCTCAAGAATCAGCACTGAATTACAGGAGTGAATTGCATGAGAGGCCAAAATTTAGGAAATAAAAAGCATTGATTTGTTCTGTGTAGCACTTACTGGGTATCTGCGTGAAGATTCATGTTAAAAATGACTTTAGCCTTGGACACGGTTTGCAGAGGACAATGCAACAGATTCCACAACAAAATAGGATTTTGTGAGCCATGAGGAATCTTTATAAGCCATAAAGGAGACAGCAAAGAGGCAATTCCATTGAAGTATGTAGACTTAATGGCATCTGTAACGTCAGTGTGAATTATTAGAGCAATTCTGGCCCTGATGGCAATGTGGAAGTGAGAGGGGGGATCATGAAAACAGTGATGTTATGTGAATTAAAAAATTAAGAGTTGGAATGCTTCTTACTCAGCATGACAGATGAAATGAAATGCTACTCCAGTATGAAAACATCTGTTTGCTGGAATCCTTCAAAAAACATAATTAGGCTATTAGAAGCAGGGAAGAAATGGTGCTTTGGGAGCAGACAAGCTGCTCTCAGAACAGGAATTTGATTCTTTCCAAAGGCAGTGGGGGATTTAGTAGTCTGAGACAAAGCCTCTCAATTTTTCTTCTCTGGGTGTCCTGGAAACAAGAACTGTATTTGGGTGGTTCTCTGACAGGTCAGTATATTAAGATATTGACCTCTGGTCCATGCTGGGTTTTGATTTATCTTTACAAATGAGTCAAACAATGCAAGGTGAAGTGACATCCTCGGGATGCCATAGAAGTCAGCGGCATTGCTGGGAATAGCTATCATTAGAGGATTTGGAGTTGTCTGCTCTAACTTTGTATATGGGTTTGAATCCAAAATGATAAATTCTTGGAGTGTGGAATAAATATAGTCTTCTAGCATTAATTCTTGGTTTTCCCTTGAAGAAGACCTGAAATAATAAGGTAAAGGAAAGTACTCCAGCAGTCTGGCCAGCAGTGTCAAGGTGCACATGCTGCACATTGGTTCCTCTTCAGAGCTGGAAGAAATGTCACAATGGTAGTGAGCAGCTAGGGTTTTTGTCATCACCTGCTGAAGAGTAAGCTTTGAGAAGTCCTTGTATTTTTGTTGGTTCTAGATCACAGACAGTACCCACTTCACTTAGATCTGCATGGTCAATTTACTCTGCAGGAACAATGTGCTGGCAAACCACACAACTATGCTACAGAACTGCACTAAGCAGCATGATGTTATTTTACTTCCTAATTTACTGGAAGCTCTTGCCTTGTTATCAGGCTCCGTTTAGGGAAGGAGATATTTGATCTTGTCTAGATGTTGCACTTTTAATGTTAAACTGATGTTCTGTTTAATGAAGAAAAAGAGAAGGCCAACAAAGTCATTCCTCAGGCTTTAAATAAAGTATTAGAATGAGCAGAGAATCATCAGGTTGGTCAAAGTGCTGAGAAGGCAGCCGCAGCAAACAATCTAGATGAAAGCAACAAGCAACAGTTGGCAGGAATGTTCCAGTTGGGACTAGTGAGCTGGGACAATGAAAGATGGTGTGATCTTCTGAACTTTGAGTGACAGGACGGGGAAAACACTGGGAAAGGTTTGTACGTGGCTTATTCTTTTCTCTCTTGTGATTCAGTAAGCACTTCAGCTGCATCTCCTGTCTGGTTTTGCTCTCACTAACACAAGGTCTGATCCAACATAATGGCAGATCTGGTATAATTCAAGACTTTCTGTGGAAGGTGTGTGCCTGTGTGAGCAGGCACTGCAGGAGCAGCTGCCTGCTACAAATGGGTGTTTTTAAAATGAAAAGAATTGCAGATTTGAAATTGTCAGGGTGAATTTTGGTTCTTGACAATTGATAAACGAGATGAATTTAGCTTGCAGAATAATTTCATTGCTTCATTTTAACTCTGTTAGGAAGAAATCCATTGCAGTATTAGTGGTTTAAGATCTGTACTAAAGTAGTCAGTAATTAGGGTCCTGTCCAGCAGAAGAAAGCAGCCTGCATATACTGTGGACACAAAAGTGAGTGTGAATATGGAGTTCAAGGCCATGATCAAAGGCATGTGTGGCAGGAGAGTGGGATGAGGAGCAGCATAGGCTTGGAGCTGATGGGTGGTGTGTAGGGGAAGATGCATGAATGATGGAGAAGTATTTCTTTCCACAGGTGTACCCTTGCGGACAGCTGGGACCTGGTCTTGCCAGCTAAATTTTATCAGAGGTAACTCCTTACATATTTCATAACAGGGCAATGCAGCCGAAACTAAGAAGTGGGGAACTACACCCACTGTGCAAACACATTATTCGTTACTGGAAATGTTCAACATAATTTCTAAGGCACAAAAGATTCCACTCCCAAAGCACATCTTTTTCATAAAAATATTACTTAGCCTGGAAAAGTTGTTGCTGATTTGGGGTTTTGTTGCTTCATCTTCATGCCCTGAGGGAAAGAAATTAAGCTCCCCATATTTTTCTGGCAAAACTTCTTCGTTTCATTTTTCAGTTTGATTATTGGCTTTGGAAAAGAATGGGTTTGAAACCAAACAGTTCTTGATGGGTTTTTTTAATAAAAGTGCCAGCTAGTTAAAAATCAATTTCGCTGAAGGAAAAAAAAGCCCCACCGTTTTCTGAAGATCTTTAATTTCTCAGACTGTGCTTTTGGAGAACACAGAAAATAATACAAACCTAGAAAATAATCATCTGTGTTGTCTAAAGTAAGTGAGAGAGAGAATTTTTGGGAGATTGCTTTTACTATTTTCCACACCATCCTTCTGAAAATGAAGCTTCATTATGTTGTCATCTTGGGTACCAAAAATGTGTAGAACTTGATAACCAGCTGCAAATTTAACATTTTAAAGGAAAATGTTGATTTTTCTTTTTCCACTTCAGCTTTTTTTCAGTGCCATCTGATAGCTGATGAACAGAACATTCTCTCAGATGTTTATACTGCTTGATAAATCATGTATATGCCTGTGGAATGTAATTCTTAGAGTCAGAGAACATAACACCTTGACACTGGTAGCAATGACTTCATTTTTAACCTCTGAGTAAAGACATAAAACTTCACAGGATGTTTTTAGTGGCCATTTCACACACTTAACACTGCTGCAGGTATGTGTTTATGCCATATTGCAGGGTTGGATTTGTATTTTTTGGACTGTACTGCACACTGCTGTGTTGTACAGAGATAGCCAATTCTGTCTTTAATCAGCTAGCTGAGGTATTGGAAACAAACTGTGCTCAGTACATTAACCCTTGCATAGCTCTGTCTCATGTGCTTAGCCTGCAGTCTAGAGATAATGCAGTTAAAAATTACAGTTTGAAGTAACAGATCACAGGAGGCTCTATGGATGAGCAGTGCAGCTCTAAACCCTGGGAGTGCTGGTGGTTGTGAAGGTGAGGGGTGTTAGCAACAGCAGTCCTGGCTAGGATGGGCATGGCAGTGTTGCTGTTACTGATTTGCAGGAATGAGAATTGCTTTTGATGGCATCAATACTGTCTGTGAATGCAGTAGAATAGATTGCCTGAGGATGCTGCTTGAGAATGGATATTAGCTGAGAAACAAGGAAGCCCTGAAGGAGATTCTGAATGCAAGGTGTGCTGGTTGCACTAATTCTAGATTGGGAGAGCTGACCTGATGCCTACATAAGTGTGGTGACAGCAATAGCCATTTTGTGGAGGGTGTGAGCAGTAACAGGCACCAGCCATGCAGAGATGCCAAGACCATTTTTCCACACACTTTTGCTGCACTGTCCTCTACCTGCCCCCTTCATCACCAGAAGAGCTCATACATATTTCTCCTTAATCACCTCTGATGTGCACTTGGCTTCTTATCTGTGAGAAGAGGGTTCTTAGAGGATGCACAGCTCCTGCTTGCAGGTGATTTGAAAGTATATTCACCAAACACCTTTTAGATAAGAGAGAAGTTTGACAGCCCAGAAGTGTAACCGTTTTTCTCTGCCTCTTGAGGCCTGTAATCTCTATAGTGAGGGAATATGTAAAGGATTTTAATGATCAGTGTGATCCTCCTTTTATCAACTTCCGAGTTTCTCATCCCTGTACTTAACTTCTGCTTGCAGGAGCATGCCATTAAAACAAACACTTTTCTCATATGGTGTGGGAATTTTATTGCTTGTAACAATATTTGTCATACTTGACTTAGGCAAACATCTTGCTGCCTTCCTGTATGTTCTAGAATACCAAAACAACTCTTCCTAAAAACAAACAAGCAAACAAAACCCCACAACCCCCCACACACCCCCATGAGCAGCTTTGCTGCTTTTACTGTGCAAATATAACTCCCTGTTTATTGTCAAAAGTTTTTATTGTGTTTTATTGAAGTGGGTTAACCAAAATGAAGACAAGTAAATTCCCACACTAAAAGGGCAACTGTTTGGCAATATTGAACTGAAAATACTTTAATAGAAGCATAGTATTGTTTAGGCTGGAAAAGACTTCTAAGATCATCAGGTCCAATCATTAACACTATCAAGTCCACCACTAAGCCATGTTCCCTCAGCACCACATCTACACATCTTTTAAATCCCTCTAGGGATGATGATTCAACAGCTTCCCTGGGCAGCCAATGCTGGGACTTAATCTTTTTTGGGAAGACATTTTTCTGCCAATTTTTAAATTACTCTTGGTTAAAAAACTTTTAAAAGTTCAGTGCAATACTGTGACTGAAACTTCCTTATGAAGTTCATATAATATTCGTAAGGGAAGAATCCAGAAAATCTCTATGGCCTATCACAAGCAGTACTGGAGAGCTGTATTTTTCATATCTGGAATTCAGTTTTGATATCCTATGATTCCAGTATGGATGTTGGTCTTCATTTCCTAAAAGTACATTTCTAGCCTTGTAAAGAAACGTCTGAAAATCTGGATCTCCAAAAACAACAGAAAAAGCCCTTCAAAAATCCCAGAGCAAATCTCCTCTTCCATTCACTATGTAATGCAGGACTTCAAAGTGCCAAAACTTCTAAGGCCTCACTTGTGACATTCAGTGATAATGGCATTAAGTTTGTACTGCTGACTGAGTTGTTATTTCTTAGGCAACACTAAGAGAATAAATGAGCACATAGCTCAAAAATAAAGGTTCCCATTTTTGCTGCCCAAGAGCCCATAATAATGCTGGAGACTCTAAGGCCAGAAGTGTCTTGAGTTTTTCTGTCCAGATCTTCAGGTCCTACTATTTCCAAAAGCAGGAATGAAGCTGGGTTTTTTTGAGGAAAGTATTTAATCAGAATTAAAAATTTCTATGCAGTTGCAAATCCCTGTCTCTCTGGTAAATTACTCCAGCTTTTACTTTTTTTCATTGCAAAAAAAAAAAAAAAAAGTATCTTATTTCTTTGCCCAACTCCAGATTGCTAATATTGGGGGTTTCACTTTGTCAACAAGCTTAAAGAGCACTACCCCAGCCCAACTATTTGACAGTACTTGATGTGGAAGTGCTGTAAACTTAAAGCAAAGGCATAAAAGCCTGCCCAAGTTGGAAGCCAAAGAAGCAGGCAGATTGCAAGCTAACTAGACTTTCATACACAGGGAAGGGTAGGGAAATAGCACCCTCTCTAGTCAGTATGTTCTCACTGATGGCTAAACAAACATTACATCTTGAGTGTGCTATTAAGGACTCAGCCTAATGATCATGGAGCCAGCTGTCTTGTAGGAGCTGGAGAGGTTTTACTTCAAGAAGAGTGTGCAAGAAAACACCCCTTAGGCTGTGCAGAATACAGAACTTCCTAGGGAAGTCTTGCTTTTGGCTGTTTTTCAGGCCCCATCCTCAGCCTTTTATTGCTTTGGCTCTTGTCCGCACCACGGGGATGGAGGAAGAAGCTCAGCAGCTGTGAGTTAACAGCCAGAAGCAATTTTCATTGATTTGTCCTTCTCTTTGCAGTCTTCCACTGGAGGCATCCCCAGGGCACGTTACTGATTGTTTGCCCTTTACTTTGGGACCATTGGATTAATGGTGTTATATAATTGCCATTTCTTCATCGCTAATACAATAACAGTGTGATGAATTTCACAGTCAAACATCTCATGGCTCTCACTATGGGGGTACAACCAATCTTCCCATGTGAAAATGAAATTATCTCCTTTTCTTTCAGCAGTCCCATCCAATGGCTTTGTTTCTGTGCTTTTGCAGCCTAGGTGTGACCCTTAAAGTTAATAACATTTGGGAAAAGAGAGGAAATACAGACACCTAGGAACGTGGCAAGCATATTTATGACTGACCCTTGAAAGATACAAGTTTTGTACTGCCCAGCAGCAGACTGTACCCATTTAGGTCAGGTGAGAAGGATCCATGTTTTCATACCACTGCACAGGCACCCAAGAGCCTGGGTTTGGGCAGTGGCTTGTGACCATCCACACCCACAAACTGCACGTGAGTTGGTGTGACAGTTTGGTATTGCTGTCCCATAGTGACTAATGCTTTGCCACTCATGTGTGGACAAGATACCAGAGCTAAAACAGGCCTGTGGGCATTCCCTGTCAGAAGCTAGATGATGCAGACTGGTTTTGGAGCATGGTAGTCATGTGCATCTGGGCTCTATGCAAGTTCAGGCATAGAGTGTGAACCTGTAGTATTCTTTAACGTGTTTGCCTGACCCATAGGTTATTCCTGGTGGCAGAGAAGTTGGAGAGAATGTTGGTGTTATGTTCTTCCTTCTGTCCATCTTCATCTGGAAGAGCCTTCTCTCCAGGACTATGCAGGCTGCAAGTCACTGGTGTTACACCTTGTTAACTGTGGAGAAGAGTCCGGTACAGGGGCAATTCCAATTCCAAACTTGTACAAAACAATGCTTCCTGAGCTCATCCTGAAGTGTGACATGGTACAGGGTATTGAGACAGGAGCACTACCTGCAGCTTTTCAGATACACTGTCATGTGCAGGACCATAATATCACTGTATCATGGGCAGGACCTTCAGTCATTGTGAGGCTTTGACGTAGGATTAGCAGAGAAACATATCAACAGGTAGTTCCAGTTTGCACAGCAAACTGTGAGTTTGCTCTGTGAGTGTCACTGGGTCTGGTGTAGATGCTTTCAGCTTAGGTACTTGTTGATGGAGAGCTTCTAGAAATATCTGCACACTTTGGAGTGCAGAAAACTCAAGAGAACTGACTGCAAATTGCACTTTGTATATCTCATCTATAATTGGGGCAGGCAGAAGTAATCTATCTTGTCTCCATCATACTTGCCATGGGATTTAAGACAGATGGCAAAGTGAGGTATTTGTGCAAAGGACTTGCAGATGGCTCCATCCAAGCCATAAATACCTGAACCCTGGGTAAATCTTAAAGACAAGCTTGCAGCCAGAGCTGTGACTAGGACATACCCAGTGGATAGCTGTAGAAACATCCTGGAGAGTGCTCCAGCAAGTGTCCAGTGTAGAGTTAGTGTCTCTGCCCAAACTCATGACCACTGCTGCCCAGAAATGAGGACCTGACGATCTGTTTTTTTACTCTACATACCTACAATGTGGTTGGGAATGATAGTGGCCAGTTGGTCTCAATTAGAGTAGGAAGAAGACAGTAGAAGTTGTTCTATTTATTATTGTCTTTTCCCAGGGCAGAATTATTGATCTTGCCCCTGAGCAAGATAATTTCTGGTCCCTTCATTTAAAGTTGCAGAATTACAGGAAATAGATATGTTGCTCACTCTGCAGAGGTGGCAGGATAATTTGTCAATTAGGAATAATCAGTTCTAGGATGACTTTTATGTCTGGGCTATTTCTGCAGCCTTTTTAATTAGATCTGAGTTCATCCATATATCAGCTGAGGCAAAAGGTATTAGCTACCCCATGTGTGGATGTTGGAATTAGATGAAATGCAGTTTGCATTGGACTGTAAGCATTGGGGAATCCTGAATTTTACAGTCAAAACATGTCTGTGAAGGGGATTTTTTTATTATTTTTAATCTTGTATTTGAAAATTAATTTGGTGCTGTGCTGCCAGCCTTGGATACAGCAGCTCTCTGTTTATCTCCTGAATGGGTATCACTTGGCTTGACAGCTTGACAGTTGCGGCTCTTGCCAGTATGCCTCAGACTTGATGAGAGGAGATCACATCTGGTCATGAGGAGGATGAAGGACATGTAAAGGATGCTCAGTCCCTGGTCTCCGGTCTGTTTTGTCCAGGTTTGTGAGGTCATCATCTAGTGAAAGATCTCATAACATGGTCAAAGAACAGGAGCTCCTTACATGGAATCATCAGTTCTCAAGGGGTCCCTTCAAGTGTTTAAATGCCTTAACTGAGGCCAGCTGACTTTGTGTTTCTGAATGGAAATAATTTGGAGCTTTACTCTCTCACGTTCCAAAAGCAAGACCGAGGGTGTATTTCTGTTTAGCAGAAGCACTTAATCTGCTACTTTTCTCACATTCTTTCTTTCCTGATTTAGACACAGGGCTGAGAAGGGAAATACTTTTTCTTTGCATTTCCAATTACAAAGTATGTTAAATATTAACACCTCACATTTCTTAAACGTTTCTACTTAATTTTGCATGTTTTCTGTGAATTATAATTTATTGTTCAATAAGTTACAATTATGCAGCAACTAAAATGAAGACAAATTCAAAGGCAGGGAATATGGGAACTGAGAGGCTTCCATATCAGCCAGGTATTTTCTGGGCTAGTTACTTTTATTCCTGATCTTTCTGCCTGTCACTGAAAAGGAGTTTCCTGTCTTTGTCTTAGAGCTGGCTTGTCATGCTTGGCTCCCTGAGCATCTCCCTGGAAGTGATTGTGCCATATTTAACCACATGATGCAAGTAACCCTGAAATGTCCAATTTTATGTAGAAGGACTTTCAAAAGCAGCCTTCTGAATGAACAGCCCAGTGAGAATGAGGTGCTTTAGAAAAGAGTCAAAGGGATTCCCAACAAGGCATTAGGAAGCCTAAAGGTCAATCATAGAATCATAGAATTGTTAGGGTTGGAAGGGACCTCAAGGATCATCTAATTCCAACCCCCCTGCCACAGGCAGGGACACCTCACACTACAGCAGGCTGCTCACAACCACATCCAGCATGGCTGCAAAGACCTCCAGGGATGAGGCTTCCACCACCTCCCTGGGCAACCTCTTCCAGTGTCTCTTCATGGTGAAGAATTTCTTCCTAACATCCAATCTGAATCTACCCATTTCTACTTTTGCTCCATTCCCCCTAGTCCTATCACTCCCTGACACCCTCAAAAGTCCCTCCCCAGCTTTCTTGTAGGCTCCTTTAAGATACTGGAAGGCCACAAGAAGGTCTCTTTGGACTCTCTTCTCACAGCCCCAACTCTCTGTCTGTCTTCATAGGAGAGGTTGCACAGTCACAGTTGTACCCTCAGCAGAGGGCATCGTTGTGAAATTAGAACTCATTCAGGAGTTTTCTGAAGCTTTGAAAGCTTCCCCATATAGTTGGAATATCAGCAGAATGCTGGGACTATAATAAGTCCTTTATGGCCCTTTTAATTTGAGCGATGAGTAGTTCTTAACCTCTGCTTACTGCTTCCCTGGTGCCACAGGGAAGAGAGTCACTTGTCCTTGATTCTATGCCTCACTGTAAAGCTTTCATACTGCTTCCGTGGTGCCACAGGGAAGAGAGTCACTTGTCCTTGATTCTATGCCTCACTGTAAAGCTTTCACCAGGTTATGAAGTCTTTTGTAATGGAGATAGTCATTATCCACCTGTTATTAGATTGGCTGAGACTGTGATGTTGGTGGTAAGGAGTCTTTATAAACCATACCACACTCACTGAAATGAGGTGCTGTCAAAGAGCAGTGGATGTTCATAAATGGGATGTATTTATCCTTATATAAACTGCCCAAACCTGTTTCAGGAACCACGAGATGTTCTCTCAGCTTTGCTTTTCAGTTTGGAAATGGCTGGAGGGCAGTCACTGCTGATTCCATTAGCATTACACCCACTAAAAACTCTTGGGAGAGAAGGGAAACCAAGGCACAGAGCCTTGTCCATTCCTGATAGAATATCAAGGGGGATTGCTGTGCTTCTGTGGACTGGTGCTCAGAGGTAAGGCTTTAAAATATTTAACTTTTAAAATCAGTATTTCATATTGTTATCACACTCTTTTCCTATTCTGCTTCTTTTCCTACCCCTCTTTGTTTTAACCTTTAAAGTGTGTGTCTGTGTGTGTGTGTGTGTGTTAGCTTTCTTTTGGTTTTTCCCTCCAGTACCCTGGGAATCTTCTTCACTTGGTGCTCAAAATACTGCCTCAGGATGAGTTTGTGGCCTCTCCTAGCAAAGACTCTGTAAGCCTGACAGGTGTGCTTGAGGAAGCACTCATGTCACCCATGAAATTGTTATGGGATGAGGTAGCCTAGAGTGTGAAAACTGGGATAGGAATGTCTGAACATTGCAATACAACTGAAACAAGGAGAGTAAACGTGAGACACAAAGGCAGTTGCACAGCCCTGCAGCAGAACCCAGGAAATGCTAGTGGGGAGAAATATGTTTAACTGGGGAAAGGAATAAGCAGGTGCTTTCTCCTAAGCTATCCTACAATCCAATGTGTTCCAGGCTCCCAGCTTACCTTTTCCACCTCAGTTCTTGTGTAATAAATCAAAAGTAGATTTGTCTTAGTGTTCTGCAGAAGTTAGATCTTGTCTATAGTGAGAGCTGTACAGACTGAAAGTTGGGTAATCCTCTTTGTGGCAGTGGTCTAGAACAGCAGTGCTGCTCTAATCTAGGTGACATTTTTCCTAAAGCACAAGAAGCATTTTTCTTCTTTCATAGGTTGGGGAACCTCCAGTGATTTATTCCCCTCCTCCCAGTCTGTCCTGACTGGTCTTAATTGGATTGGGTCTAAGAGTTCAGAAAACTGTTTGGTATCCCATGCTGCAACTATACCAATAAAAACTTGTATCCTCTTTGATTACTTCTGTCTTTTCTTGGAGTAAGAGATTGTGTACACAATTGATGGGTTTAACTAGCCAGATACACAAATACCAGCCCATGGCTCAGCAATTAATCCAAACCCACTATGGTGTGATACGTGTTCTCAGAAGGTGTCCTAGCAACCTCCTCTACAGCACAGCATTTATCTTGTGTTCACCTTACACTCATTTTTGCTTTTATTAAAGGAGTGGCTACATCTCTATGCACTCCCTTTACACAGGTCAGTCTGTCATATACTTCCGTCATTAATGTAGTTTTACATCTGTCTCAGATACCCACTTTTGGGGCTTCCTTCATGACCTTTGTATATTCATTATAAGGCTTTTCCTTTAAAAGTATAAATGTGAATCTCTCTTCCTACTTCACATGCACCTGAGATCCTCTCACTGAAATCTGAGCTACAGTCAGAACACTTCCAGTTCAGTGCAGTCTGTTCTGAATGTCTGCTTTCCACCAGCAGTTACACGAGATCCTCTGTCTTATTGTTCTACTGTATTCCACTTAGGAATTCTCTTTCCTTATCTAAGGCTGACAATAGGTGGTACCTCTTGGAAAGATATGAATGGTAATTTCATATATAACGTATAATTTACTTACAGTTCAATGTCTTTTGTAAAGTATGCAAGAACAGGGCTGTTATTGAATAGAATTTCTGATCTTCATTTTGGGTACAGCCTTATAAACAAAGGAGGTGGTACAAGGGGATGCAGCTGTAGTTGAACTTCTAATAACGTTATTCTGCACTGGTCATTTGTGTCCTCTTTAGGGGACCATAAATTCTACTATAAGGTAGAATTTAGGCTATTATGCTATTTCTGATGTTCAGGAGGCCTAATTTATGGCAAATTACAAATTTAGTACTTCATGGGTAGTTTGCCACAATTCCGAGAATCCTTAGCAGGAAATGGTGGTTTTAGAGTGATAAAATGTAATGGTATGTTGTGAAGAGCATCCCTCATTCATTCTCACAGGGAAAGCAGAGTAAACCATAACCAGTAGCAGCTCTGGATACTGGTGTTTAAGAACCAGTAGGTTTAGAGCTTTTACTGTACTTCATTATCTCACTTCTTTACTCCCAGCTCATTATTAATTTCCCATAGTGCTTCACTTCCATGTTCCCAGCAGGGAGATGTCTGCTAACCCAGGAATAGTGGGGAGAACGTTGTGTCAGTCTGTGCTGTGCAGCTGCTCATAGTTACCAGTCTGAGGTGTTATCAGCCACAATTTGTTTTCATACACTTCCTGCTGTGCAGGGTCCTTCCCTACTTCTAGGATCTTTCCTTCAGCCTGGATCTTTTTAGGCTCACTTTTTTCCTGAGGTCCCAGTCTAAATAGTCTATATGCAGGAGTACAACTTCTCTATTAATTTGAGGATTCAGAATGTGCCAGTCTCTAGTCCAGCTGTTAACATTTACAACCAGCCTATAACAGCTGCAGCAAGTGACATGTTTCTGCTTAAGAGTTTGAGTTTAGACATTCATTGCCACTCAGGCCTGTTGGCAATTTAAGTATTTTTTTTGCCTACAACATCCACCTCCTGGTGAAAAAAAACATCAAGCTGTGACACTTTAGTTCAGTGTTGTGCACCTCTGAAATCCTAAGGTTGATCCAGCCAGCAGCTGAAAGAGCCACAGAGGAGCTGTAGATGCGTACAGATTAAAGCTGCTTCCAGGTAGAGTAGAACTGTATTTATAAGTTTTCTGAGTAAGCCCAGGCAGAATATATTCTGCATATGAGCTTTAGGAAGTTATCACCATGATATAGCAGCACCAGCAACTGGTCAGTTAAATCTTTCCTGGTACAATGTAAATGCACCTTTGGGAGATCATACATAAGGTCAGATATTACTTAATTCTTTTGGATGAGATGACTGAAATGTGAGGTCAGACAGGAGGACTGAGCCCAGTTAAATGGGAAGATGGATTATGGGCATGAAGTAGAATAACAAAACTATTATTTGGGATGAGAATATAAGTGTCAAAGACTGATGTGTGCTGCTCTTCATTTGGATAGATACTATTCTTAAAGTAGATGATGATTTGTGTATGAAAAGAGAGAAATGAGGTTAAGAAGTGACTTTTCACAGCACAAAATAAACATTAGTAGGCAGTCTTTCCCAGATGGATAAATCAGGAAGCAAGGATGGTGGGCAGTCAAGAAGAAATGACATACTGTCCCAGGGAAGTCTGCTAGGGAAAGAACAAAGGCAAAATAGCAACGAGACTCTGTGACTCTGCTTTGTGCAAGCTTCCACGAGCAAGTGCCCTTGAGAGAAGCCAGTGGGATTACCCTTGTACAGCATTGCTAGATGGTGCAGCACAAGAGCCCTGAGGATGCCCTAGAATGAAATTATTTCTCCCTTGGAAGGCCAGCTTAAGGCCCGTTAAAAACATAAACAGCCTATTTTGTCATCGTTTTGCTTTCTTTTTCCCTTAGATGAGCAGAGGCAGGCTTTGTGAGTGTTGGAGGAGGGAGAGTTCCACATCTGAGTGATGCAAAACCCTTTTGCCTAAAATCCTGGTTTCCCTTCCTCTTCTCTCACCTTGATCCCTCTTATCTCTGTTCTCTCCTTTTTTCTCTGCATTTCTAATGATCTCTGTGCTCTTTCTACAGTTAGCTGCCCGTTCCTTGTTTTTACAGTTGATTTTCTAGTCCTTATTTTTTGTTTCCTTAACCTAACACTTTTAGATTCCCTTCTTTTCCATCTTGTGGCTTTCCAGTTCTTCATCCTCATTACTTCATTCTCTCTAGCCTCTGGCTTCCCCATCACATCTTGTGTCAAAAATACTCCACACTTTCGATGGATCACCACTCCTTTCTTAATCCTATTCTGTCATTTTATTGCTGGCTGAGATTGGCTTTCAGCTCACTTACCATTATCATAAAGTGATTTGCCCTAAGGCCTGAGCTCATCAAAAGTGCCATCCTAGGCAGGAAAATGGCTCTGTGGAAATGGCACCTTTTTGCCCAGGAGAGCTGCTTCCTTCCTCTACCAGATTTTGTATGTTGATGTTAGCAGTAAGTGTATGTTCCTGCGTCTCCAGAGCCATCACCAGCGACAGCAAGGAGAACCTGCTGCAGTCAACAGTTCTGGAGCACTAGGTTTGGACTGGTCAGACAGACCTGAGCATAAGTCTGATGTAGCAGGATGCTACTTGTATTGCCAAAGGCCTATTTGGGCTAGTTGTGCCCTTAGAAGTAATGCAGGGAATGAAGGAAGGACCTTGTCCTGATTCTGCTTCACTCTGGCTTGGCAAAAGAGGCAGCTTAAGACAGATAATCTTTTCGCTGCAAGCTCAGCCCACCGGGGGGCAAAGCAGCACGGCAGACAGAGAAGCCTGCAGTGGCATTTTCACTCCGCCACTTCTCAGCACAGAACTGCAGTTTGATTGCTACAACACCCTCTCTGCCTAGGGTGGCTGTCTGCAGGGCTGCTTGTGTGCCAGCTGGAACTGGGCAGGCACAGGTTGTCCTTTGGGCTCTCAGAGTGGGGATATAATACAGAGCCTGGGACCTGCAGTGAGCATCTCTCTTTTGAAAGGTTACGTTGGTGAGATACTGCTAGAACCACAGGAGCATGAACTGATTCCTGGAGTTCTTCCATTAAGCCTCCAGACCTTGAAGGAAGGTACATGAGAGTTCACGATCAAGATGACTTAGTAAAATGATACAAAATAGAAAAGAAAGTGAGAGAGAAACCTCCAGTTGTTTCTAAGAGGACCATAGCTTATACAGGGAGACAGAACTGTTGTGGGATATATTTTCTGAATAGAGATGGAAATAAACCTCTAAAGAGGGCTGCAAATGGATCCCTGTATCACCACCATCTACTTGATGGCCAGCTCTGGTGGAAAAATGTTCCTTCTGAGCTTTGAGATGGTCAGGAAATAAAGAATACCTCCAAGATACATGCTACAATTCACTTTCCTCTAGAAGTGCATGACACTTGGGAGGATGCAATAGTGTCTCCCAGAATCACAGTATGGTAGAGGGTGGAAGGGACCTCTGGAGATCATCTAGTCCAACCCCCCTGCTGAAGCAGGTTCACCCAGAGCAGGCTGCAGAGGATTGCATCCAGGCAGGTTTTGAAAATTTTCATAGCAAGAGACTCCACAAGCTCTCTGGGCATCCTGTTCCAGTGCTCTGGCATTCTCAAAGGAAAGAATATTTTCCTTATGTTTAGGTGGAACTTCCTGTGTTCCAGTTTGTGCCCGTTGGGTCCCTTGTCCTGTTGCTGGGCACCACTGAAAAGAGTCTGGCCCCAGACAAAGCTGCCAAGCTTTTCTTCATGTGACTTTACATTGTGGGAGGTGGGGTTCTCTTTTACTTCTGCCTATATTAAAAAAAAAAAACAAGTTAGTGAAGTTCGTGAAGAAAATCTGCCTGAGAAAGGACTGTGTGCTGTGATCAGAAGCACAGAGGGGCTAGATCCCATAGAGCAGAGGGACAGAAAAGAAGCAGGTGACTAAGATTTTGGCACTGCAGCATCTGACTTGTAGCTTCAGCTCTTCCAGTATCCTGCAACAGTATGAGATGCAAATAGTGCCAAGTGAGTGACTCCTCTTATTTCGGTGTTCCGTATCTAGTGGACATTCTGTATCCAGTCCTGCTTTGGAGCAGGCTGAGCTGGATCTGCTGAGATTCTGGAGGTTAACTAAGGATACCTGATACTCATCTCTTTGCCTGATGAACATCTTTCTCAGCTGAAAACTTTCAGGTGTGAAATTGCCTCCAAAATAGGCTCCAGGAGTGTCTGCTGATAGCTGATTTCAGACTACACAGCACCTTGCTTCAGAAGCAGAGAAATTATGTTCATAATAGGGCTCTTCCCTCGCATGTTTATCTGCTCCTGTTGTTCTTTCCATTCTTTATTCGTAGTATATTAGCTGACAGCAACTGGCTGCACTTATTTGCACAATTTGCTTTTATTTTCAAATCTTGCAGCTTTTTGTTTTTGCTGTCATGCTTTTAGTTTTTATTGCTTTGTAGTTATATGCCTCTAAGTAAATGTTTTTATGAATAAGCTAACTAAATTATCTTCCTGCCCCCTATTCCATTTCTGTGGGCAGAAATAACCTTGGCAGAGGGTGTTCCAAGGATTATTGATCACTGGAGGTGTGCCTCAGGCCATTGGCTCCTCCGAGCCAATTATTAATGTCCTGTATGTCAGCAATTATTGGAAAAGCAATGACTGCCTCTGCTGTGCCCTCTGAGGTGTTGGCAACAGTGGCTGGCGACATCACAGAGTGGAGGGAGAGAGTTCCAGGTGATGAGTCACCCCTCTGGGCCAGGCCAGGAGAGAGGTGGCCCAGATGCTCACCTGTAAGGTTAATCCACTATGAAGTGTGGAGGAGCAAGTTGTCCCACAATCCACAGAGCTAATGAAGGTTGATTTCCTGCAAATCCATGAGCTGCATTCCAATACTCATTTATTGACTCACTGGAAAGCAGTTCTGGAGAGAAGGACTTGGGAGTGCTGTTGGGCAGCAAGTTCATCATGAGCCAGCAATGTGCCCTTGTGGTCAAGAAGGCCATTGGGATCCTAGAGTGCATGAAGAGAGTTTGTCCAGTGGGTTGACAGAGGTTCTCCTTGCCCTTTACTCTGGAGTAATGGGTCCAGTTCTGGGGTCACCAGTTGAAGAGAGACCAGGGATTAATGGAGAGAGTTCAAGAAAGGGCTTCAAAGATTCTAAGAGAAACGGAGCATCTCTGTGAGAAAGAAAGGCTGAGAGGCAGCCAGAGAGGGGATCTTCTCAATCACCTGAAAGGTGAGGGACAAGGGGGTGGACAAGACTCAGTGGTGCCCAGTGACAGAACAAGGGGCAATGAGCACAAACCACAATCCAGGAGGTTCTGTCTGAACATGAGGAAAAAATTCTCTGCTGTCAGACTGCCCAAGCCCTGGAGAAGACTGCCCAGAGAGGTAGTGGAGTCTCCTCCTCTGGAGAGATTCCAAACCTGCATGGATATGATCCTGGGCAACCTCCTGTTGGTGACCCTGCTTTAGCAGGGGTGTTGGACTAGATGATCTCCAGAGGTCACTTCCAAGCCCAGCATGCTGAGGTTCCACGATTCCTTAAATACACTGTAGTGATGTATTCAATTCCCTTTGTGTTCCCCAAAGAGTCCTGCATTCCCTGCCTCTCTGCGATTGCATGGCAGCCTATGCTGTGGATACCTTTAGTCCATGCATGTGCTGCTAGACTGGTGCCTCAGGGTGAAAAAGCTTTAATTCTGCTTTCCACCACTGGGCACAGTTTGAGTCTTTCTCCTGTATTCAGTTACACTCTGGTAAATTTGGCTGAAATTAGTAAAAGGGAAAAATATAACAGGAGGAAACTTAATATCTAAGTGGTCAGCTGGACAGAGAGCAAAAGAGTGTGAAGCACTCTTAGGAAGGCAGGCCATGATGTTCCTGCTTTGTAAAGAGTGAAAATCTGGCAATAAATGGCCTCATGGTGGAGAAAAAAGCAATCTCTGCAGGCACCTGGACAGCTCTGCAGAACTTTGGTGTGGCTGTAATAGGGCAGCTGAACCAACTCTAGAGTGCCATTCATCTTCTGCCTGTCCCCCCCCATACACAGCCTCTTATTTCACTGCTGGTATTCTCTAGACACTAAAGCCCATGCATCAGCAATAAGCTGTATGGGTCAGAGGGTACAATTCCCTGCAAGCTGCTGCTGCAGAGATAAGGGTATGAGCTAAGGGGTATGGAAGCGTTGGCTGCAAGACCCTCCACCCTGGTTTCCCTGGAGGAGCTCTTGGCTGGATGGTGTGCTTCCACTGCACAAGCTCTTTGAAAACAAAGATGGCATAAATTATTTCAGCACAGCAGCAGGGCCCACAGCCACCACGTGACTTTCATACAAAGCTCATAACACTTCTCAGCAGAAATTGTCACCAACTGCCTCCAAACTGGAAGTACAAGTTCAATTACTTATTTTTATTATCATGATAGTAAGTGCTAGGGGGTCTTCACTACTTCTTAAGATCTACTTAACCTTTGAGTGATGTGTACAGTGTCCTTGGCCCTCAGTTTAGCAGTTTCTTTCATCCAGCTTCTGTGGCTTCTTTCAGTCCAGTGATTTCTCTGTCATGTACTATCTAGCCAGAGCTCTGTGGTGTTAAAACTTTACTGTCAGGTCCTTGTTAAGTACTGTGATACAATAACAATGTTTGTTTAAAATCCTCCAGTGGGAACCTGCCTCAGCAAACCTCAGGTGGAGGTTGTGGCGTGGGCATAGGGGGCAGATACCTACTGAAGAAACCCTAGATGCAACTAAAATGAACAACCTAGCTTATCACTCTGGAGGCATCAGTCAATTGTTCTCTATGACTCTGTTCTGCATGGGGTGGGGTACAAGTGCTCACAGAATGTGTGAAGAGTGCAGATAACCTGCCACATGCAGCTCTGTGAAAGCACATGCTATTCTCTTTACTAAACCCATCTGTGATGGGTTTAAACACACAAAAATTAACTTTTACTGAAAGTCCAAGCTGGTCCTCTGTGCTTTCCAAGCTTCTGTAGATAGCTATTCATTCCTGTAGCTCTTCTTCCTGAGTCTGGCCTGTGTAAGGCTGGAATGGAGAGGAGAAAGCAAGATGCTGGCTATAGTCTGCATTTATTCTGTCAAAGGCAAACTGAAAAGAGAGCAAATGCAGAAATAAATGCACTGCCCAGGCAGCCGCTGTGCAGGCAAGATTTAGACCTCCTGGAAAAGGTAGATTTGCTGTATGTGCACCCTCTAGTTAGAATTCTTTTTTGACTAAGTTGTTGGTTGTCCATCAGTCATGGGCGGCCAGTGGTGTTTTGTCCCATAAGCGGTATGTCCTTGCTCAGAGTTCAGGCACTGTGGATCTGATTCACTGGTGTCCTCTTGGCCTCCATAGCCTGTAGGCGTGTAGGAGAGGGCTGTAGCTTAGGCACATAGCTCATTGATTTAATGCACTACTTGTCTGCACAAACACAATTAACTATTTTAGAGGTAGTTCTGTTCCATGAACTGCCTTTCCCCCCCCAACTAATTAGTTGAAATGCAAATGAAAGATTAATTTAATTTACAAGCAAGAGATTCTGTTCTTCATCTATGCTTCAAAACTATCTCAAGGGTAATAAAATAAGAAGTTGCGAGCAGAGCACATTTTTTCCAAAAGCACCTTGAAGGTGTATGGTGTAAGTGAAGAAAACAGGAACAGGATCAGCAGCTGCCTCAAGTCATCTCATTCTCAGCTGTGAAATAAAAACAATTTTCTTGCCTCAGGGATATTTTCACACACTGAGGAAAATCAGAACTATTTGTTTTGGGGGAAACCTATCATTATCCTCCTAATGCACATTGAATCTCTCTTCTTCACCACTGCAGAACAGGGTCTTTTGGGTGTAGTTGACTGTGATTTAGGCAAAAAATTGGGCTTTTCTGATCTGAAACAGATAACTGGTTTGCAAAGCCTCAGTCCTGTCTTCCATGGTCGTAAGTGTTGCTAGTTTCTTTGCAGAACTTAACCATATCTGCTCATGTGTAGCTGAAAGGGAAAAAGATCTCACATACATAAACCCTGCACCAAGAGGAATACAGTGAAACCCATTTATCAACACCCTTATTTCTATTTGGTGTGAATGTTTAGAGTGACTATACTCCACTTACCATCACTAACCAAAATGGTGGCCAGGAGCTGTCCTTAGATGAGAAGCCTGCTTAAGCCTTTGAAATGTGAATCTGTGATAGGGTGTTAATCAAGGTCTGATAAACCTTGCTGGCACTTAATATCTTGTCAGGGAAATGGATGGCTGAGACAAGTATTCTCAACAGTCTGGGATGCAGATGGGTTGATGGTGTTGTAAGAAGACAAGGGATGTCCATGTGTTATACGTCTGAAAGCTGCATCCTAACAGATAACATCAAGTTGTGTTGCTTTCCACAGTACCTTAGTTACCCTGGTTTCTGAGCATTGCTGATGCTAAGGGCTTGCTGTTTACAGCTCTAGAATCTTTCACTCTGGCTGTAGCAATGGTTTCCAGAGCCTTTGTGGAAATATTTTTCCTTTATTTTTCTCTACTTTTATTTCTGTGCATGGCCTCTCACCTGCAGCCACAATAGAGCTGCCACATCAGATTCTCCCATGGAAGAATCACTGGCACGAGGATCACCCCTGCTTCCCCTTCCTGTTATTTCATATTAAAGAAAATGGCCCTAGCAAAGTAGGTAACAGTCACTCCACAAATATTACTACAGTAGGAACCTAAGGTTTCCTACAAAGAGTGGTATCTCAATCCCAGAGAACTTTAGAGGAGTTTTGTCTCTACCAATAGGCCTTTCCTAACATGAGGCTGAAGTCATTAGACTCCAGTGGATTCTATAATATTTCCATTCAAATTCACCAATTCAGCAAAGGTTATTTATAACTCAGCCTCAGGCTTATGCAGAAACATGGTCCAGGTTTGCTAAAGTTTGCATGCAGCAGATGAGTCTCTGACCAGTCCAGGCAGCTTTCATCTTAAAAGAGCTTTAGCTCTGAGGCAACAAATAATGTCAGATGTCTTGATGTAATTTGAAACGTATTAAAACAGCAAGTTAGATCAACTTCAGTATTTTATCCTTTCTCTACTTGATGAGCTGATCATCTACATGCCTTTAACAGCTTCTAATGGATCCTTAAATAAACTTACTCCTCAGATAAAACACTTTTATCATTTAAAAACATCTTGCAAGCCTTTAAAACCTACCTCAGTTTGTCCTGAATGCAGTGATGAACTTTATGATTAGAAAAGGTTTAGAAACTGGTGTCAGGGATATGAGAATACAGGGAGGTGCACATTCAGTCAAGAAGGTGACAACTAAATTACTTGCAAGTTTGCTTTGTGCTACTCTATGGGCACTAAGCAAAGGTACTTCAAATACTGGTTTAGGTTTCCTTTAATCAAGATAATGAAACTTTTATCTATGGAATAGGGTAGAAGCAGCATCCATCTAGCTTCTAGGGAAATGAGTCCAGTTTTTGAAGGAAGAAAGCACCACTATGTATAAATAGTCTGTTCTTCAGACAGAAAATCATGCTTTTTACTTCCTGAACAAAACCTCTGGAACTTCTGGTTTGATCTACTGATTCTCTCCCACAAATACAATCTAATTCAGCTGCTGGCAATGGGCACAGCTTGAACTCAACCACATCAGTACACAGCTACTGTCAGAACAAATCCTACCCTCTTCCCAACCGTTTTCTAGTTTGTTTCATTGCCAATGTCTGGGTTTTAGTTATCAGTATTTCTCTGCTTGATTAAAGAATTTTATGATGAGCTTTAATCTTTGCCCACATTTCTATTTCTTTTGATCTGCTCTGGGCCATCTTGGTAACTTTTTTTTTTTTTTTTACATCTGAGTAAATTTCAGCTCTTTATGTCACTCACCATAAACACATCTTCTTGTCTTCAAATCATTCTTTAGAAGGGAAATGAAGAATGAGAACACTGTTACACTTCCATAACCCTGACTGCTGTGTCATCCCTTAGCTTTTCTAAATAATTCCTGCCCTGGAAATTAGTAATTGCCTAGAGGTAAAAATTATCTCTAACTATCCAGTGGGGAGTAGTCTGAGTTCAGTGTCACTGGCCAATTCCCCACAGTGGTCTGTGTCGTACTGATTCATCCTTGCACTGGCTCTTGCAGCAGAAATTGTCCATCTCTGTTTTGTTCTCCCTGTTCCAGCTGTTTTCTGACTGCCAAAATATTCAGACCAAATCATACTCCTAACTGGGCAGGATTCCCTTTGTTTTACTTGCTAGTTTGTGTGCTGCTTCCTGTGTTGGTAGAGATGGCTATAAAGATTTCCATACCACATCTGATAATCACAGAACATTAGGAGCTAGAAGGGACCTTGAAAGATCATCCAGTCCAACCCCCCTGCCAGAGCAGGATCCGATCCCTTGCCATTGTTGAATGTCATTCAGTTTCTCCGTGCCCAACTCTCAGCCTGTCTAAGTCTGGCTGAATGGCAGCACAACCTTCTGGTGTGTCACCCACTGGCTCCCAGTTTGGTGTCATCAGCAAACTTGCTGGCAGTGCTCTATGTCACCTCATCCAGGTTATTGATGAATATATTGAATAGTACTGGTCCCAGTACTGACCCCGAGGATCTCCGCTGGATACAGGTCTCCAACTAGACTGATAAGTTTCAAAACTCCTCAGTCACTCTTTGCTAGGACCCTGTGAACCCAAATGGTGTTTGAGCTGGAATAAGCTGCTCTGGAGGTGTTCTGATTGGAGCTCTGCAGGCACTTGTGATGAAAGGCAGTCAGTGAAATCCTTGGACTAATTGTGATAAACACAATGGCTCTGCCACTCAATTAACAGCTACAATACTACTGGCTCTACTAAATGTAAAGCAATGCTGGAATCTATAATTACTCATCTGTTTTTAATCAAAATAATGCGATTTGAGATTATTTTGTAAGGATTTCCCAGAGAGCAGTTTTCTTCTGAGTTTATTTAAAGCGGTGTTCAACAATGAGAATTTTCTGTTCATCTTCCTACACAAGGAGATATACTGATAATAATACTAATTGCAATTTATTTTGTTCCCATACCAGAATCCCAAACAGAACAGCCTTCAAGTTTCCTTCTAAGGACTGAGTACTGATAACGCAGCCAGGTGTTTGCTCTGCCTCAGCTTGGTGTGGCTGAGCTGCCAGTCATGGGCTTGCTGTAAGCACCGTGAACCACAAGACAATGTGAACAGCAATAAAAACACTGCATAGTGTGTATACAGCACTCTGGGCAGCCTGTTTCAGGGCTCTGTTACCCTCACGGTGAAAAAGCTTTTCCTTATGTTCCTGTGGAACCTTCTCTGCTCCAGCTTGCACGCATTGCTCGAGGCGCGCAAGGGCTTGTGAGCAGGGTTACGAGCGGCTGTGGCCTTCCCTAATAATTTCACCATGAGAGTGGTGAGAGCCTGGAATGGGTTGTCCAGGGAGGTGGTTGGGGCCCCATCCCTGGAGGTGTTTAAGGCCAGGCTGGATGAGGCTCTGGCCAGCCTGATCTAGTGTGAGGTGTCCCTACCCATTGCAGGGGGGTTGGAACTGGCTGATCCTTGTGGTCCCTTCCAACCCTGACTGATTCTATGATTCTATGATTGCCCCTTGTCACTGGGCACCACTGAGCAGAGCCTGGCTCCATCCTCCCAACACTGCCCTCCACATCTTTATAAACGTGAATGAGGTCACCCTTCAGACTTCTCTTCTCCAATGTAAAGAGCCCCAGCTCCCTCAGCCTTTCCTTGTAAGGGAGATGTTCCACTCCCTTCAGTTCCCTGAGGTCCTTCTTGAACTGAGGGGCCCAGAACTGGACACAATATTCCAGATGTGGCCTCACCTGGACAGAGTAGTGGGAGAGGAGAACCTCTCTCGACATACCACACCCCTTCTAATACACCCTGGGGTATCATTGAGCTGTTTCTGATGAGGTATAACTGATGAGCCTGTGTTGGTAAGTACGTATCAGCATTGGCATTAGGTGTAAGTTTTTCACACTCATACGCATACTGGCTAAAATTAAGAAATTATTGGGGTCTTTAGGTGAGGATCTAACTTCTATTCTAGCAACAACAGCAGTGACTGAGTAACTCTTAACTGCCTATCAGTTTGGGGTGTTAATATGTAATGGACTTTTTGTCCCCTTTTCTTATAGTTTTGAACTCTTCTAATATGAAGAAACAGGCTCTCTAGAGTTCAGATTTGGCACAAAATGTGTTTCTCACCACACTGGAATACTGAGTAGTATTGATATATGGAATCCTTAAAAAAGGAGGTTAGGACACACACAAAACTGATGATATCCTCTAAGTATATTTTCACCCTAGTCAGCTGTCTCTGGCGGGTGAGTATTCTTTGGAACCTGTGCTTCCCCATGGTGCATGTTTCTTCTGGAAATGTGACAGGCTTTGGGATTGTGTCACTCAAGAGTAAAAAACGAACAAAGAGGAGGAGAGCTTTGTATCTGATTTGAAATCCTCTGAAGTTGTAGGCACAGAATGAAGAACATAATTTCCAATAAAAGCTGCATACCCCTGCTCCCCTATACGGCCACCCCAATCCATAAGAAAGCTTTTATTTTTACCCAAACTTCACCATATTCTGCTAACATGTCCCAACCTGAGTGCATGGATTGTGTACCGAATTTTCCTTGTGCTCGGAGTCTGACAGCTGAGGCTGTAGCTTCAGTTGCAAGTCTCTCTACCTTACAGGGAGCTCGGCTCTAGCTTTGTTACACGTGAAATACAGGGCATCATGTTCATGCAATTTTCTTCTTTCTTTTTGATTCTTGCTTAGGAAAGTAGCTTTTAGCCTGCAAAAGCTGGTGCCTGAGTTGTGCCACTCATTCTTAATGCTCTTTCCATGTTCCTTTGTGGTTTGGTTTATTTTATCACAGCTTTTAAATTACTACTTCAATAAGATCTCAGAGAGGTCAGTATTGTCGACAAGTGAAATTTCTACTCTGCCTCTATTTCTTATGCTTCTCTCTGTCTTCCTTCTCAGTAATTAATGCTTTTTTGCCTAAACCAGTTTAATCAGATGTCTGTCACATTTATTCCACTTCACATCAGAGTAAGTACCAGTCAATTAAAGGCAATTACCATTGGCTTCCAGATGTTAGATCAGATTTTGCCCCTCATTGTTAAGGCGCAATTGGAGCAGGCATCCTTCCTTGGCTGTCATGAGAAAAATATCTCACTGAATATTTTCATTAAAAGCTAATTCCATCTGATATTAAAAATCCAGTTCACAGACAAAGACATATATCTTCAACATCTGATGTGCCTTAAGGTCTCTCATAAGCATTGAAGAAATTATACCTAATTTATCCTGGAGTAATTATATAGATGAAGTGTTCATTGGCACCCCAGTTGAAACTCTCAAAACAATTTTATACCTACGTTTCTGTGTGATTATGGTCATTATTATGTCGTTCACTGACATGTAGGACAAAGAAAATAGAGCATAATGGGACATTCTCTTCAATATCTGTTTTCATTTAAAAATTTGAAGTATCACTGTTTTTTTCTTCAGTGGAAGCTGGTCTCTTAAAATGGGATCAGAAGTGGTAAGAATGCCATGTGAACTTCTGTGTGTTAGGAAGGCTACATCACTGAAGTTCTACCGTCAGTAATTATGGAAGAGCATAGCTTCTTAGGATCTGTGTTGCTCAGGAAGCAGATAATGGAATGCATAGCCTTTGCTTCTGAAATAGTTGTGGTTTATCTAGTCCAGGTTCTTGCTTACCAGAATTTGCTTACCTTCTGAGAGTTATTAATTATTTGGTTTAAAATCCTTTTAATCCAGTCTGGATGTAGTCATGTGTAGCTGTAAATGAAAAGCCTTTTCCCAGTGTCTGCTCTCCTTCAAACAACACTTGTACTTCTGTTTGCTTGGAAAAGAAAAGAGAATTAGAAGTGATTGACAACTGCCGTCTAGTTGGTTTTGATACCTGTACAGAAAGTTTTTGAAATGGCTAGATGACATCCATCTGGATTCCAGCAACAAGAGGTGAAAATGGCTCTGCTGTGCTTTGGTATGTGCAACCCTACTATAATGACAAAGTGGGAAAGGGGCTGGCTGGGATTAACTGGTTTAAATGGCTTGGCAGAAGCCATGTCAGAATAAGATTCTGTTGGTAAAGGGACTTTGAGGGGTTTGCATCTGAAATGCAATCTCCCTTGAGCACTCACAGTTGCTCAGCTGTACCTTATCTTGTGAAATTAATGAACCATTGGCAAGTGCTCAGCTGGTTGTGGAATGGTGTGCACTAAAGTGTGGCTCCTTCTGGGTCCCAGTAAGTGAAGCTTGCACAGAGTAGAGAACTGTGGAACACCTGGCACACTGAGTTGTGTTTATGCACACTTCTCCAGAAAGGCAACAGCAGTACTGGGATGTAAAGCCTCCTGTTGTTCAGGGAGAAGTTCTGTATTATAAAGCTGACAAGGATTTCTGTATGATGGGACAAACTAGCAGAAATGTGTTCTTTCACTGGTATTAGATATACTTTTTCACTCTTAATGAATTTCTTTTCATTTTTATTTTCTATGATAGTGAACTTTGGTATAACGATGTTAAAATTTTCATATGTATCTGGTGTGGCTGAGGAAAAATGTTTGTGTTAGTCTAGAAGCCTCATTTTCTGAACTAATAACTGAAATACAGGCATAATCATGACCTAAAATCCTTGAGGATTATATATACAGTCCTCTGGGACTTAGTGGTCAAAGGAACTTCTCATTTTTGGTATTATCCTGGAGTAAAACATAAGGTAACACCACCGTATAGACAGTGACCTCCCTTCACCTCCCCAAGGCCCTCTGCTTAGCAGAAGTACTGCTGGAGGAGATCTGTGAAAGGGTTTGTCTCTTCATGTGTGTGGTGCCTTGGTTGTGAAATGGAGATATTGAGATTTTTCCTGCTGTGAATTCACCAAAAACATATTTGGATTGCTTAACTGTAAGAGGGAAGTGCAACTTTCAGAAAAGGCAGGAACAGGTCAATTAAGGCATTCACCAGCGTTGTGAGAGTTCTGAATTATAAGAAATCATTTAGAAACTTGATCTGGATCTGTTTCACATCCCAGATCCCAAGCTGGAGCTGAAAGGCCTTTACTGGAGGACTCGTTGAAACCTCCCTTTCCTCAGTTCATTCCTTCTCCATTCCTGTGCCCTTTCACTGTTGGAATAGTCAGACCAGACTGAGCCACAGTTCAATCCTACCTCCATTCTTCCCTCAAGCAGTGGCCAGATCCTGGTGTTTCAGGCAGTCAGTTTCCACTAGAAATATTTTTGCCTAATTATGGCATTGTACATAGAAGAAAGATTACATGGGATGAATTCTGATCTCTTCAGCATCTGTGGCAATCAGCCTATACCTGGTCAAATATCAGCACACCAGAGAGCGAATAAACTGCATGTGGTCATAGTTTGTCATTCTCCATTCTCTTCCATTGATTTTATTCTTCCTCTAAAACAAGTAACTATATGTATGTAATAAATTAAATTAAATAGAAGGTTTATACGATTCGGCAGATGCCCTCCCTTCCCAGCCTCACCTCCACTGCATTTTCCTTTATAGTCATTCTGAACTGCCAGTGCTCAGAGGCTTTAACATCTGTGTTGTGGAACACAAATTCTGGTGCTTAACGAACAGGAATGTGACATTCTCGCAGCCTGATACTTAACTACATGATCCTGAGCAGTGCAGAGTGCTACAGGCTGAGATTAAACTGCCTGATGATTTGCTGTCAACAGAGTAAAGCAGGCTCCCTTTTCCTTTTTATGAAACATGCTTCCTTCTCTTTTTATACTTTGCAAAGCAGTTATTTGTTCAGACATACTAACTAACGAGCCTGGAATTTTTCCAGAGCATAGAATTTGATATACTGCTAGGAAAAGGTCACATCTAGTCAACTGTTTAGGCAAAGGAAAAAGATTAAGGAAAAAAATCAATAGAAAAAACAAACAAAACAAAACAACAATTTCCAGAAAAATCAAAACATTCTAATACTTCCAAAAGTGTTCTTTGGGTTTGTTTTGGGTTGGTTGGTTTGGTTGGTTGGTTTTTTGTGGTTTTTTTAACATTGAATAATAGTTTTTGTTTCCCTTACTAAAAACAAAACCTCGTAAGTAATTTAGGTGGAATAATTTTTTTTAAGGTTATTTGCCCTCTTTGCCCATGAAGAAATCATCCAGAAAATGTATGTAGCTATGCCACTTTAGTTCTCCTTAAGAATCCCAATTCAAACATCTTCTTTCTGATTTACAGTCAGGATATCAGCTCAAACCATGAGATATACTGATTTTCACCACCTTTCTGATTAATTACAAGATTTCTTGCATGAAATTACTCCTTTAAATCACATCTTTCAAGTCTGTTTCACCTGTCATATGGAGCCCTCAAAAGAAGTGTGGCCAGCAGATCATGTGAGGTGATTCTGCCCCTTTACTGTGTTCTGGTGAGACCTCACTGGGAGCACTGCATCCAGCTCTGGAGCCCTCAATACAGGAGGGACATGGACCTGATGGAGCAGGTCCAGAGGAGGCCACGAAAATGATCAGGGGGTTGGAGCAGCTCTGCTACAAGGACAAGCTGAGGGAGCTGGGGGTGTTCCGCCTGGAGAAGAGGATGCTCTGGGGAGACCTAATAGCAGCCTTCCAGTACCTGAAGGGGGCTACAAGGCTACACGAAGGATGGAGAAATACTGTTTGCAAAGGCCTGCAGTGACAGGACAAGGGGCAATGACTTCAGACTAGAGAAGAGCAGATTTAAATTGGATGTTAAGAACAAGTTCTTTACTGTGAGGGTGGTGAAACACTGGAACATGTTGCCCAGGGAAGTAGTTGAGGCCCCATCCCTAGAGATATTTGAGGTGAGGCTCAAGGCTCTGGGCAACCTGATCTAGTGCTGCTTACTGCAGAGGGTGTTGCACTAGATGACCTTTGGCGGTCCCTTCTAACCCAGACCATTGTATGATGTCTAAACCTCATGTTGGTGTAATTCCATTACATGGTGGAAGTTGAATTATTCACAGTTTATTGCTTAATTACAAGTGTAGTCAAGCTCTGTTAACATTCCAAGTATGGCCAGCCAGTAGGGGCTTCCCTGGACAGCTGAGATGCAGCCATCTAAAATGAGATATAATGTCTGTCTTGCATTATTCTGCTGCTGCAATTTAGAAACAGCAAGTCCTAAGAACTCCGGCAGACAATGCTGATCGTGCTGGCTAACCACACTTGATGTACCATCCAATTTGCTTGTTTACAATTAAAGAAGAAGCTGAAGAATGGGCAGGTTTCCCCCTGGAGATATGCAGATTGATGCAAACATTAGTAATGGGCTCACTTTTACCCAGTCAGCCTTAGTCAGCATAACCTGTCACTAATCTGTGATGCTGCAGGCTTGCGCCTCAACCCGCCCACACCACCCACCTCTCATTGCAGCCAGCCCTGCTGATCCACCACACAGACATGGTTAACCCTATTACTAGCAAATCAGAGAGGGGAATTGCTTCCTAATACTTCATCCTGCCTTTGCTTCAGGGCTGTCTAGGCTGAACAGCTAAGCAACAAACCCTTAAGCAGGCACAAGGCTGGGGACAGGAGTTGTGTGTTAGAGCAGTTCAGGGTTTGGCATGGGAAAGGGGGAAAACAACCAGAATGGTCATTTTCCAGTGTTCCTCATAAAACTCTGCAAAATCAGAACCTGATTCAGCTCTTTCCTCCTGTTTCAAGGACTTCCTTAGCTCCCCACTTCTCACATTGCTTCAGTACCCAGTGATCTGTATTCCTCCCTCTCTCTCAGCCTGTAATCTCTGAAGCTTGACCTTTAGACCTGTCCCTCTCTCTAATAATTCTGTTACAAACTGCAGTTGTGACACAGGCTGTCAGATTAGCTCTCATTCTGGGTTGCTGAACAAACACCACCACTATTAACTGCTCTGTGAGAAAATAGTGGAAGCACAGAGACAAGGAAATAGTAGGCACAGAGCTCTGTGCCTGCTTCATGTGGAATTCACATGCTGTAGAGGGACGGTGAGGATAGTATGCAAGGGCAACACTTCATTTAATGCATCAGTGCCTCAAATGCACATGACCCGCACAGAGATGTTTACAGTTTTTAATAGGGTTGACTTATGCTGTCTAGTTGGTTCCTGGCTATATTCATCTCTCTGGTTTCTAACAGCATGTTCATGTCTGCGTGCTTCGCATCTATCAGCTCACTTAAGTAAAGAGGAGCTGGGAGACCTTCTGGTGGCCTTTCAGGACTTAAAGTGGCCGATAAGAAAGATGGGGGCAGACTTCTAGCAGGGCCTGTTGTGGCAGGACAAGGGGTGATGGTTTTAAACTAAAAGAGGGAGATTCAGGCTGGAGAGAAGGAAGAAATTTTTTACACTGAGGGTAGTGAGATGCTGGAGCAATTTGTCCAGAGAGGTGGTAGATGTCCCATCCCTGAAACCATTCCAAGTCAGGTTATTTGGAGCTCTGAGCAACCTTCTCTAGTTGAAGATGTCCCCGTGCTAACTGTGGTGGGGTTGGACTTACTGATCTTTAAATATCCCTTCTCATACAAACCATTCAGTGATCATATTGAGAAGGTCAAATTTTGGAAGAGAAATTGCTGGTCTAGGAGAAGGAAACAGTGGCTTTAAACAGAACAGGATGTGTCTTATGGT
The DNA here is from genome assembly GCF_027791375.1 of Indicator indicator. Taxonomy (NCBI): domain Eukaryota; kingdom Metazoa; phylum Chordata; class Aves; order Piciformes; family Indicatoridae; genus Indicator; species Indicator indicator. The sequence goes on along the minus strand of NC_072013.1, from coordinate 12,312,800 downwards.
GTGTTCTAATTTAGTTCTCTTTTTGTGTCCTGAACAGCTGGATCTAGGCTTGGAAACTTTTGGTTTCATGCACTATTTCATTTTGCAGAAGCTTTTTTGTTTGCTTGTTTGTTTGTTTGTTTGGGAGTTTTTTGGTTGGTTGGGGTTTTTTTTTTTGCTTTTGTTTGTTTGGTTTGGTTTTTTTGTTGGGGTTTTTTTGCATCTCCCCTGCCTAATTTCATAGTATGCTTGAAATATCTAATTGTTTTCTAAACAAAAATGTCATGAGAGCTTAAAGCTGCTCTTTTAACTGGGAATATTAAATGGACAGTTGGGACTGGAATTCAGATTTGAAAAGCTCTTTCCAGAAAAAAGAACTAAACTCATTCCAAGTTCTGGAAACTCCTTTGTGTTTTAGACTATGTCCAATAAAAGGTGTTTGTAGAATAAAGTGACTAGAAAGTAGAAGAGAGAGGAATTCAAGGAGTGTTTTCTGTGTGCTTTTCTACAACTGCATTGGTTTTAGATATTCTACATTCTCATTTAGAATTTACACACATGGAGGAGCCTGATGATGCATTTAAATCTTCCTTCCTTTCTGATCAAAATCTTCGTTCTTGGGCTTCTTCCCCCAAGCAAGGCTCAGCGCTAGAAGAGAAGTTGAAGCACGCTCACAAACAGCACGTCAAAATTGACACCATGTTATTTTCATTTTCCATTTTTAGCTGGGGGCTTTCCCCTACTTTCTGCTAAGAGCTCTGCAGATGGTTATATGCTGATTCTTTTTTTTCTTCAGGGGTAAAAAAGAGACTCTGGAATATAGAGTTTGGGATTTAATCCTAGTTTAGTATATCTTTGTTCTGTTAATAGGCCCTTCCTCTGTACACAAACCACTGTGCATTCTGCTAACAACCTAAGCCTGCTCTCTTGAGGCATCTACCTGGAGTGATGCTTTTCATCTCTGTAAGGGCTGCAGCCTTTGATTATGCCAGTTCTCAGTTCACCAGCACTGTGTTTCTTGGAAAAGATGCACTGGCCAGCAAAGCCTCTGTCCATGGGGAGAGGAGCAGTCCCCATGGTAAACAGGGAGGCACTTAGGGCAAACGTTCTGTGGTTGTAGGGAGGAGATGGTCGTGGGGTGGGCTGTGAGCACCCGGCAGGACTCTGCATAATGTTCTCTTCATTTACCAGGCCATTAAACAGGAGCCGATTTTATTATCATATTTTTTTTCCACTGGCATCTGAAGAAGTTTTATGGCTATCAATAAAGCCTTCTCTCCACTCAGAATCCTGTTTGATTCTTACTATAACATCTTCTAGTGAGATTTATGTTCTTGTTTTGCTTAAGATTCACATTTTAATGTAGCCATAAAAACAAGCTAGATTTGCTTCTTTGAGGGAATCTTATTCAGTTAATTATCAGACACCACGTGGCAAATCATTTAATTTGGCTTCTATTATACCACGATTGTTATTTGTTTTCCTGACTTCACAATGGGGAGGAGTAGATAAGGACAACAGGAATTCTTGCGTGAGAAAGGAACCTACTCCGGTTCCTCTGGACAAAGTAAGGAGTCTTTCTCAAAAAGACTCCTCAAATTACACATCCCAGAATCCCAACATAGTAGCGGTTGGAAGGGACCTCTGTAGATCACCTAGTCCAGCCCCTCTGCTAAAGCAGGGTCACCCACAGCAGCTTGCCCAGGATCACATATAGGTGGGTTTGGAATCTCTCCAGACAAGGAGACTCCACAACCTCTCTGGGCAGCCTTCTCCAGGGCTCTGCCACCGTCACAGCAAAGAATTTTCTCCTCATGTTCATATGAAACCTCCTGGATTGCAGTTTGTGCCCATTGCCCCTTGTCCTGTTGCTGGGCACCACTGAAAAGAGTCTGGCCCCATCTTCTTGCCCCTTGCCCCTTAGCTCTTGCTGAGCATTGCTCAGATCCCCTCTGGGGTTGCTTTTCTCCAGGCTCAACAGCCCCAGGGCTCTCAGCCTTTCCTCCTCACAGATATGCTCCAGGCCCCTCAGCATCTTTATAGCCCTTTCTTGGACTCCCTCCAGTAGTTACCTGTTTCTCTTGAACTGGTGAGCTCAGAACTGGATCCAATAGTCCCGATATGGTCTCCCTGGGGCAGAGTAGAGGGGGACGAGAACCTCTCTCAACCTGCTGGTCAAACTCCTCTTCATGCACCCCGGGAGATGGGGTGCTCCCCTGTCCACATGAGCACGTTGCTGTCTTATGGTAAACTTGCTGTTCACCAGCACTCCCAGGCCCTTCTCAGCATAGCTGCTTTCCAGTACGTCAACTTGTCACCTGTATTGGTGCAGGGGATTATTCCTGCCCAGGTGCATGACCTTACACTAAATGCAGAATCAATACTACCTTCCCATACCTCTTTAAAGTTAGCTTTTGATTGTATCAACTCTATTCTTAGATTTCATTTTGGTTTTCTCACCAGTAGAATCATGTATGAGATTCTTATGGCACCACAGAGATTAAAGCTTTGGTCATCCCAGAGATTTCCTTCCAAGATAGTGTTTGATTGTGTGAGGTGTCCTTGCAGCCTAGCTGAGAGGTTTCTAACTGTTTAAAAAAACTGGAGAAGATCAAGATTTTCCTCACCAAATGGACAGAGGCTGAAGGTGGTGAAGAGTCTTCTCTCCAGTGCAATGGTGCTGGCTGAACTCTGTCAGCTTTTTTATTGCTGTTCCCATTAAAATTTAAATGTTTTTTTTTAGAAATATTTAATTTATACATTTGTTGATTTTTGCAAGAAATGGAATATTTCTGTGGGCATTTAGTTGTCTTTGGGGTTGAGGTTTTTTGTTATCAATGGCATTCCAGGCTTTGTCACCTCCAAATTATTTGCTGTTATACTGACAGCAGAGAAGGTTCAACTTCCTTGATCCAAGTTCATTTTCAGCCCAGTTGCAAATACCTCTGTGCAAATTCTGTTTAAAAAAGAAAATCACACCTGTATTTCATTTCTGTTCAAATCTGAGTATATGATTATGGATAATTAGTTTCTAAGAATTAAACTGAGCTTAATTTCAAAGCAAAACATTAATAATAAAAAAAATAATTTTCAGTTGCCTGGAATTCCAGTTATTAGGGCTTTCTGTCTGCCTCCCTATTTCACTAATTTCAAACTATTTCACAGAATGGACTTTAGTTTATGAAATATGTCACTTGACCCAAATCTGATTGGTATGGGTATTAAAAATATGTGGTCCAGAGGTTTCACCTTGCTCTGTTAGACTTGGACTGCAGTGACTGCTGGTATGAGTTTTATCTTCCTTAACCAGCGGTGACAGTAATAGTGTACCCTGGTGAGAAATTACTTCATTAGTGTCTTCAAACTATTGAGGTCACTGAATGGAAAACTCTGAGCAATATGATGCTGAATAGAAAGGGGAACAGTGGCCTAGAATCCATCACTGATGCAATCTGATCTGTCATCCTCTGGCCTGTGCCACAGTGTCCCCCTTGGACAGCAAGTGACCCCAAAGAATAAACTGCAGAATGCACTGAATGGCAACAGCTGGTGGCTGCCCAGTGCCCTGATCAGTGCACTTTGGTAGCTTACTTTAGCATCTCTTTTTATAAGCAGCACAGTGGCCAGGTTTAATCCAAACAATTCCCAGAACACTGGCTGATGGTGGTTCTCTCTCTCTTCCAATTTATGGTCCACATATTCCATCTTCCTCAAGATCTTCAGAACAGGAAGACGTAGAATAAAGTGCTCCCATAAAGGTTAGAGCAGGATGTCAGCTGCAGCTCTGGAGTGTTTGTTGAATGGGTACCAAGTTCTCTAAAGGATGCTGGCAGGTGAGGATGCTCTGGTTCGGTAGAGTTTTCATCCACTGCACAGGTGGACAAGCTGAGTGTGCAGAGTGAAGTGATTTACCCAGTTCACTCCAGAAGTCAGAGGGAAGAATCTTCTTAAAACATGATATTAATGATTCTTAATATCCAGATCCTACTGTACACTGTGTTAGAAATGAGTGCCTAGAGGCAGTGACAAACTGCAGAGGGCAGGCACAGTGAAGTGGAGGACTTCCAAAGCAGCACAAAATTATTCTTTTTCTTATTTTGTTACTTCTGTCTCTATTTGTATCTTCTTGTCATTAATTACGATGATATGTTTAGAATTCAAAATTATTTAAAATTCTGATTATGTCTAGAGGCCTCAGTCATCTGTATGGGCATTAAAAAAATGTTTGGTTTATTTATTATTTTTTAATGACTGTGCTAAAAAAAGTCAGGTCCAATTCTCAGAAGCAGTTAGTGTCTCACTTCTGCTGAGATCAGTCATATACCTGCAGGCTAGATGGAGAAGAGCTGCAGAGTCCAGAGAACAAAGCTCAATAAAATAACAGGGCAGGCTTGTAAGTGTAGGAAAAGCTTTGTTCCTTTTCTTTCTTGTTCTTAATTTTCTTCCAAAATCAAGCTTAGCTTGGTCTGCATCACTTTGGTTTCCTCTAGCAGTAGCTACAGTGCTGACTTAAGCTGTCCACGAGGGATATTAAGAGCTTGCTTTCATGGCTTTCTGCTGACTTACACACACTGGCAAAATTTATAATAGCACCACAGCTACTCAGAAAATTAACAGTCAATGAATATTTACTGGAACTGGAATGTCTTCAGAGAAAAATAATGCCCTCTGGCTTCTGGCTGGTAGTAGATCAGAAACTGCCCAAGTCAGTTGATTCTGGGTTTTGCCATGTGGCTGAGTATTTGTCTTAGAACTTTGATCCATGGCATGGGTTCAATGTGTAACGTATCTGCTTATTGATAGCAGTCCTCTAGTTCACATGCTTGTTACTTGGCACGCAAGTAAAACTCAAATGTTCATAAAAATGCCTCCTGAATCCCTCCCTCCTCAAAAGAGATATACAGAGACCTGAAGGAAGATGAAAACTGTAACAATACAGGCTGGGCATGGTGAGATCAAGAGCAGCCCTGCAGAAAAGGACTTGGGGGTGCTGGTGGATGAAAAGCTGTACATGAGCCAGCAATGGGTGCTTGCAGACCAGAAGGAAAAACGTACCCTGGGCTGCATCAAAAGAAGCATGGCTAGCAGATCAAGAGAGGTGATTCTGCCACTTAACTCCGCTCTGGTGAGACCTCACCTGGAGTACTGCATCCAGGGATGACTGTCAGTTGGAAAAGCTCAGTCTTTTTGTACTAAATACATGGTAGATGAGATGTTTGCTCTTTGTTTTTAGACACCACCAGTTTAGCTTGCGCTATAGGTTGATCCAAACAATTAGCAGCTGAGCTAATTAATGACAATACTATAGGCAGTGTAATTAATAGCTAAGTTAAAGTAAGGTTACTGCTCGAAAGGGTTTGTCTCTGCAGCTGGGAGTTCTCACAAGGTTGCTGTGAACTCTGCATCCCAAGGAATTGCAGTAACAAGCTGTGGATGAACTGATGGATGGCACCACTAAAATGCATACCGAGGCTCAAATCTGAGTCTAAATTGAAGAAGTTAATGGGAGTATCTCCACTGACTTAATCAAAAACTGGGCCTGTTCCAAAGACAGACTACAGAATAAAAAAAACATCAGAGAACCAGTTTGCAGTGATTGCATGGTGGGACACATTGAAGAGGAGCCCTGTGCTAGGTGGACACGTCCTTGTTTTCAAGAAAGATCATTTCAGAAGGTTTTTCTCCTGGTACAATTTCCCTTCTTCTTTCTCCCATCTTCTTCCTGCTTTTACACCCATTTTCTAAACTAGTTTTACACTTGCAAATGGGCTGGTGACCCCTGCAGTGACTGCAAGGGAGAAGTCCATTGTTTCGAGGTTTGATGAAAATCCCATTATCACCTGTGTGCGGCAGCCCATATATCCAGTGTGAATTAGGCACCTGGGCATGTTAAAACAGGAACGTTCAATCTGTGGCCTACCAGAACAATTCCTCTGGCCCATAATTCAGCTTTGGCAATGTTCTTCCTGGAGCTGCAGAACCCTGAGGAGTAGTGGTACCATAGCAGAGCCTGCTCCTCTCAGAATGAGCTGACTGTGCTGGCCCCATTCAAGAGACCTTGGCCTTGGTGGGGACATAATAATGACCTTCCAGTACCTGAAGGAGGCCTATAAGGATGGAGAGAGACAGTTTACAAAGGCCTGGAGTGACAGGATAAGGGGCAATGGCCTCAAACTAGAGAAGAGCAGATTTAGATTGGATGTTAGGAAAAAGTTTTGCACCATGAGGGTAGTGGAACACTGGAACAGGTTGCCCAGGGAGATAGTTGGGGCCCTATCCCTGGAGATAGTCAAGGTGAGGCTCAATAGGGCTCTGGACAACCTGATCTAGTTGAGGATGCCCCTGCTTACTGCAGACGAGATTTGACTAGATGGACTTTGGAGGTCCCTTCCAACCCAGACCATTCTGTGATTCTGTATGCAACAGGACATCTTCCTCTGGTGCTGGGATGGGGAGAGAATCAGATGAGCAGGAGTGAGAAAGCTGATGGGTTGAGGCAAAACCAGTTTACTAATAATAATAATGTCATTGTAAGGAAAAGGGAAAAAAATCAGAGGTGAAACTAAACCCCAAGAAGGACAAGTGAGTCAAATAAAAGCAACTGCTCAGCACCTTATTTGCCATACACAGCCACCAAGCAGTGTGGGCAGTGTGAGAAGCAGAAAAGCTTTGACTGTGTAAGCACTGCTCAGCAGTAACTAAACTATGCCTGAGTTGTCACCACTGTGTTCAGCACAAATCCCAACCACAGCCCAATACCAGCTACTCTGAATTTGCTAAGCATCTTTTTTTTTTCATCATCAACCACTAAAATGCTGGCAGCAGTGGCCCAAAGAATATTTAATTGTTGTATCTGCTCATATTTGCCACCAAAAAAACCCGCAACAAAACCAACCCAACTTTCAGGTGTTCAGAGTACATGCTTTTGGAATCAGTAAGGCTTCTGAATGACACCACTACTACTACAAGGACAGCACCTGAATCTGCTTATGATTGGCATGGAAACTGTTTATTTATTAAAAACACCACATGATACTTACAGGGAATCATCATCTTGGGTGTACAGATTTGAATTTTGCTCTTCCCATTACTGAAATCCAGCATTCTTAGCAGTAAGGACACACAAGATTTACAGGATTTAAGCAGGCCGGTTCCAGTAATGAATGATACTTTGTCAAAAGGGGAGCAGGATGAATTTGGAATAAAGGAAGTGATGTTTTAAATGATATAGTAGCCGAAGTCATTTACATTTTGGCTTGGAAATCCTATATGAATAATGACAGAAGGGAATAAATGTCCCAGTCCTTTGTTAGAGGTGATTGATCTCTCTGGGAAGAACATGCATTGCTGTTTAGCAGTGTATTTAGTGTTAAAGACCAGACTTTTCCAGAGGTTTTGTCTTCATTCCTGATACATCACTTCTCCTCAGACTGAAGTCATGGATTTCATTCAGTTGAGTACAAAAGCCGATAATAATGTGTTATTAGTTTTTACACAGTGATAATGAAAAAATGAGGCTATCTGAAAGGTCTCAAAAACAGTGTTATTGGGTGGGGTTTATTGCATTTATTTTCACCAGAAGGTAGCCAAGGCATAAAATCCACTGGAAGGATTCATTAGAAGAGTAACAGTGCATGTGGAGTAGCATTTTGAATCCGCAGTTCCTGAGGTTGTCCTTTGAGGGGCAAAGTTTAATTCTGCATTTTATTGCTTTGTTTATTTGACTCAGAAGTGGGGCTGGCTTAGCTGGGACTGCTTAGCTCTGTCCCGTAGCACACTCAGGTTCTCATGACTGCTTTTGGAATGAGCTTTGATCCACAGGCATTCTCAGATCTGTGTAAATCAGATAGATTTTAAGTGCTGTAATTTCAATTAAAAGCAATTCAGCTGCTTCTTTTTAGAGGGAGAAAAGTGTAAAAAATAAAAAAAGCTTTGGCACAGGACTAAGAGATATAGAGTTAAAACTGAAGAAACCGCCAGGTGTTTGACTGTGAGAGGATGAGGAGGTTGTAACAGAGCAGGAAGAGGTTAAAAAATGAAGAAGGCAGTAGGCAAAGTATCTGTGAGTGTATTGTCAGAGGGAAAGTGATCCCTAATACTGTGATTGGGACGGGCACTATAGTTACCACATGGAAACTTGTCTTGTCAGTGAGAAAATGTCACCAATAAATTTATAGCGGAGGCAGTAGTGAGATTTCCACTTCAACGAGATTCAAATTCTTCTGTTCCATACTTTTAGAGAATTGACTAAAAATTAATTAGATCTCAAAATGGCACAATAATTTTCCACTAGAGTTGTGAACTATCTGGGTAGTTTTCTGGATGAAAACTGTCTATAATAAAACCCATTCAAAGCAATAACACAGTAATACTTGCCCTACAGTGGCTTAACAGGTTTTTTCTCTGATGTGCATGTAACTTTCAAACCAAAGCTGTGTTTTATTTTCTTATTTTTTTCTGTGTAACGCAATGTTTCTGTACTACCCACACATCATGTGTGTCAGAAATGTCATGTTGCTGCTTCTTCTGTCTATAAATTCACAGTGAGGACACAGGGCTCTTAGTCCCAGCTCAGTGTAATTTTCCTCTTGTCAGTGCCCTCAGAGAATTCTGAGGAAACAGAGAACTGCCTGGTGATGGTGTTGCAGAAGATTTTGTTGAAAGGACCTGCTTTTCCAGTAACATTTAATTATTTAGCAAAAATATGTCTTCAGTGGAATGCCCTTTATGTAATCTTAATAAAGTCACCAGGATCAGCAGTGCACATGCATCCTGCCTGAAGAGCTAATGGCTTAGCTGCTTTAAAGGCATATCAAAACCCAAGGAAGCTCACAAGGAAAAGGTTAAAAGAATTAAGCATGCATAAAATAACTACAAATGGAAGAAGCAGAAGTAGGAAATCTGCCTGTAAATACTAGAAAGGCAATATGAAAGAGATGAAAAGCATTGCTTGTGAATACAGGAAAGGAAGCATCTACTGAACAAAGAAAGGCGAAAGCAAGGCTGAAGAGCTGGAATTATTTGCCAAACAGAGACTAATTACAGCATTATCAACCTCTTGTGGGAAGTGTTGGAAATCCCTTCAGTAGGGCTGTTCAGATGCAGGCTTTGGCAGAGCGTCAGGGGATGTTCTGCAGAGAACAATGGTGGGGAACAGGCTGGGGAGGCACTGATAAAGCAACAGCGTTAGCGTGGTGCACGGCTGTGTGAGCAAGGAACAGCGATGCTGGGATCCGAAGTAAGAGGCTCTCTTTGAAAAGGCCACAGGCAATTACTGGTGCTTGAAGGTAGAAAGTCTTGCTGACCTTCTACATGGGTAAAGAAAATGCAAACTTCTCCATCTTTCCTCTGTAACCTCTAGAATAGAATCATAGGTTGGAATCTGGGTTGGAAGGGGCCTCTAAAGGTCATTTAGTCCAACACCCTCTGCAGTCAGCAGGGACATCCTCAACTAGATCAGGTTGCCCAGAGCCCTGTCAAGCTTCACCTTGAATATCTCCAGGGATGGGTCCCCAACCACATCCCTGGACAACCTGTTCCAGTGCTCCACCACCTTCTTGTTCTTAACATCCAATCTAAATCTACTCTTCTCTAGTTTGAAGCTATTGCCCCTTGTCCTGTCACTGAAGGCCTTTGTAAACAGTCTCTCTCCATCCTTCTTGTAGGTCCCCTTCAGGTACTGGAAGACCACTACTAGGTTTCCCCAGAGCCCTCTCTTCTCCAGGCTGAACACCCCCAGCTCCTTCAGCCTGTCCTCATAGCAGAGGTGGTCCAGCCCCTTGATCATTCTCATGGTCCTCCTCTAGACATGCTCTGTCATGTCCATGTCCCTCCTATATTGAGGGCTTCAGAGCTGGACACAGCACTCCAGGTGAGGTCTCAGCAGAGCAGAGCAAAGTGGCAAAATCACCTTTCTCGACCTGCTGGCCGCACTTTTGCTTCAGCCAAAGCTGCCATTGGCCTTCTGGTCTGCAGGCTCACGTTGTCTGCTCATGTCCAGCTTCTTGTCCATCGGCATCCCCAAGTCCTTTTCCACATGGCTGCTTTCTATGTCTTCATCCCCTAGCCTGTGTTGCTAGTGAGGATTGTTCCAACCCTTTCTGGTTCAACATGACCAACTTTTCATAGTCAAACCATCGTTCTTAATGGTTACAGAGTGTGAAGCATTAGAGCAGTACTCCACACCCTTAGAGTTTCATTCTATGCAATCAAAAATGCCATTTTTGTGAAATCATAGAATCAGAGAATTATTTCAGTTGGAAAAGACCTCTAAGATCATCCAGTCCAACTGTCAACATAAGCCCCCTGTGGCCATTAAACCATTGTCCACACATTTCTTGAACACCCATGGGGACAGTGACTCCATCACCACCCCGAGCAGCCTGCTCCAATGCCTGACCACTCTTTCAATAAAGAAGTAATTCCTAATGTCTAATCTAAACCTTGCAGGCACCGTGGTTAGTTGGGTGTGTGAAGAGCTGGTTCACATTCTCACAGACAGTCTGAGGACCACTGCTGGATTTAAAGAGTAAGGCACATGAGAGCAATACAGCTTTCAGTCTTCCTGAGTCACCTTTCTTTGTGGCTTCAGTGTGAGTACATGGGCACAACAATTTTCTTCTTTTCCTTGCCTATGTATCTCCCTCTGCTGTTACCTAATTAAAGATTCTGTAGTCATTTGAAGATTCTGTAGTCATTTGGAGATGCCATCTTGCATTAAGAATGGAAAATAAAGTTGTCCTGGGTTATTTTGCTATCCATCCTTTCCTTATTCTTTCTTAAATATTTGGTCATATGGAACTTGTCAAGTTTTAGCCTATACCATATTTGCCTCATTTAGGTTTAGTTTTACAGTTTCAAAACCCAGAAGTTTTTAATCAGTAGGATAACAGCAACAGAACTATTTCAGCTGGTCACCCCTCACGTAATCTGATGCTTGTATAAAGCAAGACAGGAATTAAATACATATATAGAACTGAAAGTATTTAATACCTCTGTGATTTCACCCTTCGTGTCTGTGGAGATGATCAATACTGATTTATTGCATGGCTGCAGCATTTCAGAGTCAATGCCTTGCCATGCAGAATGTGAGCAGCTTTAAGTATTCATTGAGATGAAAGGGTCTGTGCAGACATTTCAGGAGAAATAAGAAATGAAGCAAGTGAACCTGGGTAAGATGGGAGCAACTATTTCATAATTCTTTTAAACACCACCTCACCTCTGTAGTCAAACTTGACCCAGAACTAAAATGCCAATCTTTGTGGGAATGCTGTTGAGATTACAAATGTAGAGGCAAACATTTCCAATCCTGTCTCTTAGGAAAAAAGGTAGGATTACCTACCATCTACAAATGTTTGAACTATTCAGATGTAAATGATTGACATAAAGAAAGCCAAAAGATTATAGCTTTTGTAATAACAGCATGTGACTGAGCAGCAGAGAATGTGAAATGGTTATTTTATGGGAAAATAAAACCCTCTGGCAACAATCTAGGAAAAACATGACCAAAACCCTGTACTTCAAAAGAAATACCTCATACTGGTGGAGTTACAACTTTCCTTTGCTTTCCTTTGTTGTTCTAACAGTGTTACTCATGGTAAGTGCCTATTTTGTGGGAGTATGCTTCACTCAAATGGGCCTGTTTGCAAGGTAAAGAGTAAAGAAGGAGGAATTAACACGGGCAAGTACCCCACAGTTCCCAGCCAAAGACCAGGGTCAGGCTTGCATCCCTGCTGTTGAAGTCTCCTGAGTTATTGGGATGGAAAGGTTGCATCCAGGTTACATGAGCATGGGCACACCACAACAAAGCTCTGTCACCAACCCATGCTTCTCTGGGCTGTGCTACTCTCCAGTCCATCCACTTCACACACAAACCATGCCCACTCTAATGTGCTCTGTGTGCAGTCCCAGACACAGTGGCTCGTGTTCTCTGCACTGATACCTGGTTGTGCTTGGTGCTGCTGCTCTTGCTGCTCTTAGTAACACAGATGACAGATCATAGAATCATAGAATAATCCTGGTTGGAAGGGGTGTCTAAATGTCATCTAGTTCAGCCCCCTCTGCAGTAAGCAGGGACGTCCTCCACTGGATCCAGGGCTCTGTTGAGCCTCACCTTGAATATCTCCAGGGATGGGGCCTCAACCACCTCCCTGGGAAACCTGTCTAGTGCTCCACCATCCTCATGATAAAGCACTTGTTCCTAACATCCAATCTAAATCTGCTCTTGTCTCTTTTCAAGCCATTGCACCTCGTACTATTGCTGCAGGCCTTTGGAAACAGTCCCTCTGCAGCCTTCTTGTAGCCCCCTTCAGGTACTGGAAGGTTGCTATTAGGTCTGCTTGGAGCCTTCGCTTCTCCAGGCTGAACACCCCCAGCTCCCTCAGCCTGTCCTCATAGCAGACGTGCTCCAACCCCTGGATCATTCTCATGGCCCTCCTCTGGACCCACTCTGTCAGGTCTATGTCCTTCCTGTGTTGAGGGCTCCACAGCTGGATGCAGTACTCCAGGTGAGGTCTGAGCAGAGCAGAGCAAAATGGCAGAATCACCTCTTTGGATCTGCTGGCCACGCTACTTTTGATGCAGCCCAGGCTGCCATTGGCCCTCTGGTCCGCAAGCTCACATTGTCTGCTCCTGTCCAGCTTCTCATCCATCAGCACCCCCAATCCTTTTCCACATGGCTGCTTTCTATCACCTCATCCCCCAGTCTGTATTGATAGTGAGGATCGTTCTGACCCAGGAGCAGGACCCTGCACTTGCTCTTGTTGAACCTCATGAGGTTCACCTGAGGCCACCTCCCCATCTTTTCCAGGTCCCTCTGGATGACATCCCATTTCTCTAGCATATTGAAAGCACCACTTAGCTTTGTGTCATCTGCAAACTTGCTGATGATGCGCTCAGGTTAGGCCATAGAATGGCACTTTGGGGAATAACATATTTTTCAGGGTAGGTCACAACAAGACAGAGGTTAAGACCAAGATACCCTATATAAACACACTGTACACCCCAGGACTGTTCCCAGAGGGATGCTCTTGGCTTCCCCACCAAATATTGGCTAGCCATGATTGGGAAGTTTGGGTTCCCAAGTACCAGGGCCAGATAGACTAAGCAGGAGACCTCTGCTACCCTACAAGAAAGTTCCCTGCACAGGGAATATTTAATTCATCTAAGAGTAAATCCTAATTTGAAACTAATGTACAGAAATGTGAATGATTGGGGAATTAAAACCGTTATACCTCATCACCAATCATCTAAAAGTCCCCTTGGTCTCAGCTGTTTGATAAGGGAATGAAAGGTGTTCAAGTAGATTTTCAGTTGTTTTGAAACCAGCTCGATGATCTGATCTGTTCTCACAGAACTAAGCTGCTACTTTTCATCAGTCTAACACCTCATGACCCCTGTTTTCTCATCGCTTTGAAGCTGGATACTGTGCCCCATTAGGTTGTAGTCAGAGCCTTCAGTTCTGATATCAGCAAACCTCTGCTATTAGGTTTTGGGGGGTTTTTCTCAAAAAGCCTGCTATCTATCTAAAAACCTATCTCTGAAAACTCAGGCATTTTACAGCAGCAGACCATTGGATCAAACTGAAGGCCTGCTGCTTGTCTGGATACCAGCCTTCCCAGTAGCATTTTTAACTTAAATCACACACAGAGATATATATCTGCTCTAAACTGGTAACATCTCCTGAATATATTTCTTAAATTTCACTGCCAGTCACTGTAGCCATCTGGGATACAGTGGGATTAGGGTATGAGGAGTTCTGCAGCCATGACTCTGATGCCAAAAGCCAGTGCAGTGCCATGGAGTGCAGTGCAGTCATGAGTTATCATTGCAGCCAGAGCATCATTTAATGCTTTTCTGCTAGGAATGCAAATATTTGGTTATTAGCTGATTCTGTTCAATCCTTCTTGCCAGGCTCCAGCATATTCTATCCCATTTCATCCCCTCTTCTCTTCCTAAGGAAGGCCAGCATCTCACTATGGTAGTGGTGTCGCAGATACAGGCAAAGCCAATGCTGGATTAAATACAGACAAGTACATTTCCTCCCAAAGTTGAGGAGATTATTATAAGCCATGTAATTAAAACGGAGGGGGACACACACAGGATCATCCTGATTGCTGTCGAAATTAATCTCTTTCATACCGCCTTTCTCTCCCCTTGCTCTCATCTGGGCTGTCTCCCTCTTGGCTTAGTTCTCCCCTTGCTGTAGCACACAAAGAAGAGCAGGGAGTTGGCTCACTGGAGGTCATGCAGATCAGAAACATTTCCAAGTAGGCATTTCTTCTGAAAGTGGACCTAAAGATGTTTCCATACGCACACAGTGTGCGCTAAAATTTGTCTAACAGAAGTGAGATTTGGGGCTACAACATCAGTAACAACCATCTCCCCTGTGGCCACTTTCTTGATTTGAAAAGCATGAGGGTCACTGTCAGCTCATGTCCCTTTTTGTCCTTGAGTGGGGATTTGAGGTTAAACATGTGCAGACACCCAAAGATAACTGCAATTTAGAGGGCTCAACTTGATTTCTTGCTCAAAGAGCAAACAACAGTTCTGGACATTCAAACTTAGATCTGCTTATTCCCAGGCTCCAGGGAGATTTCACCCATGTACATTACCAAGCCCTTTGGCTCAAATCCAAGGCTACAGCAAACTGACACACACCTATGGAAATCACCAGCATGCTTCAGGCAGCACCCATCACCAGCCACTGCCTTGGACACTTCATGTGAGGGACAGAGAAGCTGGGGAAGAAAGGAATGATTTGGTTTAACTCCAATGTCTGTATAACCAATTTACAAGGGACACCCAAAGGTCAAGAAAAGTTTTGAACATTGATCTCTTGCAGTGCTTATAGCTGTGCATAACTCACATTCCTGTGGGTGTAAGAATCCACCAGGCCAAGCATTTGTGTGTCCACATGCTGAAATACAGTTGTTTACACTTTACATTACATGTAAAACCAGAAGTGAAACAAAGGAGCCGCACAAGTCATATATTTACCTGATTCCATGACGTCACGAGAACTACATCTTCTCACAGAATCCCAGAATGGTGTGGGACCTCTGGGGATCATCTAGTCCAGCCTCCCTGCTAAAGCAGGGTCACCCACAGCAGGATGGACAGGATCACGGTGTCCAGGTGGGTTTGGAATGTCTCCAGAGAAGGGGACACCACACCTGTGGACATGTTTCTGATGCCAGAAGTGCATGTTTATTTCTCAGCAGTAAAGTGATGGCACCATGCTCAGATCTTGGTCTCATGGTTGTGTGGTAGCAGCAGAGAGAATGGGGAGCTCCAGGTTAAATGGGGTTGAATCCTTGGCAAGTTCTGGAGCAATGGAAGGGCTCCCAGTGCAGGCTTGCTGGATCAGCACATCCATGTTCTCTGGGGCTCTCTACTGTGCTCTGTTCACAGTGTGGGCATAGAAGGGTGAGGTGTTCAACACAGACTCAGCAGTGTGTTAGGCAGTGCTGCTATGTGTACCCAGCAGTTTCACAGCAAACTCCACTACTGGCTTCGTAGAGCAGCATGACACAAATGTGTCCTTACGCAACAGCTAGTTGGAGTATATTGTTAATGTGCATATGTGGACACATTGTACAAAATATCTTCACTTTCAGCCTTCTGGTCAGCATCACACCCAAACCCAGTGGTGTTTCCCTCTTTAGCTCTGGTGTAGGATTCACAACTCAGCAGAGCCCTCACAGACCCCTTGGCAGGTTTGTTGGTGTCCCCAAAGGCAGCAGTAACTGCAGGACCAAGCAGTGGCCAAACCAGGGAAAGAACTAACTAAGAAAATAGGTATTTTTAAAATCCTGCTGGAAGTGCTTCAGAAATGTTTTAGCAAATGCGTGGAGTCCGTAATGGCATGATCTGCATGTTTGGGTTTTTTTGTTTTTGTTGGTGGTGGTGGTGGTTTTTTCTTTCTTTCTTTCTTTCTTTCTTTCTTTCTTTCTTTCTTTCTTTCTTTCTTTCTTTCTTTCTTTCTTTCTTTCTTTCTTTCTTTCTTTCTTCTTTCTTTCTTTCTTTCTTTCTTTTCTTTCTTTCTTTCTTTCTTTCTTTCTTTCTTTCTTTCTTTCTTTCTTTCTTTCTTTCTTTCTTTCTTTCTTTCTTTCTTTCTCTCCTACATTCTTTCTTTCTTTCTTTCTTTCTTTCTTTCTTTCTTTCTTTCCTTTCTTTCTTTCTTTCTTTCTATTTTGCTTGTTCTTTAAGGCAGTGATTAAGCAGGCAAGGTAAAAGCAAGGATGAAGAACAGCTGACATTGCCTGGTCAGTTGTTCCAGAGGACTCATCTGATGAGTCAGAACATGTCCCCTATAAAGCAAAGTGCAATAGATGTGTGACAGCCTGGACATTAAGTACTTCCTTTTCCCATGATCAAAACAGGTATTCACAAAATCATGGCCACTGTGTGGAGGAATTAACCCTCTGACCTCTGTGCTTCTCTCCTGTGTCACCCTTCAATCCTGATGCCTGCTCTCCAGCAAACACCCTTGGACAGAGGTCACCTTTCAAGAGACACAAAAAGGGAGATGAGAGAGAAAAAAGACTTTTGTACTCTGACTGAGCCTCTTGCTATCCAAAAGCTTTTCCTGCAAATGCATTTCTTCCTACAGACACCTTTCTCACAGCCAGGCTACAGCTGTTCTTTAATGTGATCTCCTCATTCTCATCTAAAGGATGCACTGTTCCTCATCATCTTGGACTCCTGTGCTCTTTCTCCTTCCCTCTGTGCTTTTCTATAAATCCCAGATTCTTACTGCTGGTCACATTTGTCCAGGACACATGGAACTCCTTCTAATCAAGGTAGAACAAGGTCTCTCAGACTGTGGTATTGATCTCAGTCAATGGATAGCTGTAAATTGAGCATACAGTCTCTCTTAGCTGAGCTGTCTCAATCCCTCAGACTATGTGAATCTCTGGGCTGTTGGGAATTTGGAATGAGTAGACTTTATAATGTCTGCTGGAGACTTTGCAGCAGAAAGCACTGACAGCCATCTCACAGGTTAGTGCCACAGGCAAGGACAGAGGGGTGTAAGGTAAGATAGATTGATCATTCCCCTGACTCTTTCATGCCCACTGCATCAGGGCTCTCAGGGTTCACCACCTGTCAATAATTCCTGGATTATTCTGTAAGTACCTCCCACTCTCTGCAGGGCTAAATCACCAGTTTTGCTTTTGTTGGTGTTTCAGAAATTGAGCTCTCAGCTTACTGGTTTTCTCACCTGAGATTTCTAAATCTGCACAATGACCAGAAGTGGAATGGCCTCAGACTTTAAAACAAGTGAAAAACAGAGGAATTGCTCTTTCAAGCCCTGATATGACTTCTGTTATGGCAGGTGCTGGAATAGTCATGGTATAAAAATAATGTTTGACTCCTCACTGCTAAAAACAAACAGCTTTTTTTTCCTTTTCTTTTCTTTTCTTTTTTTTTTTTCCCCTGCTAATCACAAACAGCTCCTTCTGTGAAGGTAATGGGGAAAAAAATTCCAATTTGGACTATGAGAAAAGGATATTTTTTGACATTTCCTTTTCTGCTTTGTCAGAAAGGAAAATATTGCATAGCTGCTGCTCTCCAGCGTGACTCTCTCTGGATTTCAAAGGCAAGATTCCTTTGTTTATTAAGTATTTGTTTTGATTGGCATAGGAGAGTCTCAGAGCATCCAAGGTCTCTGCTAGCTGTGAAAAACCGAGAGAAGCCAAGTGAATCAGCCTATAACCTTAAGCAGCTGTGGGACAGCCTCTGCGTGAACAGGGAGAGTTCTCTTCTGTATGGTGTCTGTCTGATTCACTGGAATAGGTTTCCAAGCAGTGAAATAATAATCTGTGTGAGTTGGGGGTTTTGGCTTCTGATAGTTCCGTGTTCTAAATGGGCCCAGAGGCATTACACACAGAGCAAGAATGATAGAACGTTCTCACAAGGGTTCTGCCTGTGCACTAGAAGGAAAACAAGACTCAATTGAGATTCCAGATGGGTTGGTTTATTTTCTGTTTTTCCCCTTATTTTTCAGAAATTCCCACAGCATCCTTGTCTGCCTGTCTTGCAGATATTTCTGTGACCTATGTGACTTTGCAGCTAACAGGCAGACTACTTAGATTCATCACCAGAAAAGGAGAAGAAAGCTGTTGCCCAGCTGTGCGCCGCTCAGGAGAAAGGGAAGGTCACACTCAAATTCCTGAGCCAGGGCTGAGATTTTCATCTAGATTTTCAAGATAGTGACTTTTTGATGAGAAAGAGAAACTTTTTGTGAGCAGGATGGTGAAAGACATTCCTGCTGAGATATTTACTGCAGGTTTTTCATACAATGATTTCTTTCATTTTTAGCTTTGACACAGGCATACGTATAAATAAATGATGATATTTGTGTTTACTGCTCTAGGAGAATGATTGCCTTTAAATGCATCCATTTCAAGTAGCATATTATAAGATTTGGGATGCACTAACTTCAAAGCAACAGTTATGCACTAAGTGGTGAGCAAAAGTTGAGCAATCTGCTTTTTATTTTGACACATATGGCTGCTTGAGTGCTTTAGTATTCAGCACCAGTATTGTCCTAATGTGATATTTTAATGGTAACACAAAGGAGTCAGGCTATGAAGTCACAGAGAAAACTGTGAGAAACCGAGAAAGGAGTTTTACAGCAGCACTAACAAACACTGAATTAATACTTCTCAACTTACAGAGCAGAGTTATTGGTTGTGTTCAGAATCATGGCTTGCCACCCTGTTTCAGAGAGGATCCCTCAGGTGCTGCCTCCAGAGGGACTCATTAAGATTTGACTCTAGAGATCGTCAGGTGTCGAGTCATCAATATTACTTTCCATACTACCCCAGTTTTCTGGGAGTGCTGTCCTAATCACCTCAGTAATGGGGCCAAACCCTAACAGAATTTGACTTTGGAGGTGCTGTAGCACTCAGAGATGTGCAAGAATATTTCGAACAAGTAGGGCAAGTTTTACTAGTCCAAGAAAGGCAGGACTATTATATATAGGATTAAAAAAAAATTAAAAAGAGAGCAATGACCATATTGAGCATTTTTCTGCTGTATCACACCTTTCTTATCTTCAGTCTGTTAGTTTTATTGTCACTTTCCTCAAATAATAAGGTTTTTTAAAAAAAGACTAAATTTATGCCTGTGTTTGCACAGCACTTCATCCACTGTGCTGTGGACAAATAGAGCAAGAATAACCCAGTTTATCATTTAAAAAAATTTACTCTTTAAAACATATTCATCCTCCAAGATGTGTCAAAATTTAAGTCAGCAGTTTTGGGAGACAGAATGGGGAATTCAGGCCTCATTCAGTTTTGGTCCAAGGTGTTATGTGTTCCTCAGCTTGTCAAGACAAAGAGATATGGGTCACAGCTGAACAGAACTGATTTCTGTCAAAGAAAATCTGAACTCAGATGTCATTGTCATTCCATATAAATATTCATCATGTGTGCAGTTCCTCCTAGGCAAGTTTTCTCTCTGTTTCAGAGCAGTGGCTTGAGGTAAGTTTAACAACAGAAATATAAAAATTAAAATCAAATAAATAAATAAATTGGAAATTATATAAATGGCTCCAGAAATACACATTCCCTCATGATGACTTTGCAGATTTCACTGACAGTGAGGACAGGTTAAATACACAATATTTCTGCTGTCACAAGACAGCTTTGTCTGAAATTCTAATGAGAATGTTTTAAGGTAGGAACTTTTCCTCCATTTTAAGAAAAAAATCAAACATGAAGTATCCAAACCAAATACCCACACTTTTAGCCCCAACAGTGAACTCACAGCCACAAGAAAAATAAGATGTTGCTCTGTACCTGGTGTCTTTTTATTAAAGAATTTTCTCCTTTTCCCCACCCCCCAAGTTCTAAGAGACAGTTGTTGGTCCTGTCACAATCCAACAGAAATGTTAGCAACCAGATTCATAGAGTGAGTCCTTGGTAGCCTTCATGAATACCATGAGATTATGTAAAGCTCTATATATGTGAGGATGCATCCTTGTCAGCAGCTATCAGAAGTCCAGTTATCTGGTGCTGCTGGAACCCAGCTTCTCATCTGTAAGAGCAGAGGTGTGAAGGTGACGCAGCACCAAGAGCACAGCTGTACCAGGATCACCCCGTGGTCTGTTAACACCACATTCACACACATGCCCCAAGGTGCCTTCATACTGAAGAGAGGAACCTCAGCTCTGTATCTTGCTGTTTGAAACCCCAAAAGTTTCTGTAAATTTTGACTAGTAACTATTTCCTTTGTTTTGCCTTGGTATCCTTCCAGGAATGCTGCAGGAACCAGTTATTAAGGTCACAGATCTGGTGTAGTGACAGTCCAATGGTGAAGATCCATGTGGTTCCCACAGCAACTTGCAGAGTGTGTTCACAGGTTTCCTCTTCAGAAATGCATATCCCTGCCTTGAGTGGTCCTCAGACCCTGCTCCTGTAGACAGTAATTCTCTGGACCTCTGGGCATCTTGCAGACTCAGTCCCAACTGCCGGACACCCCAACTCCCACGACAAATTGTTTCTGCCCCTTTATGCACAATGAGAAAGTCCAGCCCTGTAGTAGTTTGTATTCCTTCCTTTTAGTCTTGTTTGCAATGGCCAGCCTGTATCCAACAATGATATAACAAATGGTCTAAGTTTGCTCCTTTAAGCTTGTTTGGGGAGGAAGCTGGTATATTGGCCATTTGCCATGTCATCCAGGTTAAGTGAGTTCTATTTCCATGCTGAGGGAGCTAAAGAAGAGGGAAGAGAAAATGAGAGCAAGTCAATGAGAAGGGAATGTCAGAGCATTTCTCCTTTTCCTTCTACTTCTCTGTATTTGCTTGTCATCACAAACAAAGTCTTCAGCTTTTAGGCATATAAATCAATCCAGCTGTTGTTAAGCTCTTAAAAAGGGCTAGAGATGAATAATTATTCATCCCCACTCCCCCATCTGCATCCTCAATCATTCGATGGAATGTTTCACCTATCTGGGAAAGAGCCGCTCTTGGATTCCCCTTCTCAGATTGCATTTGCAGGTTGTATATGCACCATCAGATGGCACTGTCAGGCCCTACAGCGGTTCCCCCGCCCTGGTGTGGTCTGGAGCCGGTGCTGGAGCTGCACCTCTGGTGGGAAAGTCAGTGGTGTATGACAGGATCCACCCCCGAGGACATGTGTAAGTGCTGGGATCACCAGCCGAGGAGTGCAGTGAAACTATGGAGTGAGACACATTTTGTAAACCTTCTTTGAGAAAGTGTCAGGAGTAAAAATATGTTCTTTAGAAATAAATGTAAAGGTCAGAAGGAAAATCTCTGTTCCCAGAGAGACTGATCCTCTGAAAATGATACCAAGGGTGAGTTTAGCTTAAAGTACTTTAGAATATGCAAAAAACCAAGTGAGAATTTGACATTTTGTAAAGGGCACTGGCAAGGTATTTTTTTATGATGCTCAAAACAATGGGCCTGATCCTCAATTAGAGCTGAGAAATGGTTAGGGCAGCTAAGAACTGGGTGTTGATTTTGGCAGTGGACCGTTCTGAGTTTATCACCAAAACCAGGTGAGAATGACCACAGCACTGTCACATCTGGAATAGGCAGTGCTGAATCAGAGACCACAGTGAAAACCCAAGCGGTGTACTACAACATCCCAGTCATGTCACTGTTCTCTCTGCCAGCTTCAAGAAGGTTGTTGGGCATAAGGACCTAGACTACTGAGGAACTCCTAGCCTCATTCCTTGCTCCAGAGCACCAATTACTTACAAGAGAAGGATCTAAGCATAAAGTTACCATCCTTCCTGCCTGTTAAGAGAGTACTGTGCTTTCAGATCAATCAGTGGCCCTAGAATCAAGGAACAGAATTGATGTGTCCTGACTGTCACACAGGCTGCTAGAATCTTAATGTCTGGATGTATCTGTAGCTGTGGTGTCTGCCTCACCTCATCCCCAAGCACTGTGCTGAGTGCCTGCAGAATGTTGAGAGTCTCAGCTAGAAGATGGTGATGATTAATTATTAATTTATTTATTATTCTGTTTTTCTTCCTTCTTATTTTTCACATCTGTAGCTTAATCCTGGATTTCTTAGTTATGTTGGGATCTTTGTAGCAGTACCTTCTGTTTTTCAGCAAGGATGTTTATCCCAGCATCTTTGTGCGATAGCACAGGCCAGCTTATTGGTCACAGTGGGTAGATTCCCATGATGAAGGTCATTCATTTCCTTACAAGTTTGGCTGAATTGATGTTTCTTGGCATGAAGTTCATCTTGAACATTTGCATAAAGTTGAGCACATATGAAGTTTGACCAACAAGCTGCTGAGAGTCTTCTCTCTGCTGTCGTGGCCCTTTTACCTGACTCTGGAATTCACCTGGGAATGGTTCTGTGTGGCATACAGGGTTTGCAGCTTTAGCATAAGGTATACACCAGGGTCTGTATTCCTGGCAGCTTGCAGAATTAACATATGTTTCTGAGCAGCACAAATTGAGCAAGTTAAGAAAACTACATTTATGCTGTTACACTCTGACCCATACTCTGTTTTCTTTATTAGAAGTGCTTTTGTCACTTTGCCTTGACTGAATAACCAGCAATAGAGGTGTGGAAACAGTACAAACAGACACACCTGTGTGACTGTTTTCTTACATTCCCCACATCAAACCCAGCCTTAAAGCAGTTGACTTGGCATTTGTCACAGGTATGGGGTAGGAACTTTTGGTAGGACACTGGGAGCAAGTATGTCTGAATCTCTCCATATGGCATTGCCCCAACACAGGAAGTTTGTCTTCAGTTAGCAATGGCTTCTTCCTTCCTACCTCCCAACCCCCCCCCCCCCCCCCCCCCCCAACTTCTGCTTTCCTTTTCCCCAAAGCCTGGTCTTCTCCATGGGGAGTCCTCCTCCCTCATTTATACAAATGTCAATTAATTACTGTACTCAAAGTAACAGGTGAAAAGGGGAATGGGATGATCTTGCAGTGGTTAACAGAGAGTAAGCCATTGCCACTCCAATTAGCACTATAAAGCCTCATTGCTTAGAGAAATGTGTACAAGCCCATGGTATGTGTGCAGTGTAATCAGCATGCTGAGTTATTTCTTATCAATCAGTGATTTTAGTGTTGATTTTGACAATCAGGTACACTTGAGAAATCCATAGAAAGCATCAGTACATTTCTCAGTGGTACCTCAAGTGGTCAAGGAGTACGGTTTTTAATCTGCCTTCATTTTAGATAGCACAGTACTGCCTAATAATACTTCCCTTTGATGAATCTTCAAGACTAGCAAAGGGAGCTCTGGGATGCAATTTCAGTATTTTACCTAAGCATTTTAGGTGTGAAAGTCATTTGTTTAAACACCTGAGTGCAGTATATTGACTTTCAGAGTGCATCTTTCTAGATCCATTTCTTTCTGTTGGATCATCTCTGATGAGTGTAGTGCAGACTCCACATTCTGGGTGTCAATATCTGTAAGTCAAATGCTACAGATGATAGGTGCATGCTAAACTAATGAATCTACCATTGCTTTTGTCAAATTTGGATGGATCAATCTAGGAACATCAGTTAAAAGCACTTTTTGCCCTTATTGATAGTTTTGTGTTTCTTAGACTTTATTGCAAGTTATGAAATACAACTGTAAGCTGCTTCTAGCTTTTCTGGGTCCATGTTACTTTTGAAGAGACAGAGAAATTCTCTACCCCAATATTTTTTTATCTATCATAGTACAATAGACCAGCTGTGTAGGGTAATTTTATTCTTCTCCAGTTTTCTGAAGAAATGTTATCACTTGGGGAAATAATGTAATTATTCAGTAGCTGAACTACTTTCCCCACAGAATGGGGTATTTCATACCACAGAAAACTGCCTAGAAGATGCAGCACTGACACATTTTTCTGGCAGCAGCATGAAAATGAAGAGGGAGGCAGAGCATGCTTTTTTCATTCTTTATTTGAGCAACCTGACAGGAGGGTTCAGGAATACAATTGATCAGCAAATCTTCAGCAGTATGTTGTTGAAATCTTTACTGGATATAAAATGATTCAGATAAAGCATTCTGACTAATGGCTCCACCTTGGAAACACACCTCACTTCCTAGCAGGTTGCTGACATCTTGCTGTACGCAGACTGTATGTTCTGGGGCTCAGCTTCTAAACTCCCTCCTACAGATTTGATACATGAAGGCTGGAGGTTCTGGAAGAACTTCCCAGGGCCTGCAGCTCCAGGGCATATGAGCCAGCTGGAGGCAGAAGAGTCTGGTTCGTCCACGATACCAAATTTATGAGCAATCAACAAAATCCAGAGTGCAGAGTTTAAAAGATGGGAGGTCCTATTCCAATCAAGTCCTGGGTGGGAGGCTCCTCCAGTAAGCAGAAAGAGTCTTAAGACTGGTTACCATAGAGCTGGAGGGGCTCCAGGCATCATTCTACCCCTGTGTGTGACAAAATAAAAGGACATTTTGAGTTGGAAACATCGTATTTCAGCATTTTTAGAAATATCTCTACCTCCCAAGCCCCTCTTTCTGTGTTGTAAGAAATACAGAGTATTTGCAGTCCTATTTATTGAAAGAAACAGGAACCCTGAATCTCTGTTTCTTCATTCTTTTTCACAAATGCAGGATTTTAGTGAAACTTTAATCCAAAAAGGGGCAGCAAATCCATGGGCAGTGTCTAGTATGTTTAAGGTTCTTTTAAAGTGTTTATTACTTTGATCTATTGCCATCTTGTAACTTACAATCCTTGTTATCCAAGTTGAATTTCTGTTTATGAGCTCATAAAAGTACAGCTCAAATTTGTTCATGTGGTCATCTTCAGTGAGTGTTCCAGCACTGTCTTCTGATAATGCCTCAGAGGACTGCCATGACTTTCTCCAGCCAGAAGCCCTGGTCAGTCAGATCTGGTATTAGCATTGTATTACTCATGGATTTATGGCTGTTTTCCTCACAGCTTTGACCTGCTCCTCTCGAGTCAGCCTCAGAACCGTTAGTTGATTCTCTAGTGCTGATGTTCAGTCTTCATCTGCACAAGTGGACTGGTGCTGCAGCAGACTCCTGCTATAGTGTTCAAATGCATTGATGCTTGGCTGAGGTCAGAGAAAATGGCTCACAGGTCAAGTTGCTCATTATGTGTTTATCCATATATAATCACTTGTACTGTTAGAACCTGTCCTGGTCCTGCTCTCAGGGAACACTCAAAGCAGGGTCCAAGAAAATATGAGAAGCATGGGATTAGATTGGATGTTAGGAGCAAGTTCTTTACCATGAGGGTAGTGGAACACTGGAACAGGTTGCCCAGGTGGGTGGCTGAGGCCCCATCCCTGGAAATATTAAAGGTGAGGTTCGACAGGGCTCTGGACAACCTAATCTAGTTGAGGATGCCCCTGCTTACTGCAGAGGGGATTGGACTAGACCTTTGGATGTCCCTTCCATTCTATGACTCTATGTGCAGAACAGTTTTCAATGTGAGCCATGTTCTTAACCTGTGCTGAACTAGCAGGGATTTGTTTCAAGCTAGGAGCAAGACACAGAAATGTGGCACTTGATGGGGATTGTCCCAGACATCTTCCTCTTCTTCTATACTTTAAGATATTTAATCCTAAATTTAACTACTGCTGCTGCTTTTACAAAAACTTTGTAACTTCAATCATGTTCTTTCCTCACACACCCTGTGTGCTCTAGCAGAGTCTGGTTACCACCTCACATCACTATTTTGAGTTGTCTTATGCAGAAGCTGCACTGAAGTCAGTCAGAGAGCTCAACCACGAGAATACTGTGGACATTGTAGTCTGGTGATCTTAAACATCAAATATTGATAAATACATGTAATTCATCTTGACCTGAATTATTTAGAATTAGCAAGCAAAAAGAGACAACTAGCAAAATACCTCTTCAAAGGGTCCTTTACTTCCTTATAGCACCTGAAAAATTAAAAGAAGCACTGGGGAACTTACCACTGCCCAGGACCCATCCTTTTTACCCACAGGATTATTAAGCAGGATTCTCACCTCTCTTTCCATATCTGTATGGTATTATTAGCTCTATTATTTCCATTATTTAACTGCATAAGGTATTTGAACATAGATAAAGTACTGTATAACACAAGAACTCTCCTGTAGTGTGAAAGACCTCACAAATGTAAATCGAATAACCTACACAGTAAACAAATCTCAATTTGTTTTTTCAGTTGTTTACCTAAGAATCTGTTGCCTTGACTGTTTAAACATAGAAAAGCATATTTATTATGATTATGAAGCTCTGAAGTTTGTAGTAGCAGTTTTTAAACCCCCTAGGTCATGGCATCCCAGACCTAAGAAAGCTGTGTTTCCTATATATTGACACCTTGTGCTACCCTAAGTTTGACCTGCTCTTGGGGGTGACTGAAGATTCTCTCCTCCATGGTCTTTAAACAGATCACCCTCTAGCTCTTCTGTCAGCCTCAGCACTAGTGCTTTCACAACATCTTTAGGATCCTAATTACACTTGTGCCACCTGATCTTTAAAGTTTGGTTGATACTAGCTAGCCAGGTGGTTCCAGAGCCCCTCCCAGCCTGATTACATAAGCTGTGTTTCCAGGGGGAAAAAACAAACCAACCAACAAACCCAAAAAATAACCAAAACACACCTGAAAATCCTGAGTGCATGTGACTGTCTGGGGATGCAGTGTGGTGTGTTCAGGACTGCAAAGGAGCACCACATGGTGACACAACTGTACTGAGGTCTAACACTGGCACCAGCCCCAGTGAAGTGGTTTGCAAGCTGAGGCCTAGTCCAGCCTGGTTGCTGGATTGTGCTGGGGTCAGCTCTGCAGAGATGATAGGTAGGGAGGGAGGGAGGGAGCAAGAGAGGTAGATAGATAGATAGATAGATAGGACAGATAGATAGATAGATAGGACAGACAGGTAGGTAGGTAGATAGATAGATAGGACAGACAGGTAGGTAAGTAGGTAGGTAGAGAGCGAGATAGAGCAAGCTGTGTTGACTGCAGCTGTGAAGGTGTGGCCAGACAAATGTGTAGGTCATCCCCTCATCAGCTTTGACCAGACCAAAGAGGGTTCACACCCAGCTCTTTGGCATTCATAGGAAGCACCTCTTCAGTCTGGAGCAAGATGAAGTATTGTTGAGGGTGTTTTTTTTCCTTCATTTCCTTCATTTGTGAGCTGTGGATGAAGAAAGCTTATGAGAGCCAGTTCCGGAGCCTCAAACTGTGAGTTGTTTCTCTGTTCCCTTCCTTTGCCTCCCTAGCATGACTGAGCAGTGATGCTATTTAGAGTGTGCAGGCTGTGGGTAATTCAGGGTGATTTTTGCACTGAGAGCTGCCTGGTGCCTCTCACATTGTCCTGGCAATTGCTCAGGAAAAAAAAAAAAAAAGTATATTTTCAATCAGAAAACTGCTTCATGAAATGGTCTCCAAGTGGATTATTATCCAAACAGGTGTTAGAAATGGCAGGACATTTCTCAATAAAAACACATCATGATTACCACTAATACAGGGCATATCTAGTGGTTGTGCTGTATATGAAATGATTAGGCATTAGCTAAAACTGCTCCCACTTTTTCCCTGAAAAAAAGCCTTGTGTGTGTGTCTAGTCTGACGGGAGTCTGGCTGTTCTTATTATGTTACTATTATGTGTAGTAATCACTAAAAGCTCTAATGAAGTTTATTGTTCCACTAATCACTGACCAGCTGTAAAATAAAGGAATGTTCCCTGTCTGAAGAAATTGCAGTCTGTGATAAGAAAAAAGAGGGGATTTGAATAAAAGAGATAGAAGGCTGAGGGCAAGGGTTTCTTGTCAGGTATGCAAGGAACAAATACACCCTGTGTTCACAATGTATTAGCCCTTTGTAGAAAACAAACTCATGCCTACAAGTCATCTCCAGATAAGCTACTGGATTTCTCATATATCTATTAATAACTTAAACTTTATAAATATATGTGTAACTCCAAGCCCACAGCTGTCTAACAAAGACCCTGATTTTTGTCTCACTGTTGCTATCTACACCAATACAGAATAATTTAAAAATAAATCCAGTGAGTAGTGGTGGTGAACCTGGTCACAGAATCACAGACTTGTTCTGGTTGGAAAAGACGTTAAAGTTATCAAGTCCAGCTGTTAACCTAACACCACCCTGCCCAGTAAACTAGGCCTAATATCCTAACCTTCCCCCAGCACAATTTCAGGCCATTTTCTCTCATTCTATCACTTGGTACTAGGAAGAGGAGACCGACCATGACCAACTGGTCATTCGAGGCCTTCTGAATAGGAGCTCTTTCTAATTCAACAACAAAAATCTGCAATTCCATGGCAAGGTAGACGAGAAGTTTGGCTAAGGAGGTATCTGGGTGAAGGTTCTTCTGCAGTGTAGCTCTGTCTTTCCTGGCACTTATTTCTGGCAGCCTCTCCTTTCCTCAAGTCTGCTGTGGTCCTGGGAGAGTCTAGGACAGGCAACAGTGGAAAGAGTCTTTAAATAAGCAATTTTTGGGCTTAGAACTCTCTGCTTCTAAATATAGGTCAGACGAATGTATGAAGTAGTGAGGAAGATGTGATGTTCTCTAACTTTTAAAAGATCAAGGAAATTGGCTCTTATGCCTTGTACATGGTTTGCTTTGCACAGTGCTTTTAATGTGACAGATAGAGGATTTATCCTGTCCTATTTTGGGAATTGCTTAAAGGTCAGTTTGTACATCTCAGATGGGTGGTTAAGAAATTAGGCTGAAACACTGTATGGCAATATATCAGTCTGTGAACTCCATTTGTGGTTGTGAATGTGGACCTGATTTATAAATGATACTATATCCTGGATTCTCTCTGCTGGGTTGAAATACAGAGACTGCTTCCCTGTCCTTGACCAGCAAGTTAGCTGCAACCCACAGGAAATAGTTAGGATTTGAGGTGGGATGCAGCCAAACAACAACATTGACTGGCTTGTGCTGGAAGTGGGAGGAAAGATCACTAAGTGGGGCTGAAGCTTTGCAGAAGGGGATCTTCTATAAAGAGGTATTTAAGAGAAATGAGGAATATGAGGGGGGGACCTAAAGGAATGAAAGAATGACCTAATACATTGACAGGGAAAGGTGGTTCTGTTTGGCTGCTTATTTTCATAGTTCTGATTATATTGTGTGTGATGTCTGTGGGTGAAGCATGATTTATTTTAGGAATGCTGTTGAGAATATTCCTTAAGTCTTACTTCAGCTGCTGCATCACTTTTAATCAGTGAGAAACTAACCTCCCCCCTTCCCTTTGAGGGAAAGACATAGTTGCTCCTGAAACAGCTCTGGAAGAATACTGCTGTTATGTGGGCATGGGCTGTAGGACTGCAGAGCCTGAGATTTCAGGAAGGAGAAGTGTGAATATATGAATCCAAAAAGCAGAACTAGAGGTGCGGAACTGGTGGGGATACCATTGGAATCTGGTTATTCCTGGCAGTTTCAGGGCATGAGGAGATCCAGAGAGTAGAGATTCTTGCTGAAGTCTGGTAGACATCCTAGCAGGGTGCTGGCCAGGGCAGTATACCTAATGTTCCGGACTGCCCTAGGCGATTCTGCTTTGGCAGGGGGGTTGGACCCGATGATCTCTGGAGGTCCTTTCAAACCTCTAAAGTACTGTGATTCTGAGTTTCATTTGTGCAATCCTGTCACTTTCTACCAAGTGAAGGGTTTGTTCCCCACCTGGTTAGAAAATAAATACTCATCTGCTTTGGTGCACAGAATGTGTTCTCTTGCATTTCTGCTTTAGGCAGGTGCTTTAAAAGCAGCTTTCTGTAGCATATTTCATTTATCTAGAAAGGACTGGATTATAAGCTGTCTTGTGAGGCCCACGATTGCAGACCTTGAGGCACACTGAGTTTCTAACGTGAGCAGCCATTTTCCCTTGACAGGGAACAGAGCCAGAGAGTTGCTCCAACCCTTGTGCTAGCTGCCCCACAGGAGTCACAAAGGGGGTGTGTAAGAGGTCATGAGTGTTAGTTAGACATGCTTGTTTATCTGTGAGTTGGTGTGGTTTTTGCAGTAGGGACTGACCAGTCCCTACTTACACTTCATTCAATAACTAATGGTATTAAAACTTAGTCTAATGTGCCTTTTCCTGCTGTTCTTTGTCAGCTGTAAGGAATAAGGTGGAAGAGATGAAAAATGAAAGTGTAAGGCAAAGTTTCTGCAATTTCTGAGCTCCGTCTTCCTCTGGCTTTTGCAAACAATTTACAACAAACCCCTCAAAAATACCCTCCCTTTTGGGGCTGTTTATTATTCTTTTAAGTATCTTTATTTCTGATCTGCTAAATGCTCTGAACTTTACACCTGAAAGTAGAACCTGCCAATTTGAAGCTGCCTTTACAGAGGGTTGACATTCTGTGTGTGGCCTGGCAGACCGTGTGTGTTTGTGAAGCTAATTGCCTATTACAAGCAGAAGATGAACTGTTCATGTTATGTGCTCTTTAGGAAACATAAAACCGTGATATGGTTTTGATGAAGGGCACACTGGAGGGGAGAGATGGAGCTCTTCCTTGGTTTCTCTGATTGTTTGGGAAGGCTTTCTCTGAATCTCTGACAGTGACAGGGGACCAGTGAGGGCTTCCCCCTGGCCAGGCTGAGGCTGGGCTCACAGCACAGTCCGTCATTTCAGCTGGATTTTATTGCTGCACGCAGCTTACCCAGCTGCACATCAGAAATGTTAACCAGGAACAAAACAAACTTCCATAAGCTGCTTAATTCTGGCTTGGGACTGTTCCTTCAAATCAATTGTAATAATTACTTCTTGGAATCTGTGGAGGAAAAGGATGTAAAAAGAAAATTAAAATCTAATTAGACAGAGGTAGAAAGCAGTGTCTGAGTAGAGAAATCTTAAGCCTTACCAAATTTTCAAATGTTATATTATGCTTTTTGTTCCTGGAAGTCTTGCTTTTCTCTCTTCCTCTTGTAGTCTTATCAATAGTTTGAAAAAAGAAAAAAAAAAAAGTTGATGTATCTCTATGTAATATAGTTTTAATATATATATTTATAATCCCCCCCTTTTAATATGTATTAAAAAATATGATCCAACACAACTGCCTGAGCTGCCCTAGCAGTGTAAATGTCTCAAAGAGGAGAAGAACCTTATTGCTGTTTTCCCAGGAGTCAGGGTCTTTATTTGTAGTGTTTGCAGCCAAATTTCATCTCAGGCAGCTGTTCTGCTCCCCCTAATTCCCTCTTTATAAACTGCATGGTTGCTCTGCTCTTCACCATCAATCTGCAGGGCAGCAGTATAAATTCACTGTGGGGGATGAAGTAATTCATGTACAGTATGGGTTGAGCTCTCCTCTCCATTTCATTAATTTTATACTGGTTTTAACTACTCACTTTGATGGAATTATGATGGAGAGCAGAATTCCTGATACTTCTAGGGGAGGGGAAAAATGAAGCGAAAAGGTCCTGGTGAGAGTATATGCATTAATATACAGATAAAAATATTTACAAAAGTAGTTTTGCTTTGTCTTGGGATCAGGGATTTATGTTTAGAGGAGGGATGGGTCTCATCTTAAAGTTGATGAGACTGGAAGTATGTAAAGTTACTATGATGGTTTAAAAACTGTCTTTTTAACTTTTCTTCACAAAGTTCAAGCAGAGAAGGTAAAGGAATGTAAATAAGTCACTATTGGGTGTAAGAAAGCAAAACAATGATTGTTCTAAACACTTCCATTGGATAGATAAAATGTTTAAGAACCACTACTCAAAACAAAGTTGGGGCAGTCGGAGTCTGGGTTTGCAACTTGCTGGGCTTCTGGCTGCTGCTGCTTCTTTTCTGGCTGAAGATAACACACTGACCTTGGCAAGCTAAGTCTAACAGCCTCTGCTTCTTAACTCTCTGCCTTCTGCCAGGGGGGTCTGGGGAGGAGGCCCCTTGGGAGGTCCCATCTTTGGGGGAGGCAAAGGGAACTTGGTTGTGCTTTTCTGTTGATTGTATATATTTGCAAATGTGTGAATTGTGTCTATTTGTACATATTCATTGCATTTCATCATAGATTGTAGATTTGCTTGTAAATACAGCTTGCGTTTGCTTCCAGACTGAGCTAGCCTGGTTATTGTCAGTGGGGGGGATTTCAGCTCTCACACTGTTACAGTTACTTTTCTGGTTTCAATGGAAGTCTAAATGGAAAGCCCAGATTACTGATGTGCATGAGGTAGGAAACTGGGCTCTGACCACTCCCAGGAGAGGTATTCCAAGGCAGAGGAAGAGAAGAGCTTTGTGTTTGGGTCAGGATGGTTAAAGGACTTTTCTGAAACAGTTAGTTGCTAAACCAGCAAAAATGAATGAAGCCTACAAACACCTAAGGAAGGGTAAAACTGGGGTAAGGATGTACGAGACTTAACATAACTGTGTGCCTACTCTCCAGACCTGTGTTTTTTTTTTTTTTTTTCTACTTGGGGTTTCCCAGCTCCACTGTGGCTTGTCTGTCTGGTAGTGTTCAATCAGTCTTTTGCCCATAAGCATTTGTCCATTTATTCCTTCTTTCCTTGAACCCACAGAAATGTTTTGCCTTAACAACTTCCTTCAGCAAGGGTTATGTTTTCCTGTGCTTTCCCAGCTCTTTGGAACATGGCTTACTCTTGTTGCATTTACTGAACTTCCTGCAACAGTTCATCTGCCCCTATCCAGCCTTTCTGTGTCACTTGTAGTTTCACATAGCTGCCATATCCCACCTAGATCCCTGCCATGGGCTGCAGTGTTTTGCTTACCTGTTGTCCTTCATGCAGAAGCAACACTGCAAACTCACTGATTAGTCAGGCAGAACCTGCCTTTCATAAACCCATGCTGACTGGACCTGGTTGTCTTGTAAGTGCCATGTGATGGCACTCAGGATGACCTTTCCTGGCACCGAGGTCAGATTGACAGGCCTGTCGTTCTCTGGATCATTCTTTCAGCTCTTCTTGTAGATGCATGCCACAGCAGCTAGCTTCCAGTCACCTGAGATCTCCCCAGTTAGCCAGGACTATTGACAAAGGTGGGTGGCTTGGTGAGCACATCTGTCAGCTCCTCAAGTACTCTTGGGTGGATCCCATCCAGTCCCATAGACTTCTGTGCATCTAAGTGGCACAATAGGACATCAATCATTTTCTCCTGGATTGTGGGGGCTGCTTTCTGCTCCCTATCCTTGCCTTCCACTTGCAGGGGCTGAACCCTTGTGGAGCAGCTGGTGTCACTGACAAATACTGAGGCAAAGTAGCCATTCAGCAGCTCAGCCTTTTCCTTGTCTTTGGTGATCAGGTTCCCTCCTACACCCAGCAGCGGGTGGAGGTTCTCTCTAGCTCTTCTTTTACTGTTAACATACTTATAAAAGCACTTTTTATTCTATTTAATGACACTGGACAGATTGAGTTCTAGTTGAACTTTAGCCTTTCTAATTTTCTCCCTACATATCCTTGCAAGAGCTTTGTACTCTTCCTGAGTTGCCTTGCCCTTCTTCTATAGCCAGTAGACTTTCCTTTTCTGCTTAGCCAGGGCAGTCTTCTGCCCTGATGGCTTGTTTTCTGATGCATGGGCACAGCTTCTTACTGTGCCTTGAAGATTTCCTTCTTGAGGTGTGTCCAGCATTGCTGGACTCCCTTGTCCTTCAGGACTACCTCCCAGGGAATGCTATCAACCAGTCTCCTAAACAAGTTAAAGTATGCTCTCTGGAAATCCAAAGATGTAGTTCTATTGACTCCCCTCATAACTTCACTAAGAAATGAAAACTCCACCATCTCATGGTCTTTTTGTCCAAGACAGCCACCAATCTTTAAATCTCCTGCTAATCTTCCTCTGTTCACAAGCAGCAGGTCTAGTAGAGAGCCATTCCTTGCTGGCTAGTTCACCAGCTGTGTTAGGAAGTTATCTTCCATGCACTCCAAGTACCGCAAGGACTGCTTCCTGTCTGCAGATATCCAGTAAGTTGAAATCCCCCACAAGAACAAGGGCTGACTATTCTGAGACCTTCCCCAGACACTTATAAACACTTCATCAACCTCCTCATCTTGGTTGAGTGGTCTATAGCAGACGTCCTTCATGACATCTGCCTTGTTGGTCTTTCCCCTGATTCTTACCCCCAAGCATTCAACCCTATCATCACCACCATCATCATCATGCTCAAGACAGTCAAGATGTTCCCTAACCTACAGGGCCACCCTGCTGCCTCTCCTTCTGGACCTGTCTCTTCTGAAGAGCCTATAGCCATCCAAGGTGGCACTCCAGCTATCCCACTGTGTTTCCTTCAGGGCAATAATATCATAGTTTGTGCCTATGTATCTAATGTTTGCCACTAGATTGCCAGGAAATCAAGGTCAGCAGTGGCATAGTGACCTGCTTTTCTTTCTTTTCCTGATTCCAGATGGTTTCGTAATTTTCTCACTGCTTTTGAGCAGTGGTTTGTTACTCTGTAGAACCAGCTATGGAGACCTCCAGTTCCTGTTCTGGCAATGGCCAGCTCAGTTGCTTACCCACTTCTGGATCTTTCTACTTTCTCCACTATGGCTTACTTTTCTTAAGAGCCTTTAAGGGAGTCTGTTTTTCTCTAGTGGTTTTGGTTTTGTGTTGTTCCTTCTGTTTTTTTTTTTTTTTTTTTTAAAAGGCATTTTGATTGTATTAGCTGGTTTGCTCTTCTTGCTGGTGTCTTCAAACAACTGAAATAATTTGCAAGGCAATTCTTCCTTCACAGAGCCTGTGCCTGGTATCAGTGTCTGATGCACAGGTCCGAGGAGTCTGCAGCTGTTGTAGTTGCCCACTAATTGTGCCTTGTAGAAATTGCTTTCTCTTTCTGAATCGATTCTCATCCTCTTGCCTATCACTTATGTAAGGTAAAGAATTTTTATGTTCCGATACACGCTTTTCAGAACTGTGTTCTTGTCAACTTGTTTGCCTTTTGTGTACTGCTGAACGTTGAAGCTCACTCAGTCTTTGAAGCCCTAGTAGTTTGGTCCCCTTCTAGGTCAGATGAAGTTCATCCTTGTTTGTGCAGGCTTTTCCCAGATGTGTACCTAGATATTGTTATAAATCGAAGAAAACAACCTTTTGGAGTTTGGTGCTTCAGAAAAATTTGTGCTGGCTTCACTCTCCATGTATTTCAAGTAGATATACCCTAGGGAATGTCACTGTTTCATCACAGAAGATTGTCTTTTGCTTTACTGTTGGGAAGAGACAAGTTGTCACAGTTGAAAACGCTTGAAACTGGGTTTTGTGGTAAGTGCAAGGTCCTGTATCTGGGTTGAGGCAATCCCAAGGCTGTGCAGGGATTCAGAAGAAAGGGACTTGGGGGCACTGGTGTATGAGAAGCTCAATATGAACTGCCAGTGTGCACTTGCAGCCCAGAAAGCCAATCATATCCTGGGCTGCATCAAGAGGAGCATAGCCAGCAAGTCAAGGAAGGTGATTCTCCCCCTCTACTCCACTCTGGTGAGACTCCCACCTCGAGTACTATGTCCTGTTCTGGATCCCATATTATAAGAAACATCTGGATGTGCTGGAATGTGTCCAAAGAAGGGCCATGAGAATGATCAGAGGGCTAGAGCTCCTCTCCAATGGAGATGGACTGAGACAGTTGGGACTGTTCAGCCTGAGGAAGAGAAGGCTCCCAGGAGACCTTCTTGTGGCCTTCCAGGATCTGAAGGGGGGGGGGTACAAGAAAGCTGGGAAGGGGACTATTTTAGGCTGTCGGGTAGTGATAGGGGGGAATGGAGTAAAACTGGAAGTGGGGAGATTCAGATTGGATGTTAGGAAGAAGCTCTTCACCATGAGGGTGGTGAGACACTGGAAGAGGTTTCCCAGGGAGGTGGTGGAAGCCTCATCCCTGGATTTTTTTTTTTTTTTAAGGCCAGACTGGATGTGGCTCTGAGCAACCTGATGTATGTGAGGTGTCCCTGCCTATGGCAAGGGGGTTGGAACTGGATTATGCTTGAGGTCCTTTCCAACCCTGACAATTCCTATTATTCTGTGTTTTGCTGAAGAGGTCTTGCACAGCAAATACACCCACAGTTCTGCATTGATTCTTTTGTGGAAACATGGGAATTTCTCTCTCCAAAATGCAGTTTTAATGGATCAACAAATGCATCCAGCTTCTGCTGAATATTCTAGATACAAATGACTGTCTTGAGCTGATGATGGAGTTAGTGATGCACTGGAGAAACTTTACCATTTCATATAGTCCATTCGTGTAGCTGTAATGAAGGAGGCTGTATTATGGATAATTTAGGTAATCTGCAGGGGAACTAAAGCAGTGGCTGTGAAGGAGAATGTGGCGTGTCATCCCCCGAGGCCACGGAGCGCTCCATTTGCTGGAATAGCTCCTAACTGCTATTTAGTGGGCAGCCAGTGGAAAATGAAATTGCTTCAGGCGATTGAGAATCTTATTCTCTATTATTAATGTTTGCAGTCTCAATGAGGAATAGGGTAAACTAACCCCACTTGTACTGGGGGAGAGAATGTGAAGCAAGAAGAAAAGGCAGGAAAAACCAAAATCTTCTTTTGGCAAGCTGGCCTTTTTGATGCTGAGGGATTGTTTGGTTGGGTTGGGGTTTTGTTGAGGGGATGTAGGGGGTATTGATGGTGCATTAGAACAAATACCTAGGACACCTGTTGCTGCTTCTGGAGACAGTGACTTCTGCTATCTAGTGGTCACCCAGAAATGGGTGCCAGGCCAATCTGATGCTGGGCCATCTGAGTGTCATCATTGACACAGCGAGATCAAGTGCACCCTTGGCAAATTTGCAGGTGACGCCAAGCTGAGAGATGGTGCAGCTGACAGTGGTAAAGGTCCCTTCCAGCCCAAACCATTCCATGATCTTCTTAGCTGTGTGTGTCTTGACACCTCCTTGTTTGTGAGTAAAAGTCAGTGTCAAGGAGTGAAAACAGTGTGATTTAGAACATGTGAACAAGAGTGAGTGAGCTGGTGACAACTCCAGTGATGAACTCAAGTATCGTTGTTCAGTGCTTTTGTTTCTTCCCTAGGCAAATGTCACTTTGAAATGCCTGGGCTGGGGTGAGTGTCTGCTTGCTTATGCAAAAGCACACATCTTGCAGGGCAGACACATCATCCTGGAAAGATCTCAAAGTCTTGCAGAGCCAATATAAATCTTTGGAGATCTTCTGGGTCGCTGCAGCTGGTAGCTATGGATTCATTCCAGGCACAATGTTTAAATTGTGTGGTTCGTTTTTAATTTAAATAGAGGGGATGGAGCAGGCATGTGCAACTGTTGTCATTCTTGTTAGCGGATGGAAGTTGGAAACTGTATGAAACAAAGGTCTGTAGTGAATCAAAGGCAGAAATCCGTATGGTGGGATGGCTGGAAAGCAGCAAGTGGCAACTTCTGTTAGATCCACAGCAGTTTATGTCTGGTCTGGGAGAATGGGGAAGGGAAGGATGAGGAGAACTCTAAATCCAAAAGCAATCAGGACTAAATAATTAAGTGACAGATAACTGCACATTGTGATGAGAGCTTTTCTTTGGATTCCCACTGGTTCAGTTTTGAAGCATCCTGTGTCTGTAGGCAATTAATAGCAAATGACTGTCCAACTAGAAAGCAAACATTAACTAGCATGAGTTTCTACCTCCAAATCTTTGACTAATTATTCCTTTGCCACATCATTTTCCATTTGAGTCTTTCCTGTGGTGCACTGTGCTATATTCTACAATACCTAATCTGTTGTGCAAGTTTAAATGTGCTTTTTTTGTAGGGGTGGGAAGGGCTCACTTGGCAATTCACAGAATCACAGAAACATTCAGGTAGGAAAAAACCCTCAGGATCACCAAGTCAAACTGAGAACCCTAGTCTACAAAGTTCACCCCTAAACCATATATCCCGAAGCACCACATCCGAACCACCTTTAAACACATCCAGGGCTGGTGACTCTACCACCTCCCTGGGCAGCACATTCCAATCCCTGACCACTCTATCTGTGAAAATTTTTTTCCTAATGTCCAGTCTAAACTTACACAGTCATAGCTGGAGGCCATTGAGGCCTCTTGTTCTATCACTAATTACCTGTGGGAAGAGACCAGCACCATTCATCCCTGATTGTTGATGTTCCCTTCTACTCTCACACCTTTGATTAGTCAGTTTGGAGAGGACAGTTTCTGAACTTATTGCAGGATATTGTCATTCTTAAAGCCTGCACTGGGGTTTTGTTTTCTTCCTCCCCTCCCTGCCATTAAGCTATGTGTCTTTTCATTTAGGGTGTACTCTTTGGGATTTGTTTTTGGGTTTTGTGTGTTTTTTTTTTTTGGTTTTTTTTTTTTGAGAAATGGCTTTAGTAGAATTCTGCAGCGTGGTTCACTTCCTAGCCAGTGTTGCCTTCTAAGGCTGAACATAGCAGGCCTGCAAACTGAGATTTCCTTCCTCCTGTCTCCTAAACACTGGCCCATGGTGCACTGTGTGACCAGAGAAAGGCCTGCTGAGAAACCTCAGGACTGTATCTAAAGGAGGAGATGTAGCTAATGGCGGTTCAATAAGACATTAATCCAGTGTCTGCTGATAAGGTTTGCCTCATCCTTTTTCTTCAGGGGAAAATTGATCCCTGCTGTTCCTGGTGCTGCTGTGCCTGTGGTATCAGCTGGCGGTGGATGCACAGGGCTCGATGCTAATGAAGGCAGCGGTTGTCTCGATATTGACTGCTCCGCGTCTCTCATTTGCTGCAAGGGCGGGCAGCGGCACTGCTGCTGAAGAAGCTGTTTCAAAGGTGAATGCTGAACTGTCTGTTGGGAATAGGTCTCCAGGCCCCTTGAGGTGGGTTGTGTGACCTGTAATGTAGCTGAAATCATGGCTAAAAGTCAGTCTGCAGAAGCAAGAATCCTCTTTAGCTGATGTTGATGGAGAAGAGTCGTCTGGTCCTGGCCTTTTAGCCACAAACCTGTCTGGGGTCTTTCTGACAAGGCATTTCTGCTTCTCCTCAGAAGCAGCCTTAGGAATGTGCAGAAGGCATAACCAGAGTGCTTCGTGATGGGCAAAGTCCATCTTTACTCACCTCAGGTGTTTATTAACCTTTGTATCTTTACACAGATTAGTTGAGGTTGGCGTAAGTATCTTGAGACTGCCTAGTCCAA
This sequence comes from Indicator indicator, assembly GCF_027791375.1. Classification (NCBI taxonomy): domain Eukaryota; kingdom Metazoa; phylum Chordata; class Aves; order Piciformes; family Indicatoridae; genus Indicator; species Indicator indicator. Next base: position 12,273,836 of record NC_072013.1, on the reverse strand, counting down.
CCTTCCCCAGTCGAACAGTATCAGCTGGAGCAGGTTGCCCAGGACAGTGTGCAGTCAGGTTATAAATGTTTATAAGGTGAAGACTTTACAACCTCTCTGGACAATCTGTTTCAGTGTTTGCCTGCCTTGGCAGTTAAAAAAAAAAAAAAAATAATGTTGTGCTCACATGTAATTCCCTGTGTTCCAGTTTGTTTATTGTCTCCTGTCCTCTTACATGGCACCACTGAGACCAAGTCAGGCTCCGTTTTAAGCCCTCCCTTTAGCCATTTGGACAGTATTGAAATCTTCTTCCCCTCAACTTCCTTTTCACCAGACTGGAAAGTCCCAGCTCCCTGAGCATTTCTTTGTACAAGGTGCTTCAGTCTCTTTACCGCCTTAGTTGACTCCTTGTTGGACTTATCTCAGTGAGCCCATGTCTTGTGTTGTGGCACACAGAACTGGAGGCAGCGCTCCAGATGAGCCCCTACCAGTGCAGAGCAGAGAAAGGGATCACCTTCCTCAACCTGCAGGCAGTGCAGCCCGGAGTACTGTTTTCTGTCTTTGTAGCAGCTGAACTAATCTAATTTCTAGCCTTATAGACAGGCAATGCCTGAATGTTAAATACCAAAAGATTTTAAACATCGAATGTCACAGAGCTTATGGATTGAGAGAAGAATGTTTGAGCTGCTATGTAATCACCATGTTAATAACGCTTAACAAGACATGGCTTCTGTAATGTTTTATGTCCTATTCTGTGCTAAAATCATTGGGTAAAAGAAAAATTGTGACCAAATAAAATTACTGAAATTGGCTGAAATGGATGAAATCACATTTCTTTCCCCCCCTTGCTCTTTCCTTCTCTCTTTGTGTTTATTTAAGCTGAAATGAAAAAAAAAATTATGGGAGAAAGGAAATACTGGGGATATTTGTCTAAATATAATTGATTTCAGAAAAAGCAGACCTTTGATTTCATTAGTATATTGCTCTTCTGATGGATGGAGAAAACAGATGAGATCTTCAACATCCATTATTTAGCAACCCAAGAGCCAGATCCCTGATTATCAGGGCCTGGTTCTCTAGTTAGAGACATGAACTTGCCTCATCTGTCCAAGAGTAGGGCTGACAATGGCCTGCTCTTTGGGTCCTGTGTTGCAGTTGAGTGTTGTCATGTTAGAGCCCACTGCCTTGGGGCTGTGGGTTTGGAGGGAGGACAGGGGATAAGGTGAAGTTCTGATTGTCAGTCCTGGAACTGAGCTTAGAAAAGGCATTCATAACCTCAGATAGACAGTTCTTAGAAGCTCATGTAAGATAAGGCTGCCTTTTGTCAGTCAGAATTTAAAACCCCCTCCCAGCATGGCTGGTAAAGCTGGCAGCCAGCCTACAAAGTCTCTGTTATCTCAGAAGCAGAAATGCTTCTTGTGGGATACCACCAAATGAAAATCAGCCTAACTTGATATGACCCTTCATTGAGCTCAATCCCAAGGGCAGGAGAATGGTTGGGCCAGAACTGTCCCCTTACATCTGCCAGCCACAGTGAAGCTTTAAGAGGTGGGTGCTGATGTACAAAAGTCAAGACAGAAGAGAGGGATGTAGTGGGTTTTTTTAGTGAAGTGTGGTGTTTAAGGTCTGAGTGCATGTTTTAGTTTTGTTGTTTAAATACTACCCAAGATACAATTCTTTCCCTTGGTAGGTTGCCAGCTCCTTTACTCTCTTTGCAGTACAGGACGTGCATTTTCCAGTGCTACATGATGATTATAAAGGAAAATGATGCAGGAACAATTCCAAGCAGATACTGTCTTGGTATAGTGCAGCACCCCTTTTTCAGTCTTTCAAGCTCCTATGTACCAAACATTATCACTGCATCAGCAAAAACAACAGAGAAAATGTCTTTAAAATGTGATCCTCCAGAGGAGCCTTGCTGAGCACAGGTAATAGCCAAGAGACTTGGTGAGATGATCTGTTACTTTCAAGCAGCACGTAGTGAGTGATCCACTGGGGTTTGTGGGTCTATTTAAATTAGATATATGCAGGCAGTGCATTATTTATAGCCAAAAGCATGAATAATTCAGCATGCCCACTCTTAGCAGGTACCCAGCTTGTGCCAGAAGCCTGCACTAGATGCATGCTGTCAGTGTTAGGAAGAGACTATCAGATAAGTCTAGTTTGCTTGTATGCTCCACTTTGCTGTCTGCTCTTTGTTTTGTGTCTTTGTAGCTTGGCTCTCTCTGTCTGGGAAGAAGAGCAGATGATGTACTCTCTACTTCATTCCCTTCATCTGGAGATGACATACTATGTCTAAACCAAATTATGTGAATGCCTTTAAGATGAATGCAATAATTTCATTTCTGCTTTGTCGTGATGGAGACAGAGGCATGCTCAAGACAAGGGGTTTAAAGCCAGCATGGCAAAGGGACAGTACAGTGCTCCTGGGTATACAAATGTAGCCTGCTCTGCTTTGCTGTACAGCCTGGGCTCAGCTGGGTCCTGAGACTAGTTGTGGCCAGCCAGCCTTGTTGAAAAGCATGTTGCAGCACCTTATGCTAAGATATTTGGTCTGTGTGGCTTAGTCTGAATGTACCTGTTAGGGATGGTGTCTGTGTGGAAAGACTTGGATACCTTATGTGGAAATAGGCTCTGTGTGTAATGGATGTAGACCACAATCTGAATGTTGCATTTGGACCACTGTGTTGTATATTCATGCAAAGCACTTCTCAAAGGTGTCAAAGCTGCTCTGGGACACTGAAATGCAGTTAATTCCAACAAGAGCATGCTAACAGATCCCTGATGAAGGCAGTGGTATGAAGGGGAAAATGCACCAAAGGCAGTGAGGCACCTGGGTACTGTGGTTTGGATGGGAGGTAGAGTTAGCAGAACATGATACAAGCAGTACTTCTGCAGCAGCTCTAGAGAGATCGTTTCTGGAGCTGCTGAAACACAGCCATGGTGGAGTGCATCCAGTTTACAGCTGCACATAGCAGCTTTACAGAGGTTTAGGTATGAACCAGGGCTAAAACATCAGACAAAGGTGCTGCAGGAGATTGTAATTGTTCTGGGTGGAAAATCGCAAATGCTTCAGATCTTGAGGTGTGTCATAGGGTCTTGGACAAAGTAAGATCTTAGTGAAGCATTTGAATTGTTGGAGTTGTTTAACAACAGCTCTTGGTTGTTGCTTCAGGCCAAAGTGAGAAACATGCTGTCATCAGTCAGTCATTTGTACCTAGTTGTCTCCCAAACTCCTCCCTGCCTCAAGATCTCTTCTCAAAGCACTGACCTTAGCTGACATGGCTCAACATGAAAGCATCTAATAGTCACAGAAGTAGCAGAAGGTGGGATATTATTTTCTGTATAGAAATAACATAATCCAATTAAAAAAAAAAAGACCAATTCATATATAAGTAATGTACAAAATGCATAATAGAATACATAGAACCACAGGAAAAGCTGTTTTCTGGCAGTATCCTTAACTGTGAATAAACAATAAAACCTTCTTCAAATCCTGTGTAAAACAATTCAAACAAACTAGTGTGAATTCCTCAGTTTTTCCTGGTTTGCATCTTAATGACTGCAGAACTCCCCTGTGTGTGTAGTCAGTGACAGAATTATTGCACCATCTCCCATCATTTTGTGCCATCACAAGAGACAGGTTCCTGTGCTCCATCATGAGAATTAAGCTTATTGTGGCAAACCCCCAGAAGATAAAAGCCTTTCAGAACTGTGATGTCTAGATGGAAATCTCAATCCTCTTGGTGGTACAGGGCTGTGAAGGGACAATTCCTCCCAGGTACAGCAAATGATCAAAGAACTAAGCCTGCCTTAGAATGTGCCCTGAAGCAGAGGTGGGACATAGACATAAAAGGTTTGTGGTGGGATGAGAAGTAGGTGGTGTAACATAATTTAGGTTACCAAGTGACCTCAGTGGTTCTGCTGTTAGCTCCTCCTTTGTCCTACAAGGTGAACCAGTAAGGGGAAGGTGGCTTGGGTATGGAATTTAACAGAATCTGTGAGCCTTTTCAGAGAAGGGAGGGCATGAGCTGTTATCAAATCTTGTTAGAGTTCAGGACCACCAGTCACAGCTGAAGCACTGGTGTGAGATTCTCTGCCCATGTAGAGCTGTGCTGACTGAGGAACTCTGGAAGCCTAATTTCTGATAACTCCAAACTTAATTTCCATCCACTGCTTATTTTGTTTTTTATGCAAAAAATGAAGGGATGCAGAGCCTAAAAGCTATTTTTTGGCTGCTATTTCCACAAACTTTGTCTGCATCACAGCCGGTGCCTGTCATTACCTGCTGTGAAGGAGGAGGAGTGGGAGCAATTCTCAAAGCTGGATTGGCAAGGCTTTTCCTGCTTCAGCTACTGCTTCTCATAGAAACTTGGAGCTCAGGAGCATGCTATGATACTTTTGTATGTCAGTGATGCCACCATAAATCCAGAATAAAGTTTTTTTAAAGAAGTGAGAAGGGGAGAGACAGGCTATGAAATGTATGTGTGTATTTGTTTGGTCTAGGCAGTAGTGTACATTCAGAATTCTCTGATAACTGCAGAATCAAAACAGTTTTTAAATAATAGGATATTTATTCCCATAACCCCCAATCTGCAAAAGTGAGATAATGCTCCTCTGCTTATCTGGGGAACCAAGGGACTGCAAGATTAATGCAGACCTTCTCTGGATAGAAAGAGCCTAGTTCAGCATGTGTTTCCAGGGTAGGCTTTTCTGAGGAACAGGAAGCATCTGGAAGGCATCACAGGGAGGAAACTGTGAAATGCAGCCTCCACTTCTGCGGTTTCTGCCCTCTAGGACTTGTCAGGTTACATGAGCAAATGGACAGGTTGCTGTGCATAAATGCAGATGAAAGAGGAAGGGTATCTAGATGACAAAGAGCTTTGAGTAAATGTTCCATGATGAAAACACCACCAGTCTGAGGGAGACTTGCTCAAACTGAGGAGGTGAGAAAGGAAGAAGAGACCTCTCCAAAGGGCTGCTATCAGTTTTGAGCAGTGCCCAGTGCAGCATTAAGTGTTCATCCAAGAAACCACTGTGTATCTCTTGAGCAGATGGGACATGCACAAAGTTAGTCTGTCTGTGCCCCTGAGTAACCCTTGGCTAGCTGCAGGGTTTGGGAGAGCTTGCTGATCTCATCACATGCTGCTTCTGACAGCTGACACCATGCCCAGATGTTTCCACCTCAAAGTATCTAGTATAGCTTCTTCAGTACTGGGGATGGTAATAGGTGTCATCAGTAATTCCAGGAAGGGCTTCTGTTCCTTGAATACAGCATTCCCGATGACCTGCAGTTTGCAGGAGCACACCTTGGATTCTGCACTTCGACTTAAACCTGTTGGTGGATTGAAGGTGGCAGCTCTATGGCGAGAAGCCAGGGCAGGGCCACCTATTCCTCACTACCCACAGTGCAGCCACCTGAATGTCGGTGATGTGCTAGGGAGCCTTCCCTTGCCGGTCTGCATCTGGAGTGACTTGCAGTTAATCAAGCCCATTCCTGTCTGATGGGTCTTTGGGGAATCAGCTAAATTAATTGTTCAATTTCTAGTAGAGGAGAATCTCCATGAGAACAAAAAGCAGGCTCACTAGATGCTTGGTGACAGATGTTGCAGAGATAGAAGCCTTGCTCCTGAATTATTTCTTCAGCCTTAGCTATCTTCCATCCAAAGCAACCACCAAAGCAACATAGGCAGGCTGCACTGACACTGCATCTGGCATATCTTCCTCAGGGAGAAACAAGGGGCTTCAATTCTCAGGGCCAGCAGTTTGGCAGCTTTTTACCCAGTACTAAATTTGTTGAGGGGTGAAGGAAATGGCAAAGCCATAGTACTGGGATTTATGGGGTCTTCCTTGTGAGATGTGTTGCTTTTAGAATATCATTAAGACTAGGAAGCAAATTAGATAAAGATGTTGTAACCCTGTAGCATGTCAAGCATGATCCTGTGGTGTAAGGGCTTCCAGACCAGCTCTTACCTTAGGTAATGACATGTAGCTTCAGCTTAAACTTTCATGTATCCTCTAATTTCAACACCCACCCACTCCCCAATGTGTACTTGCTCATCTCATTCCTTGCAGATTTCCCCCAACCACGTTTTTCCAATCCTACTAATACTTTAAGGCTCAAGCTTCAAGCTGTCCCCCTTGAGCTAGGGCCACAATTGTCTTGGAGCCATTCTTACTCACTGCAGTTGACCTTCTGTGTGAGTGTGAGCCCACAGAGGACAGTGATTGAGCCAAGCTTCTGCATCTGAATTCTTTGCTGACAAGCAGAACTAGGCTGGATATTATGGGATGACAGAGACAGATTTGAGATATTGCAATGTCAGCTATTCCTGTATCAAACAGAGACTTGTTTGAAGTTTTTGAATAAAAATCTCTAAAGCAAAGTATCAGCTGAAGCCAAATGTTTTATTTAAACTTTAACAGCTTCAATTTCAAAGCAGTCACTCTAAACCAAAGAAAGGGAATTCTTCATATTTAAAATGTCAGAACAAAGGGTTAGATGACTTTAAAATGCTTTCAAGATGCAAATTTAGACAACATTGGAACTCTGCCTTACTCACTAAGAGTCCCTCTGCAAATCAGTGACTTTCCATGAAGGAAATCCATTCTGACCAGTGCTATCCAGTCTTAGCTGCCTTCACTTTCCCTTGTGATGCTAACCCTGGACCAGTATAACCTTAATAATAGCTCCAGTTACACCTGGTTGGTTCCATTTTCCACAAGCTCTGTGGCAAAGCATGTTTGGTGCATGGATAGAGCCCAGTGAGGGGCCGTGCGGAGCAACCTGTGCTCATTGTGTTAGTCTGACGCTGTGCTGTGCTTTCTGAGCAGAGCACACTGATCTGTGTGGAGCCATCCAGGTGGTGTGCAGATACCAAATATTCCACTGTTCTGTCAGTAAATCCTGCCTCGAGACAGAGCTGAATTGCAGCTTCGAGTGGTCACAAGTATAGGGGAAATCTGAACTGAAAGCAAGCACAGCTCTGGCTGTTTCAACAGGTATTCTGCTTGGCATGCTTTGGATGTCTTGAGATATGCCAGGCTCAAGAGACAATTCTCTTCCTCTCTTCTGCTCAGCCTTGTGTCTGCTCCCAGCACAGCAACAACCACGCTTAGCAGTGAGACAAACATCATTTCAAATGAGGAATTGCTGTCTGGGACTCTGAGAGAAGTGCTGGGGAACCACCGCTGAGGAGGCAGCAGGGACTGATCAGAGCAGCACAGAATGGTTTTGCTGCTTAGCGAATAGAAAAAGACTAATTTCTAGCTAGGTGCAGAACAGAAGGCACATAGGCACACGTGTCAGCACTGGGCCTCTGGCAGATTGGGCTACACCAGGAGGATGGTGGCTGTTTATCAGTAGGGTTTGTGGTGTCAGGATGAGCTGTAGGCTGCTGTGAAATACATTTTTGCTGTGAGTTGAATTCATCCTGGACTCCTGAAATGTAGAAGTATTGTCCTGTGTGTATGCAAGACAGGCTGCAGCTTGCTTTTCAAATTGCCTTCTTGTCTGCTGCCAGTGTCTCCTGAGAGCTGAAATAGCCATAGAGGGAGTCCATGAATAGAAATTGTTCAACTGCCCCATTGCTTGGTGCTTCAGCAGCCTCCTTGCTCATATCTCACCAAATGCTCCAAAATGAGGAAGGCAAGAGATTGAGACACTATTGGAGTCTGTGTTGCATGAGGACTGTGCTTGTGGGAGGCCACCAAGATATGACTCAAAGTTAGTACACTGGAGTCTGTTTCTTGGCAGGAAGTGTGATTCTGTACTCCAGTCACCACAGCTGACTGGTGTGTGTCAGGCTGTGGGAATTACTTGTTGGGGTGGGGGGTTTTGTTACACTGTAATGCCAAACAGCTTCTGGCTGTGTACAATGAGGTGTCTGGCAGAGCCTCTGTTCTGGTGGTGTGTGTTTCTCTGTGGGAAGTATGGTGGGGCAATGGTGGCGGTGGGAAGAGGACTAACCTGAAAACCTTGGGGAGCTCATGTAAAAAGGCTGGTATGTTTTGATACGTTTTTTCCTTCTCTTCCTTCCTTCCATTTCTCCTGTGTCCTGTCCTGCCAGTGGAGGCATGCTGGCACAAAACCAAAGTGGATTAAACTGGGGTGTTCCTGTTTGTACACAAAGCTGCTTTATTTTAAGGAAAGATTTTTGGCAGAAGGGGGATGACTTGTCACACGTGACCCTTAAAGTGATACCTGCAGCTCATTCATACCTCCTGTGGCTCTGTCAATGAGTCAACTCTTCTGTGTATTAGGCCTGAGACTAAACTAGATGGTGCTCAACAGGGTACCCATCAGATGTTGTACCAGGTACTTAGTTACTTGTAGGTTAGACTCCAAGAAATGACCAAAGACTGTGGTGGGACAGGATCATTGACCCAGAAATACATAACATCTCTTGCTCTGTTCCCACAGCTCTGCTTGGACTGAGATACACACAGAGTAGGTGGTTGTGGGATAGCAGGCAGGGGTGAAAATGGGGAAAGTGGCTGAATTTGCTGGTTTATTAGCTGGTTTATTTCCTGGTTTTTGTTTGCTTCCTGGGAGTTATTCTTGCTGCCAGCCCTGTGCAAGAATAAGACATGGAGCCCCATATAAAGGCTTATGTAACACAAGTGATTTCTCTGTACAGCTTCCTGCAGTCTCTTTAACCCATAGCTCACAGAGGCCAAGCAGTGTCACTGCTGTGACTTGGCAGTTCTATCCTGGCCTCACACATCAGCAGTGCCTTGTCCTGAAGCTCAGGCCCTGGCAGCAGTGATGATGGAAATGCCAGTCCTGCCTCAATCTGTCACTCCTCATTGGTCTCCTGAGATGGGAAGGCCACTTGTTTCCAGAAAGGCACAATAATTTGTGTCAGCTTGTTAAGCTGGCACACTGCTGACTCAGGCATTGAGCTCCTCCAGAGCACTTTGTCCCTGCTCTGTAATGGCCTGTCCCTTGTATTCCCCAGGGGATAACTGGGATGAGTTCCTGGAGGGAAAGGTCAAGGAACTTAGGGAAGATTGTTATTGTCAATCAGAATTAGAACTGATGCTGGAAGTATAGAATTTGAATACAGCTTTCAATAACTGGAAGGGGAAAAAAGATTCTGTCTTGGGGAGTACATGTAAGTGTGAAGCTCAGGACAGACTGGAAGGAGGGGAGGATTTAATAGATGGGCAATGGAACCCGGTCACAGCTGCTTAATACATTCTCAAGAGAAGAAATATTTATCAAAAACACCAGATGGAGAAAATGCAAAGTGGTGTGTGCAAGAGCTTAGGCCACATGGGTTTGCAGGAGGTAACAGAAGAGCTGATTCAGGGAGGTCAAGCACAGATGGACTTATCTGTGGTTTGGGGTGATGTGGGCTTCTGAAAACAGTATGGAGAGCAGAAATTTGGGATGGTGGGTCTTGGCATGTACTTTACAACAGTAAGGAGGAATGGGTGCAGTGTTCTGTTTACATTCTGTCTGCTTGGGTTCATCCAGTCTGGTTGCTTGTTCCTTCTGAGCTGAAACCACAGCAAATAATCTGACAAGAGCGCTCCGTTTGGTGGAAAGCTCATGATGGTTTTTGTGGGCTGGGGAGTGTTGCTTCACAGGGGCATTGCTTTTGACCTGGTGATAGCTGACCAGCTGACTTCCGCAGATGGAAACTGCGGCACCACTCGATGTGCCTAACTGCCTGAAGGACTTCAATACCCCTGAACTTTTTGTGAGCTCTCTCTCCCATGGTACTTCACCTCCCCTTTTACCTGCCTCTCCTTTGTACTATATGTAGTTGCAAATCTTGCTGGATGAGCTGCAGATGGTTCTCACCATTCCATTTTCCTATCAGCTGGCAAATGAGGAAATGTTTCTTTTTCCCCAAGTGCTGTTACTTTGACTGCTTGCTTTGATGTGGTACTTCTAAAAGCATCTCTATAAAACCCTCTTTTCAACAGAACTGTTGAGTCATGCTTCTGTTTTCCTGTTTCAAACACAAAGCTGAGGGACTTGAGCAACATTTGTTGTTGAGTTTATGCACCTTTTCCTTTGACAATCATGAACCAGTTAGGAAAAGAGGCTGTTCTGGGGAAATGGAAATCTTACTGTGGGACCTGGCAAGAAGACTAGTTGAAACTGAGTAACCAGTTCAGGTAAAGGGCTTGGCCTCTGGCTCGAATTTGCAGATCAGACCCCATTTGAGATACATGGTCCCATGCCTGTGCCTTCTGTGCTGGCAGCCATTACTTTGGTTTCAATTACACCTACAGAAAGCCAGGGATTCTTCCAGGGACTGGAAAGTTTGGACATAGCCCTTAACTGGATGGTTTTCTTCCTTAGGGTTCACAATCAGGAAGAACTGCTTTTGGTGGACATAGATTGCCACAACAGCCTCATCACACCTCCATCTGGTTATTTGTGACAGCAGCACTGGATACTGAAGGGCCCCCAAGTGCTGTAAGTTTTCTTAGAGCAAGAGTAACTGGAACCACTGCAGTTGTACCATGCTGTTTCTGACTTCAAGGGTCATCTTGATGTGCAAACACAAGGGAGGGTTTTAATCTGAAATATGAGTATTGATGGAGTCATTGAAACTGCTGTAATAGGAGCACATCAGACCTGCTAACAACTTAGCCTGATTTGGTCTCTGTGCTGCTACAATTCAGATAATCAAGTGGACTATTTAAACACTTAATAGTTTACCATTCACTTAAAAGCTAATGGTAAAGCTTATCATTAATAACTTAATATTCTCCCAGTTGTCAAGACCCTGTCATTAGCCACTAAGAATGTTTGAAATAGTGCACCTTGGGCCAAATTTAGACCAATTCTCATGAACATTTCAGTTTGAAGACTTTCTCAAAGTTACCAAACCAAGAAGAGCAGAGAGCTGGAGGGCAGTTCTGTCACAGTGCTATGTATGCAATTATCAGGTGTAGGCTGAGGGTTTCTGACTTCAAGGGTCATCTGCTCTCTCCACATAGTGAAGAATAAATAGTGGAGAATAAATCTTATGAAGAGCAACTGAAAGAGCTGGGGCTGTTTTGTTTGAAAAAGAGGAAGCTGAGGGGAGACTTCATTGCTGTCTACAACTACTTGAAAGGATGTTGTGGAGAGGTTGGCACTGGTCTCTTCCCACAGTTAATTAGAGACCGAAGGAGGGAATGGCCTCAAGCTGCATGAGGGGAGATTTAGACTGGACATCAGGAAAACATTTTCCCAGCAAGAGTGGTCAGGCATTGGTAAATGTGTTGCCCAGGGAGGTGGTGGAGTCACCAACCCTGGATGTGTTTTTAAAGGTCATTGAGATGTGGTGCTTGGGGATATGCTTTAGGGATGAGCTTTGCAGAGTAAGGATAATGGTTAGATTTGATGATCCCTGAGGGTCTTTTCCAACCTGAATGTTTCTGTGATTCCTCCTTCCCTCATTCTAGGTTGGTTTGGGTTTGTGGTGTTCTCTTTTTTTATTTTTAATTAGTGACTAAGCATCAAATTTGAATCAGCTGTGGGAGAAGAGAGAATGAAGGTAAAGTGCTGCTTTTTATTATTCAGGCTGTTGTTAATCACTGTTTTCAGCTCACAATATTTAAATTAAATATTCAGGCAACTGGGCCAGTGGTAGTTCAATCAGAAACCCATCCAGCTAGCCTGAGGAATCCCCTCAGGGCTCCTTATGCAGCAAGAAAGAATTTTAATTAGAAATTTGAAATAATTTTTATTCCAACTTTGCCAGGAACAAAACAGGCCAGGACTTGCTGCCTCTATATTTGAAATTAGAACTTTTGCAAAACATCCCAAACCCCAGCATTAAAAATTAAAAATAAAATTAAAAAAAATCTAGAATTGAAGGTCTGTAAATGAGCCTACATTTGTACTTCCTGGGAAGTCCCAGTGAAGAATCTGAATGTTTTGCAAACACATTTCTAGGTGCAAAGTACACCATTATCACTGGAAGATACAGATACAGCAGAAAAGTTCTATCTAAGAATGATGATTCATTCAGCTGCATGTGAAACTATCTTGAAAGATGCAGCTGATAGCAGCTGGAATAGGAAAAGTACCATTTTAGGCCTGTTAAATGATTTGCCTGGTATTAGCCCTGAAGAGTTATTTAAAGCAGTTAGTAGAGTTACAGGGCAAGAGCTGCAGCAACAGGGCTCTGGTAACTTCTTCCTTAAAGCCTCCTTCCAAAGAATACAATGCAGAACACAGAAGTCCTTCCTTCACCTTAAAGCATAATGGCTTGAAGCTGATGCTGTGAGACCACAGCCCAGCTCATTTGGACACCATTTCCCATTTAGCTGGAGTGACAATCCCACTTTGGATCGTTCTCACTACACCTGCCTTGAATGCTTCTGCTCAATGGAGGTCAAGAGCAAGGTTTTGTGTTAGAAGGTAAGTTGTGGTGTTTAAGGCTTGTTTTCATGCTTAGAGGATTTTCTAGTATAGCCACATACTTGAGCTGTGTTAGATAAATAGTGCTTTTTCTGACTAGAATTATTCTCATTTCACAAGGATTATGCAGCTTGGCTTTCCATGGCAATGGTATTAGCTAGCAAGCGGTTAATTTTATGGCAGCAGAAATTAATGTATTTGTAAGGCAACTGCATCCATTAACAGGGTAAATTTTGCTTCAGGGCCATGTCACTGATTTTACAACTGGTTTCACATTCAATTCAAGCTCTTTGGAGCATGATATCTCAGCTATTCCATGGAAGAGACTGCAAGGTGTTTAGCAAGTTGTGCCTGAAAAATCAGTATGTGTAGTTCTCTCCATGT